>NC_071997.2:72328397-72687563 GCF_028885655.2 Pongo abelii | reverse complement strand
TTTGAAAAAAACTTACAGATAAAACACACAGCCACAAAATATTTTTAAAAATTTAGGTAGGTCATGAATGTATATAATTTATGTAGAAGCTAGTCTACTTTGTTACTACATAAAATATATGCAAACTTATTATAAAAACTTAAAATTTAGTTTAAAACTAACACACACAAACACTTACAGATCACACATGGCACCAATCACAGTCAAGAGAAATGTAAATAAATGTGAAGATGCAATATTAAATCAAAGCTGAATAAATTTACTGTAGTGCATACTATACTACTATAAAAGTTTTATAACCACCTCCTGTTGCTGTTGTGGTGAGCTCAAATGTTGCAAACGTCCACTTAAATCACCATGTGATGCTAATCACCTCTGTGTGAGCAGTTTGTCTCCTCAGTAAATTACATCCCATAGTAAAAAGTGATCTCTTGTCATTCTTGCCTATTTTCATCATGTTTAGTGCCATATGGCAAACCTTGAATAACACCATGAGAACCATATGAAGTGCCACTAGTAATGCTGGAAGTGTTCCCAAGAAGCAGAGAAAAGTCATGACATAACAAGAAAAAGTTAAATTGCTTGATATGTACTGTAGATTGGAGTCTGCAGCTGCGATTGCCTGCCATTTCAGACAGATGATTCATCTTGTGAACAGATGATGTAAACTTACAGTACTGACAAATACACTAATTACTGTAAATGTATTTTTTCTTATAATTTTCTTAATATTTTCTTTTGTTTACTTTTAATAAATATACGGTATATAATACATATAGCATACAAAATATGTGTAGCTCACTGTTTAGGTTATAGGTAAGGCTTCCAGTCAATAGTAGGCTATTAGTAGTTAAGTTTTGTGAGAGTTCATGGATGGGTCGACTAAGTTACATAAGATGCCAATTCTTCACAAATTAATCCAAAAAAGTCAATACTAATTAAAATTTCAATAAGTTATTTTTTGGAGCCTAACAAGTCAATTGTGAAATTTATATGCAATAGCAAAAAGACAATAATTAGCTAAGAGAATTTTTGAGGAAAAAGGGCAAGTATCAAAATATCAAGACTTATTTTAATGTAATAGTAACACAGTTACAATTTTGTCAAGTGTTTTTATGTGTCAGATGCTGTGCTAAGGGTTTCATAAGCATTTGCTAACTCAATCCTCATAACGACCCTTAGGTTGTACAATGAAATGAATGTTTATCCTCCCCTAAAATTCATATGTTGAACCCTAATGCCCAATATGATGGTATTAGGAGGTAGGGCCTTTGGGAGGTGATTAGATCTTGAGGGTGAGGTCCTATAAAAACAACTCCACAGAGCTGCCTTACCCCTTCCACAATGTGAGGCAAAAAACAAACAAACAAACAAAAAGCAGCCATCCATGAACCAGGAAGTAGGCCCTCACCAGATACTAAATCTGCCGGTGGATTGATCTTCAGATTACAATCCAGAACTATGAGAAAAAATTTCTGTTGTTTATAAGCCACCCAGTATATATGATATTTTGTTATAGCAGCCCTAATGGATTAAAACAGGTAGTTACCATTGCTAAATTCATTCAACAGATGAGAAAACTGGGGCACAGAGAGACTAAAAAATACACACAAGGGTATTCACTAGAATATGGTGAAGACAAGATTCAAACACAGATATCTGACTTTGGAAGTACCATGCCATATCCCCCAAAACAATATAGTTGACAGTGTAGTTTTGATGTACAGATACATAAAAACACAAAGAAAACCAGAGAGGGGTCAGAAATATAACAAAATATTTTTAGAAAATTACTATATGACAGAGATATAATTACAAATCTGTGAGGGGGAGAATGAGATATTCAATAAATAATAAAGAAAAAACAAAATTAGATCCCTGCATCATACTACATGCAAATATATAGCTATATACAGGTTGACCTCTAATATGAAAATCTGAAATCTGAAAATCTCCACAATTTGAAAGTTTTTGAGAACTGACATAATGTCACAAATGGAAAATTTCACACTTGACCTCATATGACGGGTCTCAGTCAAATCACAGGCACACAACACACCATTTATTTAGCATCCCCAAGGGAAAAATAAAATTACTTTCAGGCTATGTGTATAAGGTATATATGAAACATAAATAAATTTTGTGTTTAGACTTGGATCCCATCAACAAGATACCTCATTATGTATATGCAAACATTCCAAATTCTGTAAAAAAATTGAAATCTGAAATATTTCAGGTACCAAGCATTTCAGATAAGGGATACTCAACCTGAATATTAAAAGTATTAATGTGTAAATTAAAATATTACCACTTTTGGAAGAACATGTAAGATAAAATCTAATTTATGGTCTCAGAGTAAGAAAAAAATTCTTAAACTATACATAATAAACTCTACAGAAAAAATTGCTAAATTTGAATATTTAAATAAAAATCTTTCTATATAGCAAAATATGCCATAAATAATTAAAAAGATAAACCACAGACTGGATAATGATATTTACAATTTATGTAACCAAAATATTTTGTTAGGTAGACTACAAAACACTTTAATGAATATAAAAAGATACATAACCTAAGGAAAAATAGACACAGGATATGAATGATCAATTGATAAAAGAGCTAAAGGTTCATTAGACCTGAGAAACAATGTTCTACTATACTACTAATTGCATGACAAAAAAAAGAAATAACATTTTACCCAACAGAGAAGCAAAGATGAAAGTAAAATTCAGTAAAATTTCAAAAATTAGTGATGATGTGAATCAAACAACTTTCATATACTAAAAGTGGAAGTATAAACTGTCACACCAGGCCAGTATTACAAGATACACTGATAAGCAAAAGCATATATAGTAGCCTGTGATAAGCCTTAGTTATTTGTATCGAAACGGATAAATATCAAGTAACTATGTTGAGGAAAAAAAAATAAAACGAAGTTGCAGAATGACGCATGCACAGTTGACCCTTAAATAACACAGGTTTGAACTTCGAGGATCCAATTTTACTTGGATTTCTTTCAATAAAAGTTATATTGAATGCCCCTGCCTCTCCTGTCTTTTATTCTACCTCCACCTCTTCCGCCTCTGCCACCCCTGAAACAGTAAGAACAACTCTTTCTCTTTCTCCTCCTCCTCAGTCTACTCACCATAAAACTAATGAGGATGAAGGGCCTTATGATGATCCACTTCTACTTAATAGCAAATATATTTTCTCTTCCTCATAATTTTCTTAATAACATTTTTTCCCTTAGCTTACTTTATTGTGAAAATACAGTGTATAGTACACATAATATACAAAATATGTGTTAAGCAACTGTTTATGTTATTAGTAAGCCTTCCAGTCAACAGTAGGCTATTAGCAGTTAAGTCTGGGAACAGTCAAAAGTTATATGCAGATTTTCAACTGTGTGGGAGGTCGGCACTCCTAACTCCCATGTTGTTTAAGGGTCAACTGTAGTATGATACCACTTATATAATAACATGCAAACTCTATCTTGTTTATAGAATCATACATATGTATAAAATTATAAAAATAGGCATGGAGAAGTTAAAAATCAAATCAAGATAATTATGACCTCCAGGAAGGGGAGAATGGAATGGGATAGGGGCAGTTATCCAAGGGATTTCAAATGTATTGGAAATGTTTATTTGTCTAAAATAAAGATATGAAGCAAATATGGAAAAATATTAAATTCGAAAAAGCTGGATGTTGAGTACACAGATGCTGACTATATTATTCTGTATACCTTTTCACTTGCTTGAATTATTTCATAATATAGAGAACCAATTGTTTCATTTATATATATATACACATATATACACATATATATACATATATATATTTAGGCTATTTGAATGGAAACATTCGTATGAAAGGTGAATGCATTCTGTGCATTTTATTAAATTTGAAAATGTAAATACGTTACTTTCTAAGAGAACGTGGAATTTTTCCTTAATTGTAGCTTTTTCTAAAGTCATCTCAAAAAGTATTTGTTTGTCTGAAAATTAACAGGATACTTCACAAATTTGACTAATAAGAACTGGAATAATCTATTTTGGATCATTTCAAATAAGTGAATTACTGCAATGAAGATAAATAAGTATATACATTGAGATAATTTGTTAAGATTAAATCATTGAGAACATGTTTCTCTCTTTCTTGCCTATGGTAGGATATAGCAAATTTCTGGTCCTTCTTTCATTCCACAAATACTTATTAAGAAGTAACCATATGTCAGGGCCAAAACAAACAAGTTTTGTAATTTTCCGGGGCTTCCTATCTAGTGGGAAATGACAGCAATTAACAACTAGACAAATAAATAAATATCAATTGGTGGTGAGTGCTATGAAAATAAAGTGAAAGCAGGTAATCTGGTGAGGGCGGTAGAGCTGAGATCAGAAAGAAAAGGAGCAAAACATGCAAGAGTCTGGCAAGAATAGCTTCCAGACATTTCCCCCAGGACTTGGATATGCACTTAGACATGCATAAATTCCCCAAAGTCTTCAGATCTTTGAATTATATCTTCCCTTTTGAGACTTCTCTTTTGTAAAGAAATATTTTATCACTTGGCTAGAATATCTGCCTACATGATGATGATTCCAGAACAACACAGCTTTCTTAAGATGTTGGACTGGGGCCTTAAAGGCTAGAATCTCAAAATCAAAGGCTAGGATCTCAAGACTCAAAGGTCTCAGAACTAATGAGATTCAAACTTGTGAGCCTTTGAGGTAGCTTACAAATATAGTAATCACCATCTTTCCCCCTACACATACACCATCTGACTCCCTTTTATTGCTTTGCTCTTCTTAGAACTTATGAAAACATACTATTGTTTATTGGCTGTCTTCTGCACCAGAATATAAGCTCCCTAAGAGTAAGGGTTTTTGAAGGTTTTGGCTCTTTTGTTCACTACTTGTAAAATACCTGTGCATAATATGCAATCAATAAACACTTACTGATTGAGTTTGAATAAATGTTAAAACATTGAACTACAATGCTCTAACCCTACTGCCCTAAGTTGTGCCCCAATTGTAAGATACATAATTGTTTTTCTCTTTAGTCATATTACAAGCAATTCTAGGACAGATACTATGCTTTATGGTGCTTCTATATTCTCTCATCATGCCTAAACCAATACTGGGTATACTAGGCTTCTTAAAAGAATAATAATTATCCAAATGATTGTTTTTCATGTTTGTGCTGCCTAAAGTCAGGGCAATGGAGAAAATGACATATTAACCTGAGGGCTTATAGTTCTTACAAATCTGTAAGAGATGATAAAGACATGGTCGTAAGTTAGAGAAGAAAATAAACCATTTTGTTTAATACTTGTAGCCAACTCACATAGATGGAACTCTCAAACAGGGAAACTTATTTAAGCTTTTGATAAAAAGTTACTTTACTTGCAACCTAAATAATACGGTTATAACTACAAATCGGTGTTCATCCTGACACAGAGCCTGTGCTATGCCCAAAGATGTTTTGGAGGATACCTGTATTTAAAAAACAGAAGCTAATGGATGAAATGAAACAAAATATGAACTACGGAAACTAAGATGAATACCAACTACTTCTGACAAATGAAGATTTGCCTTATGTGTCAACTCACTGCTTGGTTTTGTTTGTTTAATAATTAGGATATCTCACAAACTTATATAGCAACTATTAAACAGTCAGCATTCAATAGGGCTGGTCCAAGCACAGAATTTCACACTCATATTTTTAGAAGTATCTTCAGACCCACTTGTCTAAACTTCTACACTGAAGTGCTACTGGTTTGAAATGTTCAGAAGAACCATTTCTCCGGGTTAAGACTCTGTCTCTGGGAAATCTTAAGGGAACAAAAAGATACTCCCTAGGGAGTGTCTGTTTAGTTTATCACTCCCAGTGGATTTTCCAATTCCTAGCAGAAAGCAAAGTCCTAAGTGGTTGGAAGAAACAGCAGGTATGTTTGGTAGGGCAGGTGGAAAGCAAAGGCCTATGATGGTATTTCTCGAAATAAGGTTTTATGAACAACATACAACAGAATCACCAAGAGATGCTTTTTTTGAAATGCAGTTCCAAACCCACTGACTCAGAATCTGTAAAGGTACATATTAAAGCATATTGTCTTTCCAAGAGAAAGGCAGGGCAGGCTCTTGTATCATTCCTAAATCACCACTGTTGGGAGCATGGGCAATCAGGGAAGTGCTAAACTTTGGGAATGTGGGTAAAAAATGGGTCAAGAAATGCGACATTACTTGAAGTGGGTAAGTTATATAGATGAGCTGGATCAAACCAGACCACAGCAAAGACACAAAATCTGAGTGCTGACCTCTAGATAAAGTAATAATGCAATAAAAAAAAAAACCTAGTTCTCAGCGGAAGGTATGTATCAAATGTTATTATAATAATTTATGATGAATGGATCTTTTCCTATAAGAAGCCAATAGTAAATATTTTTGGCTTTGCAGATCATACAGTCTGTATTACAACTATCCACTCCCCCCTTGTAGCATGAAAGTAGCCACAGACAATATGTAAACAGATGAGCGTTGTTGTATTCCAATAAAACTTTATTTATAATAATAGGCAGGATATGGTCTGCACGCCATAGTTTGCCAACCCCTGCTGTAGTCCGTCTTAGAAAAAGAAAAGTTTTACTTATATTCCAATCTGAGATGGTGTATGCTTCTATGGATGTGAGTGTGTTTGTGCTTTATGCACTATCTGTATTTATAAATAAACTGGAAGGAAGTACACAAAATACATATGAATAATAATTTATTATGAATAATTTTGTGTTTCCCCTATACTTTCTAAATTTTCCACTACTTTTTATATGTAATTATTTTAAATTTTCCTTTTGTAATTCTTGTATAGTCAGAAAAAATATACATCATTTGAAAAATAAAGATGAAAACCAGTTAGCTTATATGTTCCTCAATAGAAAACTTCTGCTGGGAATTCATAACACCTTTTGTGTTGAAAACAATCAGGTCCCCACTATGCTTGCAGATAAAGTAAAAACTCACTCAAGTCCAGCTCATTGGTGCAAGCAAAACAGGAACAGAAAGGACGAGGGCAATTCAGCAGTTAACTGCACAAGCATTACCCAGTGATCCTAATTTCCATGATTTTAATAATAATGAGTGAAACCCAAAGTGTTAAGTTGCACTTTCTACCTCAGCAAAACAGAGTGATAATTGTGCAGAGAATAATTTTATGGGTGAAGTGTGCCCTGTATTGTAAAAGATTAGAATAAAGTACTCTAATACACAATGTCTTAGCAGGTGCAGGCACTTACCTGAGCAATTAAAATCTTCTTAATATACAAATCACAGCCAATGAGACTGCTGGCATGACAGAATAGATCTTTCAGGACACAATGTGTTTGTCTAAAACAGGTTTTTTTTTTCACCCTGGCTTTATTTATTTATTTTTGCTAGCAATCATTTGTAGATCTTTTATTTGAAAAAGAAAATTGACCAAACATGGATAATTTGCTCCAAATATACCCAAGCACATTCATTCTCTTACAAACCCATTCAGACCACAAAAAGCTATTAAATACTTACTATGTATGAGGCACTGTGCTGGGTGCCGAATAGGCTATTTTGGGACCAATTATCATCTTCCCCACAAACAGAGGGAAGCGCTTCTAGATGATGGCTATGAGTTGTCAGGCTGGTAAAAATGGTCATTTGAGTCCTCTCCAGGTTGCTGGCATTCTGTCCAAGTGGCTAAATTCCTGGTCATCTTAGGACCATGCTTCCAAGATGCTAGACTAGCATAACAGAAGGCCAGCCCTCTGGACCTAACTTTGCAGGTGAAATGTTAAATAGAAATGAAATTAACACAGGCCCCGGCTCCTTTCCTCCCTTGTCTCTTCAACATATTTCAAGCTGGTTCTTGCCTTTATTCTTTATAAAAACTGCTCTTACAAAGTCCCCAATGAATTCTACATTTTTAAATCCAGTAGTCAATTATCAGCAGCATTTGACAAGAGGCCATTCCTTTTGCCTCAGTCTTCTCCATCATCCCCTTGATGTGCAGGACATCACACATCTCCCTGTTAGTTCCTGTCCAGTCAAGTTGACTCTTCCTCTTCTTCCTGACCTCTGTTAAGTGCCCCATAGTTTAGTTAGTCCTACCTCCTCTTCTCTTCTCAATCTACAACTCACTTTCTAAGTGAGTTTATCAAGTCTTGTGGCTTTAAATTCAAATTATATGCCAATGATTGGCAAATTATTATCTTTAGTCCAGATTGTCTCACAAAGACTAAACTCACCGGTCTAACATGACCTCTTACCTGGATATATAAGAGCTATCTCAAACATAAAATGTTCCAAACTGATTCTTACAAAGCCTGCATATCTTCAGCCCCCTAAATCTTAGCTTACTTCAATTGCATCATTTCAGTGGCTCAGAGAGAAAACTTTGGTGTTATCCGTGACCCCTCTCTTTCTCTTATTCCTCACATTCAAACCATCAGGAAATCTGGTTGGCTCTACTTTCAAAATACACAGAGTCAAGTTCCTTTGGACCATCCCCACTGTCACATCAATGTCTGAACTCCTGTCATCTCTCAATTGGACAACTGCCATGGCCTCTGGCAATAATCTTGGACATCAAGGATTACCATGAATATCTCATCTGCAGTTCATTTTGATGATGCAGAAATCAGTTCAGGCTGCCCCAAAAGGTTTCAGAGAACATGTTAACCATAGTATAGCTTTGATAGGCAGAGAAAATAAAATTGAATAGGTCGGCCTCCTAAAATACTACAAGATTTACAGGAAGTGTTTAAAACTCACTTCAGTGACACACTTCATCAATGACAAAATAGTCTGTCTTCATATTTCAGACATGTTGTTGGGAATCATTGACTAATTTTTTAATAAATTAAAAGGTTATCCAGATCTGCATGATCAGCCTATCTGCATGCCCATCGGTAAATCTGTTTGGTTAAAGATATTACCGGCATGGAAAGGATGACCACAAATGTGCTCTTTCTTCTAGAGCAATTTTGGCTTCTCTACATTGATACAATCTTGACCACCACGGGTGGGAACAAAAACATCGCAGCAGTGAAGAGCCTGTCTAAGCATGAGTAGTGGGTTGCAGGTGGCTAGCATGTCCCCAAGACCATCTCCAGAGGTGTTGAGAATGTCCTGACCCTTGTGACACCCAAGAGTCAACACATGCCTTTAAAATGTATTACGCCTTTGCATATGGGTACACAGGAAATTTTATCAGAGGCTCAACCCCTGAGGTAAGGTCTAGGATTTGCCTTCTTAGAAAATAAACCCAGCAATTTTGATGCTGGTTGTCTGTGAACCACATTTTGGAAAACTCTAATGTGGTTCACTTAGAATAGGGTTGAGTTTCAGCCATCCAGAGATGAGGTTCGACCATGGTCTCCAAATCACTGGGTAATCCTGGCAAGTCCTTTCTAGCATTCTAAGCCTTTGTTTTTACATTTACAAAATAGAATAACAAGATATAAGCAGGTATTATTTTCCTGTTGATCAGTTCTGGTGAAATAACAGGAAAATGCTTAAAAACCCCAAAGTACCACACAAATTTAAATTACTGTTATTATTTCTTTTATACACATTGCCTTGTTTTTATTATCCCTAGTCAGATTTCTAGTAAAGTTTTAATTTGTAGGCCAGTTTTATATCCATGACCTTATTTGAAGCTTTTTTACATCTTTTTTTTTTTTTTTTTTTTTTTGAGACAGAGTCTTGCTCTGTCGCCCAGGCTAGAGTGCAGTGGTATGATCTCGGCTCACTGCAACCTCCACCTCCTAGGTTCAAACGATTCTTCTGCCTCAGCCTCCTCAGTAGCTGAGATTACAGGCACCCACCACCACGCCCAGCTAATTTTTGCATTTTTAGTAGAGATGAGGTTTTGTCATGTTGACCAGGCTGGTTTTGAACTCCTAACCTCAGGTGATCCGCCTGCCTTGGCCTCCCAAAGTGCTGGGATTACAGGGGTGAGCCACTACACCCAGACTTGAAGCTATTTTAGAATAAAAAAATGAATCTTTATAAATAGAGAAACCACCTCAGAGTTTAGAGATGATTTATTTTATATACTTCACAAGAAAGCAGTGAAGCAATTGGTGTTTCCCCCTCACTTTATCAAAACTACGTGATGAGTCTTATGACACACAAAGTAATTAAAACCAGGAAAGAATAAGTATGACAAAAAAAAATCCATCATATACAAAGTTAGACAGTTTTGGGGAGGTGCAATACTGTGTATCAACTTCCATAAGAAAAGTCGCATCAATTATAAATCAACCACACAGCACAGAGATTAAATATAGTAACTTCTCCTTGGGCCCTGAGAGGAAGAAGCTAGTGCAGAGATATCTCCTGCTTTAGCAGGTGGCAACAGGTGGCAATATAGCCAGGGGCAGAGTGGGTGTCAATCCACTATCAGTACATTGGCCTACCTCTGTGTTCCCCTGCAGTGGCAATGGATCGTCTCAAGGACCTGATGTCTCTATTTCTGTGATTGAGGGCTTTCTCTAGGCTGAGGGACGTTGGTCAGTCCTCATGCAGAGCCACCCAAAACTCAACCAATGAGGAATAGGAAACAGAAGAGGAATAGCCCGGGTTCTTCATAAGTAGGTGGGATAATTTCATGGTGCACCAGTCCTCAAAGGAGCCCTCAGAAAGATAGATCCCCAATTTCCCATAGTGGTAATTTCATTATTAACATACCCTGTACTGACCCCTCAGTCTTATCTGGCTCTCCCCATAATCCCAGGTGCACCTCCTGGGATAGACTCTGAAATAACTACTTGTCTCCAAGTCTCTATCTCGAGGTCTGCTTTTGTGGAAACCCAAACTAACACCATGGGCTTTGGAATAAGATAAATTCTTATTCTTGTTTAATCACTCTGGTCTTGAGCAATTTGCTTAATCATTCTAAATATCAATTTTCTTTTCTACAAAATATAGATGATAATCACTATGCTTACTTCATAGAACTACTGTGGAGATTAAAGATGTAAAACAAATAGTACAGAAATTGACATTTGATAAATGCTAAATAAGTGCTGGCCATTGTGACTGTGGTTGTTAAGAGGGCACTTCAAACAACCATGAGACACTATTCACTCCTATTAGACTAGGAGAAAATGACAAATCCTGACAATATTTAGTGTTGGTGGATTGTATTTTTTTAAATGGGGATGTTCACACTTTATTGTTGGGAGAAGCTGTTATGACTATTTTGGCAAGCAGTTTGACAATATCTAAATACGGATGCAGAGAATGCACTCATTTCATTAACATGCTCATCACTGGGGACAGATGATAGGGAACTGGACCAAGTAAGCTACACTGTCAGTTTGACCAAGTTGGTAAGCCTCTCACAGTACAAGGTTTATTACTGAATATCTTAAACAGCAGAAATTTATTTTCTTATAAATTTGAAGGCTAGAATTCTGAGATCAAGGTGTTAGCGGGGTTGGTTTCTTCTGAAGGATCTCTCTTTGGCTTGTAGATGTTGGGGTCAGAAAACAATACCCCAAAATGAAAGCCTCAGAAGCAAAAGTTTTTCTCCAATCTTCTCCTGCCCTCCTGTCAGTCAGTCCCATCCTCCTCCAAGATTAGCCATGGACACCAGAATTCCTCTTCCCCAAGATGAGTCATAGATATCAGAACCCCTTTTCCCTAAAGCCAGCCATAAAACCTGAAAGTATTACTCTGTTCCCTCCACCTTTCTGTGTAAAAACTGTCCACGAAGACATTATCTGACCTACCTTGTTTGACTGTAGGTCTATACGACCCCCACTCCAGAGAGGGCCCTGCCTACACCCATAAGGAAGGAATGCAAGCTTAGAGAGGGCATGAATAATCCAGACAGGCAGGCCTTGCTGGGATTCCCCACTCACGCTATTAGCATTAGATCAAACCCTTTTTGTCCAATCATATTTCTATACTGCTATCCATACTTTGTGAACCTAAGCATACAAATAGACAATTTCTCCTGTTTCTTTGGGTCTTCATTCCAAAGGCTCTTGTATACACAAAAGAGCCTTAAATACATAAGCCTTAAATAAATGTGTGTGCCTTTCCTCCAATTAATCTGCTTTTTGCACGTTGATTTTTTCAGCAAGCCTTCAGAGGGCCAAGTCCTTGGCCCCAGCAATGGCTATCTTCTCCCTGCATGGTCTTCTGTCTGTATGTTTCTGCGTCCTAATTTCCTTTTCTAATAAAAACACCAGACAGATTGAATTACGGCCCCCACTAAAGACTTTATTTTAATTTAATTAACTCTTCAAAGACTCTATCTCCAAATACAGTCACATTCTGTGGTACTAGGGGTTAGGACATTAACATTAATTTGGGATGAGGGACAATTTAGTCTATAACATTTACAAACTAGAGAGAATAATGCCTATCATGCAAGTACTTGGTAAAAACCAATGAAAAATTGCACACTGAAAATATAATTTTATAATTATCAAAGTAACTGAGGCTGCCCAATTAGAATACTATGTATGTAGTTCAGGCCAGCTCAACCTTCAAGTAGACAACAAACCCTGCTATGGTCCTTTGCAGCGAATAAAGATAGAAGAGCATCACCACATTCTGTGACAGAACCACAAAAACATAAAGGTCAATCCTTTCTCCTAAAGTGCTCTGGCCAGGCAAGTCACCTGTACATCCAGGCTATAATTATGCACCTAATTATGGGG
This sequence comes from Pongo abelii, assembly GCF_028885655.2. Lineage (NCBI taxonomy): Eukaryota > Metazoa > Chordata > Mammalia > Primates > Hominidae > Pongo > Pongo abelii. Next base: position 72,674,863 of record NC_071997.2, on the reverse strand, counting down.
TGCTTAGTTTTTGTTTGTTTATGTTTGGATACAGACTCTTTAACAAAAGATATGAGTCCTTTCTTAAAACACATGGTGGCAATTTGACACTATGTCCTGCCACCCAAGTTGTGTTGGGGGGAAGCCATAGAAAGTTGGGGTCATCACATTTTTTATCCTTGCCTGCCTTTGATCATGCTGATGTGGTTCTGATGATCTGCCAGCTTAATCCAAGCACTCCACGAAGTAAATTAATTCACAGGTGAAATCTGTTGAAATTAAAATATATGTATGTATCAGTTAGTTTATCATATTTCCCTGTCCAACACAGATTATAGTTATCATGCCACCAAAGGTGCAAAGGCTGCTGGAAGTCTGACCAGTTAGGCTACTCAAAATCACATGGGAAGGGGCACCATGAAGCTCTCAACTCTGGCCCTCTTACACGTCTATCCTTTGTCCGACTATGACCCTTGTCAAAGAAAGGATCCAGTAGCAACTCAGGAAATACCTTCACTTTTCACTCTAGCTTCCCCAAAGCTCGCTCTCATTAATGCCAGACACCTGCCAGTCTGTATTCCCTCTCATTCATTCAAATAAAGTGTGTGACTCCCCCCAAAGACCCAGAACACAGCCTGTGCCCATCAAGGCACTTATAAACTGGAAAGAACTTCAGCCTTTAGAAGCCAAGCACTCACATCAGCACATCCTAGCCAGACCTGTGTGGGATTCTGAACGTGGCTACTTAAAGTGCCCTTTCCATGTGACTTCTCCTCCTGAGTCACTTTCAGTGAGCTTTTCTCTCCTAATCGCATCACTGTCTGAACTCCACAGAGATGTCTACACTTTCCTTGGAGGTTTCTGCCTGATTTCCAAGTAAAGCTAAGAGTGTGGCAGGGCCAGGGGGACCAGCCCCACTTTAGCCGTAGGGTCCCACTACCCACTCTGCTCTATGGCCTGGCCAGCACTTACGATGCATTGTCCCATCACCTGCACCATTTACAGCACAAAAGCTGTTTAGCCAGTGCCTGCAACCCTTCAGCCTGCGATGCCTTGATAGCAGAGGTTATAGCAAAAAAGAGAGAGAGGGAGAGGGGGAGAGAGAGAGAAAGAGAGAACAATGTGCAATCGGCACTGCATTAGAGATGGAAAAAGTACTTAAAGCCTGCAACATTCATCAAGACTGAATACATAAATGCCACATTTTGAATAAGCGAAGCAAAAGACAATGACAAAGGAAAGGCGCATTGCTTCAAGAATCTCTATCATTTTCATTTGCTGCTGTCAGGAACCTGTTTTTTGCCTCTCACTCTATCAGCCATTATAGCATTAATGAAGTAACCTCACATAGTTATTGACTGGCTTGTCAGAGGCCCTGCCTGATCCCTTAATAGAAACCATTGGTCTTCAGTTAAAAATGGGGTGAGCTGGGAGGTGCTGTGGGCATGTGCTGAATTTCAAGTGCACTCCTGAGGTTATCAAAAGCCATGAAATGCAAATTATTATATTTTTTAAACACAAGATTTCATGCAACTGAGCATATAAAATTGACTAATATTGTACTTTATGCATGCCTTATAATGTTTTCAAATATGCTCTGCATATGTTCTTCTCCCAGAAAGTTGTGGGTGGTATTTGAATAAGCAGAGGTAGGCCTAGTTTTATTTTGTTGTTTGAGTTGTCTTCTGTTTGCTGTAAGCTGGCACTTCTATCTAATATAGAGCCATGTTGGTATACTGTCTGCTGAAACAACACCACCAGTCCCCTTGCCTGAATTTCAATCTCAGATAAAAATTATTTTTCTCTCACAATTTTCTTTCCTCATCTAAAGGTATCCAGCTCTTCAAACTAGCATATCATTTTCTAACAACTGCAGATTGGCAGGAAGTCTAAGGAATAAATTCTTATCCAAGAAGGCAATACATTGGAAAAATAATCCTTGATGCAGAGTTGTTAATTCCAGTAACATAATACTATAGAACGGATATGATAAAATGCAAGCACAATAAAACAAAAAAGGGTAAAATATGAAAAGTCAAGGACAAAAAACCTTGGAAAGTTTATTATATTTCTGAATCAGAAAAAGCCAAGACAATGATTACAGAGTTAAGCTTGAGGGGGCCTTCAAAGAGACACTGATAAGAATGCATAGCTAGCATTGTTTTTTGGGGCACATAGAGTGCTGGCTTCATATTGGTATTTAATTGGATCATTCTCACAGTATAAAGTTTTGACCTTTTCTCAGCTTCTCAAGAGAGGAAATGTGGCATCTATGTCTGTTGATTTGCATGATGGCTCCCCAAAACTGGCTCCCTCTGACAGTAGATTATGTGCATTTCTCACCTTTGGGATCATCCAAAAACTATGAACAAGAAGCTCAAAAATGTCTTCTCTGCATATTTTATATTCAAATACTTGTTGCTTCCCTTTGCCATCAGCACTATCTCAGCTCAACTGCTTCCTCACATGAACAATCTGTAGACCCACCAAAATACATTACATTTTCTCACTTAAGAATAAAATTAAAGACCTAAGACTTAGCCACTATATAAATATTAATGATTCAACTTCTAAAGTTTCAACTTAGTTGAAAGAAATATTAACTAGCTCCCATCTTTAGCCTATTATATTCAAGCAACTATTCATTAACCTAAAGAAAAACTGAATATGCATTTTCTTCTAAGCCATTTTGCTCTCTTTTAGACTGGACCCAAATTCCTCAATAAAAACATATTTATTGTAGTTTCTTTTCACATGTCCACAAAGCCCACAAAACCTAAAATTGCAAGGATGCAAACTCTTCTTGATCTCTAGCATTAATAGTGGTCATTTATTGTTTTCATGAGAAAGACATTTAGCAGGTGGTATATAGTATGTTCCAGCTGCAAGCAAAGATTACAAACTTTTTCAATGTTTAAGGTCAAATCAAAGATATAAAAGTATAGCCAACTCATAGCTATTTTGAAAGCTCTATCACATTTTTGATGTCAATAAACATATAATTATACATTCATATAGCTAAAACTGTAACCTACCTCTATGCCATTTTAATTCAATGTTCTTATGTTAGTCATAAATAAAATAGAGGCCCAAATAAGATAAGTGACTTGTTCAAGGTCATATAATAAGTCACTGACATTTATGTGATCATTTATTCAAGATACATTTATTTGAACACATTCTATGTATGAGGCACTGGAGTAAGCCCTGAAGACATAAAAATTATATATACTTGGTCCCTAATCATGTGAAGCTCATGATATAGTGGGGAACATGCACTGTTTAATAATTTGTCATCAGTGCTCTAATAGGAGAAGCGCAGAGATACTGTGCTGGAAGGGGAGCAATAAGAAAAGGCTTCCAGAAAAAGGGACATTTAAGTGGAGACTTGAAAGATAGAATGGATTCAAGCATATAACAATAACAAAATGAGAATGGAGAGTTTAGTGTTAGGCATTGAGTGAAAGATACGGCATGTATGAAAGCTTGGAGGTGAGAGGTAAGATAATTTGTTCAAGAAACAAAATCAGATCATGAAGACTGTAATGTAGACTGTGAGGAGAGAAACTGGAAAAGCCAGCAGAAGCCATGTTATAAACAGCCTCTGGATCAAGGCAATGACTTTAAACTTCCTCCTTAGAGCATTCTGAAGTTATGGAGGGTATTACACAGGGAGGTGAGCTAATCAAATTTATAATTTGTAGAATCAGCCTGGCTAGAAATGGAAGGAGTAAGAGGCAGGGCTGGAGAAAGACACCAGTAAGAACTAAAACAAAGGTGAGAGATAAAGATGAGGATGATAGCAGTGAGGATAGTTGAAGGCCTATTTAGAAGTGAGACTGACTGACCCTGGTGATGGGAGGGAACTGGAAAAGGAGGAGGAAGTAGGAAAGAAATAGGAGGGAAGTATCCCTTCCACATTTCTGGGTAGGGCTACTGGATACTTGGTGGTTCCATTCATTGAGGTAGATAGCAGATGAGAATCATATTTGGATGAAAGGGAATGACGAGTTCAATTTTATACAAGTTAAATGATTAACAATCATTTCAGTCACCAAGTGAATAAATACGGCAGAATCTCAAAGCCAGAATGGAATCCGGGCCTGCAAACCAGCAGTCCAGTGTTCTTTCTCTGTAACTGTATGAATAATGACTCCTTCCTGCCTAAAGTGCTGAATATTGAAAGCAGCTTTCTAAAAACTAACTACTAAAGAACTCCAAGACACAATAGAAGGCTTCTTTAGAATATGCACCTAGACTTTTCAGTTTTCACTAGGTTTTCTAGTCTCAAAAGTCATAGTACAACTTTTACCCAGAACATTATTAGTTATAAAAGAAAAAAAGTAAAGAAACATCTTACCATTTACGCATTTACCACTTTACAGCTCACAAAGCACTTTCACAAATGTAAGTTATCGCATTTAATCTCCTAAAGGTGATGCCTTTTGTGCTGTTTCTCGTCACTGCTATGACATCGTCTGCCACAGTTTACAGTGAGGTATCTTTGTCAACCCTATGATCTTGCTGGGGTAGTTGGGTCCAGCCAGGTGCCTCCAAAGAATCTGTTCTAAATGTGCTCCTTTGTAAATAAGGGAACTGAATTAAAACACTCCAAGGTCCTGTCTGGCTTTAAGATTCTGTAATTTTACGCCTGAAGCTTGGGGGTTCTGGAATACTGAATTTATAGTATGCTATTTATAAATTAGAGATGCAAATAATGAGGAAAAAATGCAGACCATGTCAGAAAACACCAAGAGGAAAATGAGAGCAGGAAGTAAGAGCTTTCATGGAGAAATCATTGCTGGGATGGTGAGACCTCAAAGCTAGGAGAAGAATGAAGAAAGGTAATACAGTAAGGAGCATCGGACACATTCTTTAATGTGATGTTGACCCACGTCTACTCAATTCATGCTCTCGTTTCTCCAATTCAATGTGCAAGAGAAGGTTCTTCAGCCACTGTGTGCTCTTGACACCTCCATCAAAAGACATGAAGGGAGTAATCATATTTTCACCCTAACAGCATTAAGAAGGAGTAAGCTCTTTATTTTTTTTCTTGTTTTTCATGGTAACAAACTACAATAACTATGAGCAGAATCAAAGACTTCAGGAGAAGCACAGGGAGTGAGGGAAAAGAAAGGTGTTTGTTATTTTATTAAAGCGTGGGTAATGGCATACAGTTTTTTAAAACACACACACACTACCTGCACACCCATTACACACACATACTTATCTATATATACACAGGTCCTCTACACAAGTGTCTGTGCACATCTGCTCTCACACACATCATGCATACACACAAACACACTCCCACAACCACACATGCACACATCATTGTGCACACTCGTGCAGGCACTTTTCCTCTTTTCTCGGGTTGCACATCCCACCTACCCCCTCCCCCCAGTGGACTGGCCACTAGAAAGGACCCTGCAGTTTGGTCTGAGAAACAGTGGTTGGAGCTTCTGGAGACATGGTCTCTCAAACTCTACTTGCCTTGCTTATTTTTCTTAATGTGCTGTCAGAACGATACTGCCAAGTGTTCTTTCCTCATAATGACAATATTGCCCATGGCTCGTTTCTTCATAGGAGCAGAGAAATGAGTGGCCCATATACTGTTCTGCTCAAGCCCATAATTTCTGCTTTTTAAAATGTGTTTAATGAGAGGACTTGTCATTTGTGGAAAGGGGCAAAAAAAGTAATGGGCACATTTAGATTTTCCATACTAATTAGATGCTCATTCCCAGGAAAACATGTGGGTTTTTAATCAAATCTCCAAAGTTTCTTGGTCTCCTGGATTAAACAACTCCCCTTCTTCCTGATCTGGCCCTGCTTTTGTTTCGTTATGTAGATCTGACCTTTATTTAACAAAGGTGTTGGCACTGAGAAGACATTATGAAAACTCTCTCTTCCTAGAGTTGAATTCAAGACACTTACAAGTCCCAGCTCTGAGCCTGGCACACACTTTTTGGCTGCCCACAGGTATTGATGCTCATGAACACTGTCTCAGGTGGACCTCAGAGATTTTACTAGCCAAAGTTTCTTAGGCCAAAGACTATCTCCAAGCAAAAGAGAAAAGTAAATTAAATCCCCAAAGGCATCCTGAGACCTGAGAGTGTCATGATGTCCCCAGCTTCCATTTCATACAGTCTTTCTCATATTTGCATATTTTTAGCATGCAAATGGGCCATCTTTTCTTCTCTTTCTTTTATTTTTTAAGGATTCAGAAGTGGCAAATTAATTAGCATTCAGTCAGCTCAAGATGGCATCCATTTACACTCTTACAAGAGGGTCAAAGTGGATGATGCTGCTCTGCCAGAATCTTGGTTTTTTTTTTCATACAGAGGGATACATTCTGCAATATCCAAATATATCAAGACTTTGAATACCTGTGCTGGGTTATTCGAAACTCCAGTAGAAACACCACTATGGGGAAATTACTTAATCTGCTTCAAGATTTATCACCAATGTGCTCTATGCACCAGGTTAAAATAGAATACCTCAGAGAGGCCTCAGAGGGTCAGGAGTCCAAACTGCACTGCAAGTATTTCACAGTGCATTACAAAGTTTTGGACAGAGCCTTTAATCCACAACATTATTAAACCCAAGCTTTGCACTGATATGCATATAAAAACATTCTGCCAAATGAATCTGCTTTACATTGCCCTCAAAATATTGCTTCAACACAGAAAAGGATAGGAACCTGAAACATTCTATGGCTCACAGGGGTACAGTTTATCAAGAGGTGAAAGAGAGTTTGTATAAAGCAAAAAAATGGAACTATTGTGTTGGATTGATTTAAAACTAAAAGTACGCTGTCAAAAAATAGATTTTTCACCTGTCAGGCAGTTATTTTTACAAATGTATGATATGGGTACTGATTAGTGAAAATGCTCTTTTCTACATGAATTATAATATAAACCTTTGCTTCCTTGCCATTCATCTTAGAGTCCCCCCTTTTGTGCGACTCACTTGTATACTGTTTCAGTTTCTAGGAAAAAGGTTAAGAGACACATTCACTGCAAAGTAGAATTGATCTTTCGAAACCATCAAGTGGGCTTACAGTGAAAAGAGGAAGACAATGCATAGCAAAAACAAAGAAACTTCTGCACTGCACGGAGGCTGTCAGTTACATAGGCACCAAATTCTCTTTTCATATAAGAAACACATGAGAACTAGCTCTCTCAACACTAGTGCTGACATTTCTCTGAAATTCTTATGACTTTGTCATCATCCCACATATTTTCAAAACAAATTGTCTAGTGTTTGTTTGCTTTAAAAACAAGATGCCATTGTCCTAGACAAAAATGCGACTTTATAGTAAAAATGTCACTATGAAAACACAAGAAAAAAAAGACTCAGAGGAAATAAAAAGTAAGAGTCTGAGTAGCCTTTCTAAGGGCCTGAATATTAGTGATTAAAAGTGATTTCAAAAACGACGGCAAATATATTGAAAGTCCTCTCACAAGAATACTGTGTGAATAACGATAGGATGTTTAAAGGCAATTTGTTTTTATGACACTTTTTTTTGAACTTGCAGAAATTAGTGACAACAGCAACAAAATCAAGGGCTATTGACATCTTGTAGCTGAAAAGCAGAAGCTGGCATCATTTTGCAACCTTGTTTTCCTTGGTTACATGCAGAGGAAAAATAAAATATATCTGGCAGTTGAGAAATGGCAGAGCACTCTCTGGAAATTGTATTATAGATTATTTACCAAATGAATTGTTTCTCTTTATTAAGATGTGAAACAGTAGCACACAGAAAAAGCAATGCAGATGTAATCGAAAACCATGAGGCAACACCACCTCTAAACCTACTACTTTTTTAAGTAGGTTATGCCAAGCTGTGATTTTGGTGATATTCCCAGGTCTGTTTGGACAGAATCAATGACTCATGTCAAAAAGCTACCCTTCTACTCTTTTCAGAAAGTCAGAGTTGAGAAGTGATAAAATTAAGATAAGACCACACAATCTGTTCTATCTTTCTTTAAAAAAAATGCATCCAAAAATTTAAAAAATGAAAAATCAGGTCACGGGATCTCACTCATTTACATAATGATGAATGGAGCATTGCAAGCGATGAGTACCTGACAATTTTTATCAGATATATTTCAGCCTGAAACAACATATCATAGAATTCAGCTCCTAAAGGAGAGCTTTCTGAGGCAGATTCTGTGAAGGAATGGAATGAAGGCAGGACTGAGATGCTGGGAAACTCGGACTCCAGACCAGATTTCTTTCAAGACATCAGTGAACCTAGTGTCAGTTATTTCACCCAAGTTTCCTCAGCTCTTCCAGAAAGATTAGCTATGTCTATGGCCCCATCCAGCTGGAACAGTCTAATTTGTATGAGTCATAACAATTGTAACAGACTTAATTAAACTTGCCTGTCAAATTTTATTTTGGTTGTCTTCATAAGTAATTTCTGAACAGTCAGTGATCAAACTATCTGTAGTGTTAGCTGGAGGTTTTCAGGTGGCCAAAAATACGTGTCAGCATTCACAATAACAATCAAGATATCACTGTCCCCACTCATTTCTGCGCCTTTGTGGCTTGCTACTAAAGCATCATTGCATTCTGGGGAATAAAGATGCAGTCTCCTGCACTCCATCTTTCTGCAGTGATCAATGCTCTGATACTCTTTGCTTTGCCAGTAATACTTGTGAAGTTAAGAGGGTTATTTGCTGAGGAGAGAGGCCACTAAAATAGGCAGTGCCAACAAGTAAAATAAGCCTAGAAGTTTAAGGAAATAAGAAAATAAAATACTGTGAAAGAACTATGAAGAATCAGGGAGTGAGCCACATAGGTAAAAGGAATGAATTTAAAACAAACACAAAAAGTGTTGAGAATAGAACACATGCATAGGAGTAAGAGTAAGAAGGCAATGATTTTAAAGACAATAAACACACATGGCTAGGGCTAACAAATCACAAGCAATGATTACCTTATACAAGAGCATATTCACTTAATGCATGTCCTCTTAGGTATCCATTTCCCACAGATAGCCTATCCCTGCTGCCTACAGAAAAGGGAAAAAAGAGGCTCCATTCAAGTAGAGGATTATTAAGCAGTCATTTGAATGCAGGGGCCTATAAAGCCATTCTAAGTCATATTTTTGCTTTTTTTAATTAAAAAAGCTTTAACTCTCCTCTCATCACTTGCAGACTGAATTGGTTTGATCCAGAGAGGCAGTTATACATAAGAGCAACCACTCTCTATTGAATTAGGGGATCTCTCATGCAACACATCTCACCAATTACAAGGTAGGGATGCAATTCTATGATTTATCATACATTACACTGTTAAGTAATATAACATTATAGATACAATTTGTACCTATCTCTCTGCAGATTAGAGAGGTGGCACATGAAGAGAGGATCATTAAACACAGAGCAAGGGCAAGGGCCAAGCTCTTCTCTTTAACAAGCTGCTCCAAGTACCACCTCTCTAATCCATGAAGAGAAAAGAATAAATTGTTCCAGCAGCTTATTCCAAACCGTGCTTTTTGGAGCTGGGGGTTTTATTAAAACAAAAATATATAAGAAAGCATCATTTCTTGCGGGACACAGCTCTCCCGATTTCAGAGGCTGACCATAGAACTAGAAAAGAACAACTTTGGATTTATTGGGATGATACCTCTCATTCTGAAGGTGATGAGATTCTTCATGCATGCATGAATATGGATGTATGTGTAGATGCATATCACAATGGAGGTTGCAAATCCATATGCCACATAAGCAGAATGCAAATTGGCATTCTGATTTAAACGAGACCAAATTATTGAAATTTGACTCCTAGATGACATCACTTATGCATTATATTAGGCCACTGCTGTCCTCCAAAAATGTAATGCAAGCCACATATATAATTTTACCTAGCAGATAGATTTTAAGAAGTAAAAAGAAACAGGTGGAATTATTTTAATTTAATATTTTATTTAACCCAATGAATCCAAAATATTATCTTTCAAAAATGTAAGCAATATTTAAAAAAAATCGATGAGATATTTTGGATTATTTTCTTCATACTGAGTCTTTGAAGGTCTGTATGTATTTTACAACTAAAGCACATCTTACTTTTAACTAGCCACATTTCAAGAGTTCAATAGCCACACATGGCTCATGGCTACCATACTGGATAGTGCAGCATTAGGAATATGTGTCTTCTGTGATTTCATGGTCTCCATTTTGGCTTTGCTGCTTGGAATTGAGTGTATTTTTCAGCCACTTTATCCAAATAAGCAGAAGTCCTCAGAAGTAGAAATTGGATGAAAATGACATTTCACTGCACTGAATATAACCCTTTTCAATTCCACTAAGATTTAGGCTCCTGCTGTTGAAAAGGTGAGCTCTTTAACCTCATCTGTTCTGTCTGCACTCCCTTTCTAAACCTGATAAGTGTGTACATAAATATCCACTTAGCAGATATCTCAGATTACTCTTATTAGAACAACACTTGTAATATTCTTTCCTCTATAAGTCTTCTGTATTACCACTTCCAGCTTTATTACACTCACTTAGACTCTCTTTTGTCCTGACTACACCCCTTTACAACAGGAAAATTGTATAATCTGCTTGAATGGCAGTACAACGAGGTAGGCAAAGATATAAGGACACCGTTAGGCTGCCTCATAAACCCTCGCTTGTCTTGGGACAAGTCATTGATTTCTATTGGCAATTTCATTGTAATGTCAAACTGTAACTTGATTTCATTCTTTGCTACCCTCTGAGGTAAACAATGGGCCAAAGAGTAGAAATAGACCAAAGGAAGCACAGCAATTAAATTACTATCAGAAATACTTGGGCAACCTGACTTGTCCAGTATCTGAGAAAACATAGGTTGGGCCCCATGCAATAACTGAAGTGCCCCCAAATTAGTATCTGTCTATGGACCTTGGAAAAAGTAATTCACCTGTGACCAGAGCTTGAGAACCAGTAAGGGAGGAATAAAAGTTATTTGGGGGAGGAGAGAGAAGGCAGAAGTTCATTGTTTCCATATTAACCTTACTAGTTCTACTCATTAAGACATACAATTCTTACACATACATGATTGTATGTTTGTTGGAAAGGCCATGAGTTTAGGAGTAAGACAGACTTGTCTTAAATGTCTGTCTCTATTATTCATTTGTCATATGATATTGGGCAAGTTTCTTGGCCTCTATGAATCTGTTTTCTCATCAGTGGTAATGGCTCAGCATGATGTTTGCCCAGCTGCAGCAGCCTACCTGTGTGCTCCTGCGACCACTCTACGCTCAGCCATACTTGAGCAAGGGAAGAACATGGTTCAACGTTTGCTCAGGAATCAGGCATATGGTAACAATGACTGAGAAGTAGGTTTCTATTTGGGTTTTTGTGTTTTTAAAAAAAATAATTTTACACAACTCCATATGCTGGCACCACTGTTTTTCCAGCAAGATCTCATTCTAGGGAGCTACCTCACATATTTTAAACAATCAGTCAATCCAAAGTTCTTTGTGAATATATGTCCAATATTATGACTAACTACTAAGGGGATGGGTCAGTGCAGATGGTAGCAGTGTTCACATGTACTCTGTCAGGAAAAGACCCAGAATAATTTCTTGTCTGTACTCTCAAAGTTCTTTGTTATATTATAATTTGAAATTGCACTAGGGTGTATTGCTCACCAGACTATGACTAGAAGCCACGATCATTGTCATTTCCATTATTTTTTTTCCAGTCCTGAGATATGATTGTTTTATAGAAGTCTCATATGCTAATATATACAAATACACACACACACACTAACATATACACACATACATACGTATATAAACATATATATACACACATATGTTGTGGTTATATCTGTAAGCATTTATAGAACACCTAATTTATACATATATACATATGTATATATCAGCATATGGAACATAATTCATTATATTTTAACAGAACCTTAGAACATTCAAGCACTTCTTTACACCATTTTATTTGAACTTCATAGCAGCCCTGTGAAATCAGTTCAACATTGCTGTCCCACATTTAGGCTACTGATGGATTAAGATTGTCCAATTTCACATTGTAATCCAAACCCTGTTCCTTGGATTAATGGATCCTGGATATTCATTTATAGGCCTCTGCTGGTCCTTTACAATTTTAAGTGGTCCATGTGGGCAATGCCCATGCCCTTTTGCTATTTCTTTCTTGACTAGAACTCTCCTTAAATCTAATATTGTGATTTCTTTGGCATTCAAAGATCCTTTTATATATAAAATGATGTTAATAGATGAAAGGGGCCCTTTAAAATGTACTGCCACATAAAATGTTGACAAACTTGTATCTGCCCCTTATTAAAAAGAAGAAAAATAAAAGAAAATAAAGAAGAAACAAAGATAAATTTTTAGTGGTCAATGAAAGCACAAAGCTAGGAACCACAAAGTTAGATAAAAATGTGTTGCATGATTCTTTCGCTCAAGTATTCCACCCTTTCTGTGGAAAACAAGGCTGAGACAGGAAAGAATCAATGGGTAATAAACTAATAAAGTATTCCAGCTGAAGGGAATTGGAGGGGAACTAGACCAATAAGGCCTGTGGCATCAGCGGAGAAAGGAACATGCAGGGTTCAAGTCAAGAAGAATTTATTAGAAAAACATAATAGAAAAAGGAGAAGAAAACCCAAAGCACTTCAGAAAGCTCTTCTTTTGCATGCTTTTTGGACAACATATAAGGTTTGACTCAAGAAATAGCAAGGAAGAGGTAAATCTACTCATCTGAGAAGCAAGAGTATGTTGACCACATCAAGTTGGGGAACCATCTTGCATGTTGCTTGTTTGCTTAGCTTTTCTTAAACACGGTTTATTCTTCTGTAAGATCGGGGAAGCTTAAACTAATAGATCTTGAAGACCTCTTCCACCTCTAAGACCCGTTACTCACACAATAATAATAATAAATCTATCCTTATACTGAGTCTTATCCAAGTACTATTCTAAATCCTAATATCAATGCTGCATGATAGAGATTATTAGACCATTTTACTGATGGGATAACTGAGACCAGGACAGTCTGACCTACCCAAGGCCATGAAATCAGCCAAGTGGCAGACCTAGAATTTGAACCCCACTCTGCCCTTTCATTATTCTATCAATTGCCTCTCTTCAGTCTACTCTGTCATAAAATACTTATCCAAAACCAGTTTTATAAAGAAAGACACAGCTAAACCACAAACATATATCAATTCTTCACTGACTACTACAAGAATAACAGAAATACTCTGGAGCTACCCACAAAGCCCCTTGTGAGCCAGAGATGACCTCAATCATCATATCCCCAATATGCAATGAGATCATTTTACCTGATGGGCATTTTACTTTTGAGACAGATTTGCATTTAAAGCCTGATAATTATAACATAATATTCATAATATTCAAACTTGGGTCATATTTGAAATTCGTAAACTAATACAATCATTAATATCTACTATAATATGTCTATTTGTAATTAAGCAAAGCGGAAATCCTGTCCAGGCCTGTCTCCTTGTTCTCTTCCAGGGGCTTTCAAAAGACAAAAAAAAAATTATTATGGCTAGTGTTGTTGGATTCGATCATTGACTTCTCTTTTCTTCATCATTTAAAATACCCAGTCGCCATCAGCCACCACAATAGCAGGAGAACTGTGGACTGTCACAAATGGTGTGACAACTGGGGATAATCCCCTGCCAAGGCAGGAGTGATAAACAAATGCAGGGCATTTAAGTCCACGGGCACCTCAGCAAAGTCCTCAGAGCTGGGGAGGGGAAGGGGAAGCCGCCTGGGAGGGCTTGGGAATTTTCTAGGCTGGATGCCTTACTTCTCTACACCTCCATCTTTAAACTGTAAAACACTTACCTGACATTCCCCTTTCTGTTCCCTGTTTTTTGCCAACAGTTAACAAGGCCATCATGACCTCACCCGTCTTTCCCCCCTCATTTCATGCATCACAGTTCCGTTCACCGGGCTGTAGCCTGGGGTGGGCAGGTAGGCGGGCTAGGAGCACAGGCCGTCCCCAGGGCTCTCTGGGACTCGCCTCTCACAAAGCCAGAGCGGGGCAACATGGCTGCCGGCAGTGCCAAGAAGCCTCAGGGAGAAGAGGGAACAAAGGCGGGCAGTTCCAGAGGCCAAGATTTTGATTACAGCACTTCTCGGGTTTCTTTCAGCTCACGGTCTGGGTCAGCACGCAGATCTCAACCTCCCAGTCCCAGCAGAAAGTGGACGGTCAAGGAAGCCCTTGCCCTGAGAAGACCCTAAGCCATCTCCTGAGTTCAGGGTGGCCCTTGCAACACTTCCTAGCTCCTCTCCAATTGTCAGAGATCACATTAGTGCAGTTGTGAAGGTTTGACATAAGGATGAACAGAAGGGTTGTTACTGGCTAGTGAGAGGAGAGAAGTTTCCAGTCCAAAGGAGGAAAAAAAAAAATCCTCTCCTAATGAATAATGCTGAGAGTGGGGGAGGAGAGTGATGGTCTCTCTCTCACTTTGGCTCTATCTTTCAAGCTAAACCCACAGAGCACGGGCAGAAGAAAATAGCAACATGTCCCCATGTTGAAGAAGAAGAAATTTGTCTGTTTTTTGTTTTAAATGTGATTCTGTAAGGGCTCAGTCATGTGCAGACACATATTGTTGCTGTTTCCCAAACCAAGGACAGTCCCAGAAGGTCAGCATTCAGACACAGGCACTTCGTGGCAAAGAGTAATTCTATTGTTAAGCCTTTTCTCAGCATCCCTGTCTGCCCTCACCCTACCTCAAGCCACTATTAAAACCTTGATATCATACCACCTCCTAATGGAAGCGCAGCCGCTGGTTGACTGAGGAGTGGAGTGCCGGGTAAAGCTGTGAGAATCAAGTCTGGTAATGATCAGACAGAGAGAGTGCTAAGGAGCTCCCAGATCCTGCAAGAGGCGGAGCCCAATGTGTGCCAGTGTGGGCAAGTCACCAAGAGGCCAAATAAAGGTCCTCACTTGGAAATGAAATGTTAAGCTTTCCCAGAAAATAAATTAAACAAACACAGTGACCCTTTAGATTTTATATCATTGCATTAATAGTAATAACAATAATAAAGCTGACATAGACCCACAACCTGTAATTTGTAATATTTAGCTCCATGATTCATATCTGTATAAAAGTTAAAGTATATATTTCATTAATACCAATACAAACTGGATTTCTCTTTCTACCTCTGATTGACCCCACCCTCCACTTGTGATTAACTCTTCAGCTACCTCGTTTTCTCAGGTGCTTCCTTATTCAGTGTTGAATCAAAAATCTGGGCTGTCCTTCCTGGAGGGCCCTTGAATCCCACTTAACCTGACTGGTGTGATGTGCTCTGCAGGAGGGAAGCAATGAAGCAGAACAGGAATGATCACAAATTGAGAACTGTTCTTCCAAATAATAGAAAGGGAGAAATTAGACAAAGTGCCTTTTCCATCATCTCCCCCCATCCTTGTCCAATTTTGCATAAAGGATCCCTGGGAACTGTGAAAGGGAACTCTTTGCATTTGCAGAATGACCCCTAAAGAGGTCACTGTGACTCCCAAGGCCTGTGCAACCCTGGCTGGGGCTGCCTATTTGAGACTAGCCACAGGCAGACGGCAGACTGTGGCGTAGGGTAAGGAAGGTCACCTGATTGGCCAGGGGATTCTCTCATCCAGTAGCTGTGTGTTTTGGAACCAACCTGGAAACATTAACACAAAGGCCTGCCAGTAAACTACATGGTGTTTGCATATCTTATATACACTGAAGGGATAGACAAATGCCTGGTGGAAAAAAAGGAAGAAAGAAAAATGAACTCAGCTATTAAGCAGCTATAAAATGTTTTGCTCTCTTCCCTATTTCAAAAGCTTCCATAGCATAAATAGTGGTCAAAAGTTCAGTGAACTGTCTTGTAGTGCGGGGCTCCATTCAAACGGGGCTATTTTCTGAGAGTCTCCTGACACCATATCTAATTTCCAAAATGAATATGCTTTAATTTTCCTTCTTCATGCATTGTGCTTTTTCCTCATTTAAAACAGCAACAGCCTCTGGCAGTAAAGGACATCACATTTCTGTGTGAGATGAAGCTTTTTTCCCTGTATGCAGGGGAATGGCATGGGTCAGGGGAGAAAAAATATATGCAAAAACAGCACACCCCACTGACCCCAGTATATTTTACATTACAATTTTGCCATTTCCAATATAGGCTCATTTTGCAATGGACCATATCAACCATATTTCAGGGTTTAAAAAAAGGGGGGGTGTAGCGTAAGGTGAGGCATTGTCTGCATACAGTATGTCATAGTACAATGCATGAATTGCGTGATCAGGATGGAGTGTCACCTACAGAGAACATACACAGACACATACATGGCTACAGCACTCAGTGCAGAGCACATTTGCAAAATAGATACCACGTGTGGATCCTGCCAATTAAAGGAAGCATTAGGGGACTTTTTATGAATGTAGCCAAGAACAGCTAACTATTTTTAATGACATGAATGTCATATTCAATGTCTCTAAGCTCCCTTGAAAGCACCAATGTCCTACTGCCTTGAGAAAAGACTACAAATAGAAACTGGGCATCTTCGCCATATAATTACATCTATGTATCTATCTATCCATCTATCTACACACACACACACACACACACACACAAAGAGAGAGAAAAAAATCCTTTATATATATACACACACACACACATACACATACATACACGTGCACACCTCACATATATATACATAGATACCTAGATATCTAGATATATTTATTTCTAGATATATGGACTTCTAGACGGGTAAATATGAACATCTCAAAAAGACCTAAATATAGATATATATGTCTCAAAAATATATGTAAATATAGGTATATAGAGATATATGTCTCAAAAGGATCTAAGTCAGAAACATATTTAAGTCATCCTTTTACTAACTCAGATACCTCCTAGAACTAAACAGCTAAATAAAATGGGGATTTTACAAGATGATAATCTTTTAAAATCGGGACATGGGTAGTAATTATTCACTGTAGAACATATAAAGATGGCACGTGATATTTCTTGCTGGGTCATTCCCTATCATGAATCATTGCTGCATTAAAGAATTTTTGATCAGCCAAGGCTTTGTCAATCAATCAATAAGTATTTTTTGAGCAAGATATATGGTAGTTGTAAAGTAGGTATGAAGCATGGCCACTGCTTTCAAAACACTTGCAGTTTAGTGGATGAAACCAAATGAACAGGCTTGAAATCACTTGAAAATAAGCCTTGGAATTTGATATACCAGATAAATCCTTGCTACTTGATTTAGACTGGCTTATGTTGACAATAAAATGTTTAAAGTTTATAAATTAGTGCTGTCAGGAATAGTCAGAGGAGACCTAATGAAAGAGGTGGCACTTCATCTGGACCTTGAAAGATGAATTAGACAATGGGGAAACAAAACAATGAAGGAAGAAGGGTTCTTTGGGCAGAGAGAAGAGCACATGCAAAGACACAGAGGCTAGGAACTTATGTATAATTTTGTCCACAAGTGTCATAAATATATAGGTACTTCAAGCAGGTACACAATACTCACAATAATGGAGTTATCTCACACACACACACACACAAGTCAGTGATCAGCAATACTGATTTGGTGCCCTAGCACCTTGGGTCCCAAGGCATTCATAAAACAAAAGGAAATGAATGGAAACTCACTTCACTTGACCCTGTCCATATGCTCAGTATAGTAATCATCTCACTGAATGCCCATTATTCCCTTGTGGGCTGTGAGCTACTGCTCCATTTCACAGATGAGGAAACTTCAGCTAAGAGAGGTGGCTGTACCAAATGTCACTTGTAAGCACTGGTGAGGGGCCCCAGCAGCCTAACTTCAGAGCTCAAGCACATTTAAACACACCATGCTTTCCTTCTAAGAGGTAGTTATGAGGAGAGACAGACAAACAAAAGCATGTATATCCTGAAAAGCCAGAAAGTAGAAACTTTCCACAAAGAGATAAATAATGGTCATATTGCAAAGCAAATGATAAAATTGGTGAACTTTGCTTTAGGAAAATCCTATTAAAATCTAAACCTATTAAATTGATATATTAGGCAGTGATTACTCATAAGATGGCAGCTCTCACCATGGGGTTACTTTAACCAGCAAGATCTCCTGGCACACTTAAAATAGGATTCCATTTACAATGAATTTCAGGCATGCTATAAAGAACAAAGTCAGTTGCCTAATACCAAAGTCTTTCAAGCTGGTTAGTTACAATATTGCCTTACATCAATCTTGCTCAGCATTGTCCAATAGAAATATAATGTGAGCGACATATATAATTTTAAATTTTCTAGTAGCCACATTTTAAAGAAATAAAAAGAAACGTGAAGTTTATTTCAACAATATATTTTATTTAATCCAATATATCCAAGGTATTATCATTTAAATATGTTATCAGTATAAAAATTATTGAGATATTTACTTTTATGTGTTAAGGGTTTAACACCGGTATGCAGTTTGTATTTACAGTTTTGCTCAACTAAGACTGGCTGCATTTCAAGTGCTCAGTAGCTACATTGTAGCCAGTGGCTACTGTGATGGATGACACAGATCTAACTCTTAACCGAGAGCTTTTAAACCTGCATTTGACTCTTATTGGAATAGATAATTGGGAAATATCTTAATATTTTTTCTGTCACTATGACGGAATACCAAAGACTGTGAAGGAAATTTATTCAGCTCATGGTTCTGAAGACTGGGAAGTACAAGAGCATGGTGCCAGCATCTGGTGAGGGCCTTCTTGTTTTGTCATAATATGGCACAGGACATCACATAGTGAGAAGGCAAGAGCAAGAGAGCCAGTGAGAGCTTGCTTTTATAAGAAAGCTACTCCCATGATAAAGAACTTGCTTTCATGATAGCAACATTATTCCGATGAATCCATTAATTCATTCATGAGGGCAGAGGGATTGAGTTTCCAACACACAAATTTTAGGAAAACTCATTCAAAAGCATGGCAGGAACCCATAATGGCACTTTAGTTCCAGGAACAATCTAATGTTGCAAGGTTTGGAAGTATTTAATTTCTTGTTCCTTAAAGCTCTCTTGTCATTAATGCTTATTGATGAGGTAATGCTATAGATAGAGGTAAACTAATTGATGCTATAGATAGAGGTAAACATCAGCAGATATAATTTTGTGGATCCAATGTTACAGTAGAAATTTAGAATAGGTCTCGTTTTTTTCTCTTCTGCCATGGTTAATTGATGTAAAGTCTGGTTGAATGTTGCCACCTGAAATCTTGAATATGAAAGAATTTATTTCCTCCTTAATTATTTTCAATTCAGTAACTTCCAAAAAAGTCTTGGAAACAATTATTGTAAACAGAGTGGGAAAGAGGAAGGTAAGTTAATTGCACCAGAAACCTGGGCTTTAAAAACTTGATACAATTTTTATAAGAAAATAAAATATGGCTATACAGACACTCTCTATGAAGAAAAGGTAATATTAGAGACATTCAATGGGAAGAGAAACTTCCAGCATATAGATCAGGCAAAGAAGAAATGTTTGCAAGAAAACAACTCTACTCCTTGCTGAGAAGAAATGTTTTAATTCTGTAGCTGCAAGTAAATAGTTGGCTGAAAGAGATCTCTTAAGTTGTCAGCACTCAGAAATACTGACACAACCCTTTGCAGCTGCTCCCCCTTCCCTTGGTTCATGGGTCTCTGGTCTTCAAAAATGTAGCCTGGGCAAATCTTAGATGTTCATCCACATCCAGAGATGCTGGGAACAAAGGATCTACTTCCCCCAAATGAATTGGATATCATGCAAGTCCCAAAGCACAACCTTATTCATTAGGGCCCTTATAAGGGCTTTCAATTTGAGGGGAGTCCTTCTCGATTCTAGCAGGCCAACTTGCCCAGAAACACTCAGCTCTGTAGCTATTCAACTAAATTGCCCCAAAGTTCTTCAACATAAATGAAACAAGTTTAATATCCTTGGGCAGGGATTATTCCTGGAGACGAGTTGTCATCACATTTACCACACAGGGGTAGGAGGAAGAGTCCAAGGTGCAAGGTGATGTGGCAAAGTAGGCAGTGCTCAAGCATGTATAAGGACATTGTTTCCCATTTAACTTGCCTATTTTGTAAACTGAGAAATAGCAATGTTCTTCTAAAATATCCCAACTAACTAAAATAGCTTAAAGACTCTGGGAACTGTATATTGGCAACAGTTCAACAGTAAACAAAAGGAACAATAAATGAAGGTTTTAATTAGATCATTTAAATTGGGGTTGTAAATAAACTATGTTAAAGAGCAAACACTGGAATTTATCAAATGTGGAGTCCAATACAGACACTGCAAATCGAAATCAGGCAAAAGACCTAAAAATATTGAATAGCTGGATCTTTTCCTCCAGTGCTTCAAGTCTGCATTCCTTTTTCCCATGATGCTCTGTTGATTTGCAATTTAAATGGTGGTATCTGTACCACATTTATCACACCTATTGCTTATCCACATATAAATCTATTTTAGAGCTGAGCACTAAGTTAGAAAGATTTGTTATAAATGTCTTATTTTAATATTTTATGCATGTACTATAATTTGATTCAAAGTGCTGTTTGTCTAAAATACATAACGATGTGTGCTGTGATCGGGCTTCTGTTCTTCAGGAAATATATTTAAGGCAAAACAATTAACTCATCTGTGCATAACACTCGCAGAGTCTGCTCATGTTTTGAATCATTTTAATATACATTCATCTTCCACTCCTTTTATGAAATCTTGTTATAAACTAGGATATGGGGATCTTACCTTCCCTAGGTCTACATGGGAATCCTTTTCTAATTTTCCTCCTAATCCTCCTTTCCATAGTAAAGGAAACCCTCTTTGAAATTAGCAGGGTTTCTGCATGCAGACCTGTGATAAACAAGGCCCAAGAATCTAAATGTAAGGAAAGAAGCAAATATTGATTGAGCCCCTACTAATGCAAGGCACTATCCGAGAGCCTTCAAACATTCCATCTGCTTTAATCCTCATAAAAACCTCTGAAGTGGCTACTATAATCCCCATATTACAGATGGAGTCACTGAGGCTTGGGGAAGATACATAAATTACCAAAGGCCTCTTGTGGATGAGTGGTGGAGCTTCTTAGACTCCAAATCTATGTTCTTTCCACACATCTTACTCCCTCCAGTGCACTCTTATTTAGTATAATCAAATTCGAATTAGGACCATTCAACCTAAGGCTAAGTTTTGTGATACATCACTCAGCTCTGTTTTCCAGATCGTTGAAAACATCCTCCAGTGTCTAGTGAGTGACTAAAGAAATTGCATTTGTGATTCAATTCCTACAGTCTCCTGAAGATGATGAGTAAATATGGCTCCATTAAAAATAGTTCTAATGGTATGAAATATATAAATAAATAAATAAATAAATAAATAAATAAAATGAAGAAGGAAAGGGACAAAAAAGATAGATCCAGTCAATTTAAATCATGTGCATCCATTCACACACTGATGCAAAGACTGACCTTGGAAAACATGGAATGGAGGGCAAATCCACCCGCACCATCTCAGCCCCCTAAAAAGCATTATGTGAGCAAAACTAGGTAAGTTAAGGAAAGCCTTTCCTGACAGGTTAAATGCCTTTATTATAGTCTCTCACAGTACCAAGTACCTTAGCCCTTGTCACAGCTGCAATTTTACATTTGTGGAACTATTTGATTAACATTGGCTTCTCCTATAGATTATCTCTTTCTTTTTTCTCCTTTCTGTGGCATTCCTGGCCCCTAGCACATAGTAGACAGCTAGCAATCATTTCTTGAATGAATGAACAAATGAATGATTGAATGAATTGTATATTCCTGCTGTTCATTTCACAGGAATTTACCTCATAGTTACACTTAGGTACATAAAACCCAGACCAGCTAGTAAAACCACAACCCTCTTCCATGTCATTTGCTTCTCCTGGTCCTTGCCCTGTAGCCTGCTCCCTGCTGTTGCTTGAAACCATCCCACCACAGTGTGACACCTGAAGCAATCACTCTGATTTACCCCAATTAGCAAAGTCCTAATAAGTGTGTGTATGTGTGTTTGTGTGTGTCTATGTACAAGCAAGGATGAACTCTTAGGAGAGGGATAATATCACAGTCTTCCCTTTACTGGTTACATGTTAAGTCCTGCCATTGAGATGAAATCGTGGTTACTTGAGGGCAAGATAACTGTTCATCTTTGCATCTCCAGCTCTGAGAATGGGGTTTTCACATAGTAAGATCTCAACAGTGGAATCATTTGAGCCTGAAGCATTCCTGAAGGGAGTGCTCATAGGAGAAATCATTCTGTAGGGAAGGACAGTGCAGGCTTCTCATAAACTTCAAGCCAAAACAGAAATAGCCTCTGCATCTCCATAGGAAGGTCTTACCTGAGGACTTCTCAATTTATCTCTCTCATACCTCCTGGCACACAGACCGAAAGCCTGTGGCCTTGGCAGGGGAGACTCAAGTGCCAGCCATTTGCCAATGTCTGCATTCAGCCCATACTTCTGCCCCTCCATCCCCACCATGCATGTTGGCAAGGGATTGTAGGATACCAGATTCATTGGTCTGAAAAGCCTTATGTTCACCAGTAAGGAAATGTGTCTGCTCAGCCAAAATTCATGAATACTGACGTTTTTATCTTAATTGTTAGTTAATTTTCTTCAAACATGCTTTTGCTGATACCTTTGGCAAGAGCTGGAGGTTTTTGCTGATTCAGTTGAATTCAATGAGCAATATACTGAGTTCCTACTATGTGCATGGCATGGCGTTAAGCATAATAGAAGACAAAAAAATGCAGATAAGCACTGGTCTTCAAGGAGTTTGGAGTCTAATAGGCAAGACAGACGTTGTATGCAAATAGCTACACTACAACTACCTGGCCTTTTTGGTTTCCAGAATGTATAGAACAGAATTTGTATCTGCCAAGAAAATTGCTTAATATTAGGCTCATTGGCAATTCTGAAATATCTATATAGGGGAGATTTGGAGACAAGGATTTGCTTAGAAAGGGCAGAAAATCTTGGAGTTGTAATTACGTAGCTGTGTATGTAAATCTGAAAAATAAAAATGTCAGTTCACTTCAAAGACTAAGGAGAAATGTTGAAAATTTGGTGTAAGCAAGAGATAACCCTTAGCATCGAAATGGATAAACTTTCCAAAAACCTTAATTCCACTCACTCACTATTTCTCTCCTGGTAATCATCACAATCTTTGATTATCTTACTTATTTATATTTACTTGATGATGTGTGTTCCTCACTGGAATGTAATCTCATGTGTGCAAAGACCTTGTCTGTCTTGTTTACTACTGCATCTCTAATGGTTTCTGGCACAAAGTATGCTCTAGGTAAGTATTTGTTGAATAAATGTACAATAAATAACAGAGAATACTAATCTCATTAAAATGCATACTGGTCTCATACTTTGTCCAATCCCTATGTTAAAGAGAAAGAAATATTGGTCTTCTCATTGGAATAAAATCAGACTGTAAGGTAGAAAGTACCATACCACTTTGCCCACAATAATTATTTCATGACTTGTCATTTGTGATGGACAATGGAGGTAGTGGTAATTATATTCTTTATTGTTATATTTAAGTGCCTTGAAATAAAAGTGCACAATAAAGAAGACCTAAAAACAAAATTACAACAGGATGTCAAGGTCAGTACCTCTAGTGAAACCCCCTAATTGGCCAACACTCATTTTCTGGAGAAGAAGCTTCCTAGCCTCATTTCTCCATCCAAAAGCTCACTTGTCAGTGTGCCTTTATCTGTCCAACTTTTTTTTTTCCCAAGTAAAATCCCTGAAGATGAGAAAGCCCCTGCTGAGAACACTTGTCTGGCATCCTGGGAAGGACTCAAGAGGACCGTTCATCTATTTAGTGACAGCATTTTCCATGCGTAGTAAATTCTGTTGCTTGGTAATTGCAACTTTGTGTGTTGTGTATTCCCTCTCTAGTGCTCTAGATCCCTCTTTGCTTTTATAGTTATAGAGATGGTACCCTGTAGAAAGTATATTCTGGGTATTCAATGATCTTAAAAGCTTTGAACAGCAATCTCCCTATTTCCTGTCTTGAGTACTCAAGGGGTTGTATACCTCCAGAAATTAACTATGCAATCTTAACAAGAGGAGATAATAAGAACAAAAAAACCCACTATTTCTCCAACTTGGATATACATTCCCATCAAAATAGTTGGAAAGCTTGAAATGGAATAGCAACTCATTTCTAAAAGGAAAAAATTGATCTGGTAATTATAGTTAATTTCTCTTTTACACTAATTATTTCCATATGGTTTCCTCATTAAAAGCTTGTATTTAGGCTAGAACTTGATGCTAGAAGAAGCAGACAGCAGATTAGAGCACCCTTTTCTCCAGAGAGAACAACTCTTTCCTGGATCCAGACAGAAGACTGAATCCCAGGCAGTCACTTTACACATAAATGCCACTAATCACAAGGTGAGAATGTGGGTGGCTTTGTTCAATAAATCAGAGAGTTTAATCTTGCACATTATCTAGCAGAAGGTAGGCTCATTAAATTGTTGTTCCATTATTCACCATCAAATCCATTCCAAAGAGAGAAAGAGAGAGAGAAAAAGGCCCTCATTAGTTTATTGATGGTTTTCGGTATCATCTTTGAAGATAAAAAGTCAGGTTGTTAGCAGTGTTCTAAACCTATACAAAATATATGCCAGTCTGATACATACCTATATCTATATCTGTGCCTGCCTTGGGCCACATTAGTTCATAAAAGTTCCATCCCTGATCTGTCATCTTTGGCTAAGGCAGATGGAGGGAGGGAATGATTCAAGGTTATATGTGAAATTTTTAAAGAGTGCACTGGCAATTTCCCAGCAAAATCATTTGGTGCTAAAGAACACCCCTTACCAAACCCCCAACCAGTCTCCTATGTTTACTCCTGTTTACTTCCTTCATAGACACCCTCTCAATGTATAATTACCATGCTACCATGTTTGTTTATATTTACTTGTTGACCATTTGTCTAACCTTTAGAAAGTAACACCATGTGTGCAAAGACCTTGTAACAAGTCCACTAGGGTCTAAAGAGATCATTGCCCATTCCCTTAATTGTACCACCCTTTCATTCTCAAGGCTTTGAATACCATTAAGGAAACCTTTCCCCACTAAATACTTTTATCAGTTTTATTTTTAATTAGATTACATTCAGTGTTTAGAAAACTTTACTTCCTACTTTCACATGGCATCTTAGTCCCTTGGTGTCATAATTGGTTGTAAGCAACAGAAACTCACTCATAACGGTGGGAAGTCAAGGGGAATGAAGTTCATTATAGGGACATAAAGAAGTTTCATGGGATCCAAAAATACTGTAAAGCCAGTCATGAGAACTCAGCAAACACATAAAAACAGACAGCCTCAGAGATTCCTTCTCTTTCTTGGGGGTGGTGTTTTCTTCTTTGCTCTATGGTTTCTTCATAACTTTGATTTATGCATAACTATCAAGGCCATAGCTAACCCTCCTCTTCTTATAGTCTTTAAATGTATGCGCCTACTGATAACTAACAACTGTGTCTCTGTACTCAACTATAACATTGAGGAGGAAGGAATAGGATTGGCTTAATCTATCTTTTCTTAGGAATGCACCAAGACATGTCACTGACAGGCATATATGGAGTTATTCCCCGCTGCCCCAGCCAACCCACCCCCACCATCAGAGGTCTATCATCACTGGCCATGGCAAGCAGGGAAGAGAATGGATCAGGGTCACATGGGAAGCAGGGGCTGCACATGGGCAGAGCCCTGAGAAAAGGGCCAGTGGTAGGCAGTGCACAAGACATGGTGAGGCACTTCTTAGTTCCTATCAGTCACAGAACTTATAAGTGTCTTAGAACATATTCCATGTAGTTCAGATAATGCAGTTCACTCTTGTCTCCCATGGACACATAAAAACATAATGACTAAGAAACATGAGTACACCTTTCACAACAGATTATGCAGAATATCTGCTAGTATATTCCTCTTTCCATTCTTTTGGCATGAGTACTTACACAACAATGAATATTTTGTTTGTTAGTAAGAAAATAGCTAATTCTATGATGGTTATTATATGTCAGACACTGTTCTAAGCTCTTTACATTTATCAAGTAATTTAATTCTCACACAATCCTTATGAGGTAGGTACAATTATTAATCCAATTTTGAGATAAGGGAACTTGATCACAGAGCTTAGCTACCACAGAGCTATTAAATGATGGGGCCAGAATTTGAAGATAGCTCACTTAAATATCCAAAAAAAATTAGTAACTGATAATATAAAGTGCCGTTTGATTCTAAATCCCCTCTTGATAAAAGAAGCTTTACTAGTGCTGTGTTTTGATGACAACTAATATTAAGGGTCAACTTTGTGCCTTGCCAGAGTCTAGGTTGTATGCAGCTTTATTTTTCGTCTGGCACTATCCAGTTATTTTAAGAATAATACCCAGAATTTAAAGAGGTTTCTACTACTAAAATACAGAGACTCCAAAGGAATTCTCTCCCAGTTCTTAGATCATCATGACTGAGGAGGAAAAGATGTCACCCTCAACCACTGGCTCTCATTGTTGAAGGGAGAAGTACACTGATCAGTCTCACCCCAGGAGATTTCCCTAGCCTGCCCTTTTCACTTCCATTTTCAGAGATTTTTTTATTTCACCCTCTTGATAAACAAAAACAGATTTCTGGGGGAAAAAATAGCATAACAACTTTATTTTTTTTCTCAGAAAGCCACTTTCACGGCAGATGGAACTCAGCATGCGATCGCCCAAATCTTTAGCAAACCTGAAATCCAAAGAGTTCCTTATACCAAGGACCACGCATCATCCCATTTTGTGTCTCTTCAACTGACACTTTGAACCAGTGTACACTTCCTTAATCTGGTCCCATTATCAGCCTAATAACACCTCCCGATATTCATAAATGCCTAGCAAGACTTTCAGCTATTTTGTACGAAGAAGAAATACCCAGCTAAATTGAGAAGATTACCACATCACCACATACATCAGTGACAGGCTCTGTGCTATTACAGTTGATTTTTGTTGACAGTTGGCTGTAGGCAGTTGTGTTTCAAATGCCTTTTTTCACTGGGAAATTAAACAAAATCCCATGCAAAATGCAGCTCTCCAGTTCAAAAACTGTAAATCCCAAATTAGCATTTCATACTTTAAAAGGTAGCACAGCACAATTTTCCATTGAAAGGTCTGTACAGTTGACACAAATGGGTGCTTCAGACATGACATTAATGCTACTGATGCCGTTTAAGAAAGCCACCTTTTTCAGATATTATTTTTCTTCTCTTAATAATCTGCATGTACTATAGTTCTTGCCTATGGAAGAAAAAAAAGAGGAAGGAGGAAAAAAATCTGAAATACTGCTTCAAGTAAATTATGTTCCCCCAAATTTCTAAACAATAAGTGAAAGAGAAATGAGTAATTAAATCCCCACAAAGAGAAGAGGGAAAACCTAGGCAGCCAAAGGTTACAAGTCACTTCTTCCACTAAACATTATGAAGAAAAAGGTACTTCTATAAGCTAGAAAGGCATCTGTGTCTAGAACAGGCCTGATATAAGAGCTTCTCAACTTTGATACGGGTTAAAGTCCTGTTTACCACAATTCTAACATGTGGGGTGAAAGTCACAGGACTGACATCAAATAGGGGTATTTGATTCTTAAGACTGGAAATCTATTTTCCTTCTTACCCAGGAGACTCTTCAGAGTAAAAGAATTTTAAACAGTGCTATTCCTTCATCCAGGAACAATTGCTATTTAACTGGAAAACCAAAAAAAGACAATAGTTGTCAGTCCGGGACACAGATATATTTAGAGAAAGAAATGCAATGTTTATTTCTGGACTGTGGCACAAACATAAAATACTAGTCGGGCGATTTCATTTCAATCCTTTAGCAGACATCTCACTAACAGCGCTTGATTCTTAGCCATATGAAGTCAAATGTCCGGTGGTCAGAACCATTGTGCAAAAGCCAAATGGGAAAGAATAATCACAGCCCTGTTCCTTGACCACTTTCATAATTTGAAGTAGGACAAAAATTTGCACTTTTTAAAATAAAAGTTAATGTCCCAGAAGTTCACATGGTCAAAGGAAAACCACTAACTCAATTCCGAATGGTGAGCATGTGAAAAATGAATGTTAGAGCTCCATTTATCTTAGTGATGGTTAAATGCATGGGACCCAGTTCAGGTAAGAAATGGAAAACTTACTTCACCAAAGCTGCTGCAAACCCCAAACTTCCCCCCTAGGATTTTTCTGGATCAAATGATTCAGATGTAAGAATATCATTCCAATTTTATAGTTTTAGTTTACCATGTCTAATGGTGACTAACTAGCCTATGACTTCAAGTAAACCTTGCTTTCACAAAAATTTAGTGCTTGGCCAATCTGAAGAAATTCACTTAAACAAATGCTTCAGCTCTGCCTTTTTGTTTCATTCCAACCATACAGTTTGTCTCCCTACAAAGGAACTCAGCCTCAAGAAGGTAGGCTCAGGAAAAGACAGTCATGCTAACTAATCAGGTCTGTGGTTGCCTGGGGCTGGGGTGACCTGAAAATTGATCACAAAGAGGCAAGAGGGAAATTTGGAGGTGGTGGAAATATCCTGCACCTTAACTGTGGTGGTAGTTATGTGGATTTTACATGGGTACAGTTTATTGTACATACAGTGCACTTTGATCAAGTTACTGAAAATTGAAAAAGGCAATCATGACAGAGGTGTCTTTTTCCCATGAGACAGAATTCCATCAGAAGCACAGTGAGACACTTAAAAAAAAAAAAAAAAGGAGCCCAGTTCCATACCAGTGTCATATCGAGGACAATCTAGACACTATGTAGTTTGTGTTTCTAATGAAGATTAAGCAATGCCCAGATTACATTCTTGTCCAGGTAAGGACAAAAAGTTCCCTAATAATGTGAGAGTGAGTAACATCTTAATTACATAAGCAACTCATTCTGGACTTGTTTCTCAATTGTGGGTCAATTTCTAAAATAAAGAAACAAACAGTAACAGAAACAACAAAACTCTACATAATTTTCGAAAGAAAAAGGAAATCCCCAATCCTCTAAGGAATTATTAAGAGATCTACCTTTTATCTTAGTTTGGAAATACAATTTCCCAAAGTTCCTGAAAGCATTACCTTAACTCTTCTTTACTTATTTTTCAAAGAAACAAATATTGTGGAAAGTTATAATTTGCAGGACAGTGGTTTTTTTCTTGAACAAAAGCCCAACTTCCCACAAAATAAAGGTGGTTCACCGGGGGAGATTTCTTCTCCACTGCTGTTTGCCAGTAGCTTTCTGGACAAAAGAGGAGGCACAGACAAAGCGACAGCAGGGTACTGCTTTGAGAGATTGGTATTACAAGAAAATTCTAAATTAGAAAATAAATTAGAAATAATTATTCTCCTTAAAAAAAGTTCTATATTTTACATAACTGGTACGCTTTAAATATAAATTCCCTTCAGTTCACTTAAAAAGTTACCTACTTTAAAATTATTTAGAGAAAACTTTTCATGAATATTTTGAATATAAAATGAGATATGAATTTGATTATGAACAAGTATAAAAAAGTCACCTAAGTATGTATGGCATATCTTTACTTTCTAAAAGTGCATAATATATCTTTATTTTGAGAAACATAGAGACATCATTAATTGTTCTAATTTTTGCCTCTGTGACATTCTTAGTGAGTCAGGTAATGGGACATGATGAGTACTTTTGGTTGGGAAATTGAACTGCAGAGGACTTATATGATTTTCCTGGAGTTATGTATTCAATTAGTAGAAATGGTTCAATAACTGATTTCCTATTTCCAAATACAGTGCTGTTTCACTAGACAAATGCTATTTCTTTCTGTTATTATATTTGAAAAATATCATATTATACATTTTATTTTATTCTTTTCAAAGAGCTTCTCATACGTTAAATATTCATTCATTTATTTACTCAGTAAAGAATATTTATTAAGAATCTACTAATTGCCAGTCCTCAAAATGAACAGTACATAATCCCTGCCTTTAAGGATCTTAGACTGTAGTTGGGGTAAAAGTCACATAAATACCTTATAACAACACACCAGAGTTCAATTATGTAGATAGACATAAAGTATGAAGACAACACAGAGGGTATCTACTTAAGCCTGACTCAGGCAAGAAAGAGGAATTAGAGAACAATTTATCACTTCAAGAAGAATTGATGACTGAGCTGAGTCATGAAGACTTTTTTAAAGTTTACCAAGGAGTAAAATAAGGTAGAGAGAGGAGTGTTGTCTCTCTGTGTGTGTGTGTGTGTGTGTCCAAAGGTAGGGGCACAACGGGGTAAATGAGGATAAAGCTTATCAAATCTGAACGTTTTAAAGGAACTTAGGAAACAGAGTATTTGCACTTGAGTGATAAAAAAGGAAAGACTCAGGGATATAAAGCAACATACACAAGTTTCCACAGTTAGCTGATTCTGACTCCTACTTAGCTGCCTTTCTACTATCCCTCATTGTCCATTTAGGTGAAAATGATAATTAAATGTTTCTATTTCATTGAAAAATGGCTGGTTATTTGTCATGTTTTGTCTTTAACAAAATGAAATGCCATGTAGACACAATGATTTTTTGAAAAGATTAATTTCTGGTTGGGAGCATCACCCATCCACACCATTTGTATATCACTGTTTTCCCAAATGGTTTCCTACATATGATTTCAAAATAACCCAGGAATTTGAAAGTGAATTTCCTGTCCTCATTGTGCAAACCGAAAGAAGAAAATAACAGATAAAGAGAAGAACAGTTATTTTACACAATCACATGGTAAGTGACAGAATGCAAACTTGAACCTAAGGTTTCTGAACTTCCAGGCTAAGATCTTCCCACTGCACCCCCAGCTACCTCTGAGAAACATAGAAAAGAGAATTTTTAATGTTTTCCCTTCATATGTTGCTCTTTGTTGTTTATTATTAATTAAATAGGCACATATAATTCCTTACCTTGAAAATCAGAAGTATTATTACTGGGGGTAAGGGAGGAGGGTACATGACGGTAAAGAGACTCAGATGCCTAGAGCTGTCAAACAGAAGCCACCAATGTCTGTGTTCATACAAAGCCACATGCCTACAATGTCACAGTAAAAACGTGCGAAAAGGTAAAATGTATTTCTGACTTTAGAAAACAATGGCTTTTATCCAAACTCATTATAAACCTGTCTATTCAGTGGCTCCCTTTTAAAACACCTGGGAAAAAAACAAAAAAAAACAAAAAAAAAAAACAAAAAATGGTGCTTTATATTGGTGCCATAAATTTGGAGGAAAAAAACAATTTTGCCATGTTATTTTTCAATCACCCAGCAAAATTCAAGTTCCCTTTGACATTGATGCTATTCCCAATTCAACATTGCTAAATTTTAACTATCCTCCCTTTCAATTAGCTGGGTTTCTATTTGCTTACTTTGTCCGTGGTTATAGCCTTCCCTCATGGACCTAAGATCACTGTTTTCCTTTCTCTTTATGCTCTGTGAGCATCAAGTATCATGGGGCATGCGTGTAATTGTCATTCAGTGAGAAAAAGCCAGCTGGAGGTATCACAATCATGTCAATATACCAGTCAGCAAGAAAACCTCCAAGCTGATTGTTTTCTATTTAGATATAATATCAAATGGATTGAAAATTACTGCTTCTACAAAATTCTGAGTGCCATTACTATGTTTTTTATACTTTTGTACAATCAACTAATAAAATATCTGTGTATGTATATACACACACATATAGATGTACATGTATGTGTATAATTGTTCCAAAGAAAATAAAATTTGTTATATCCGTAGAACATATGCATAACCAGAAATTATTTAATTACTGTGAGAGATGGAATCTTGGGGCTCCGGGAAACTGTGAGAGATTAACTAGATCACCTAACTCTTTTCAAGAACTGCAGTGAAATTCATCCAATGAAGACTGCTGTTTTCTCTCAGCAGAAAATTCTCCCACCTTTGAACACTTCCATTTATTTATTTATTTATTTAATTTTATTTTTTTGAGATGGAGTCTGGTTCTGTCACCCAGGCTGGAGTGCAGTGGCACAATCTCAGCTCACTGCAACCTCTGCCTCCCAGGTTCAAGCAATTCTCCTGCCTCACCCTCCCGAGTAGCTGGGATTACAGACATGCACCACCATGCTCAGCTAATTTTTGTATTTTTAGTAGAAACAGAGTTTTGCCATGTTGGCCAGGCTGGTCTTGAACTCCTGACCTCAAGTGATCCACCCGCCTTGGCCTCCCAAATTGCTGGGATTACAGGTGTGAGCCACTGCGCCCGGCCCCAGAACACTTCTCTTTAGGTCTACCTTTATAGCATGTGTACTGTCCAGTGTCCTTTCTAGGTAACAATGTCTTGTTCAATAATCACTTAAGCTCCTTTCTGTTGCTCAAAAGTAAAAAAAAGAAAAAGAGGTTCACTGTCACTATATAATATTACTGTGTATTCAGAGCTGGTAGCCATACGTAAATGGAGCTGAAAATGTACCAAAATGGAGAAAGTTGTATTTTATAGATCTCTTCTAAGGGATGAGAACTATGTGATAAGAAAAAAAATCACTTGCTAATCACTGAGACGATGGTGGAAGGAGAAGTGAACCCTTCCAGAGGCATTCTATAGTAACAACAGATAGTTGACAAGCTGCCTTCTAATATAATTCAATATGGTCAACTATAAGAGCCAACTGTGCTAAAAAAGGATGCAATTTTTTGACCAGAACTAGATTGTTCAGGACAACAGAAAAGGATTGAGAACTGTCTCAATAATCTTCTCTTGCCTTCCCTTACACAGCACAGTTCCTTTAATTTAGTTACATGTTGAACAAAGACACCAAGTGAATATCCTGCCAAGTGTGCAGATGTGTCTCAGTCCAGGCACCTAGCTGAGTAGCTGGCAACTGGCTGACTTTGCATGAGGAACCTTAGCCTTCCTTGCCTAGCTCTCAACTAAGCACTTGATATGAATTAACAGTTCCTAAAACTTTCTAAGCCACAAACTCTTGATTCAACTAAAGGCTTACTGTTTAAAAAAATAAAAATAAGGTGACAAATTCTAAATGTTTCTAGGTGCAGATGTGGAAGAGGGATGGAAAACAGCCTGAAAGACTGAGATGAACATAGGGATATTCCAAGGAACCCCTTGGTTTTCTGGGGAGAAAGGTTGTAAACCACCAGGCTACAGGATCATATGTTACCAGAGGTTGTTGGGGAGGGGAGAATAGGGAGTTGTTGCTTAATCATTCTGTAGTTTCTGTTGGATTGATGAAAAAATGTGGAAATAGTGGTAATGATTGCACAATATTGTAAATCTACTTAATGCCAATAAATTATATACTTAAAAGTGGTTTAAATGGCTAATTTTATTTACATATAACTTACCATAATAATTTTTTTAATTAGGATGTGATCTAAGGAGGCTATTTGATATTTCTTAATACTTCTTTGTTTCTGTTTTGTTCCACTGGAAGGTCAATGGGGCCTCTTTAGCATATTCTAAAATCTAGCAAAGTTTTTCTTTAGCTAGCACAAGAAAAGCAATGGAAAAAGAAGCCAAGGGATATATATATATATCCCTTATATATATATATTATATATATATATATCCCTTATATATATATATTATATATATATATCCCTTATATATATATATTATATATATATATCCCATATATATATATTATATATATATATCCCTTATATATATATTATATATATATTATATATATAATATATATATAATATATATATAATAGCCCATTCTTTTACATTCAGAAATACAATTATTTATCCATAAAGCAACATAGAAATGAATAAAATTAACTTACAAATATAAACACTACACATAAACATATAGAGCAAAGGGCATACGATGTTTTTGCTGCAAAAAAGCCTCTGTTACTACAATTTCACATGGGTTTTCCTGCTCTGCACCACATGTTGTCTCTAATCTTTTCATGAATATTTTTCTTCCTCTCCTTGTTTATTCTCTGCTATAGAGCTAAAATGTTAAATATGACATCAACACTACTTTGTTGCTTAGAAGCAATGTTTCAATAAACTCCATTAAGACTCTCTTTTCTTATTTGAAGCCTACAACTTCTGCAAATGGCTGCTGCTTCCATCTGTCTTCTGTGAGCATTCTCTTTTTCTGGGGTTCTCCATGTGTTCAACCGAGTCTGATCTTTGCCTACCCCAAGCTATTCCAGATTACCCTTATCCTTTCTAAGCAAATAGGTCATCACAGAACTACCTGCCTTAAAAAGACTATCACTTTGCTATAAAATCTAACATAAGCTAAATAAGGTTATCTCAATCAACACAACACAACTACCTTTAGGAATATATAAATAATTTTTTCACAGCCAACCTATAGATACAGAGGTAAGAGGAGTGAAGAAGAAAGTTATCTATGTGTCATTGTTTCAAGCTCCAGGAATTCGAAGGCAGAAAAATGCTTTGAAAGAGAGAGTAACCCAGATAAGGAGCAAACAAGAGTTATATTAAGGAACTACCAAAACAATAAGCAGATGCCCTCCTTGGAAATAATGGGGGTAAGGAAAGCCTAGATTTCATTAAGGCAAGTGCTGAGAAGTTTACATGAGGAATACATGGAGGATGGAAGAGCATTTTCTCATGAGAAAAACAAAGTTCCCAAGGGATAAGCAGAGGGGAAGAACAGGAGAATAAGGCAGGGTCTGTGCAGCCCTGTGGAAATGGAATGAAACGTAGATGTTCTACACCTGGTAGAAAAAACAGTGGTTATCTTATTTACCAGCCTGACTCTACAAAACTCAGCAGAATGTCATTAAAGATGTGCAATTCCATAAAGGAAAGGCTATCTGGCTCCTGATTGGCAAATGATACTTGCCACCTCTTCCCCTAGGCTCAGGAGAAGAACGTGTGGCGCTGAAAGGGACAGATTTTGTTTTCACTCCTGTTGGCTGCCGGCATGGGACCCAGCAAAAGCAACAACAGCAGCCGAGTCACGCAAGTGCAAACTTGCTGCTTTTTAAGCAACAAGCTGGCAGGGAAGAGATCCTCTCTTTATCATGTATTTATTTATTTATAATTTGTATAGCATCCATATCCAAATGGATTTGAGGCAGTTTGCAATAAAAACACATGTACACATGTCACAGGATACTTAAAATAAAGGTCAGAGAGAGCGTAGAAAAAAAGAAGGATAGATCTTCTCGTACAATGTTCCTCTGCAGGAAAACTAGCCAGGAAGAGGAGACAGCCTAGGACAAATAGGCAGCAGGCGCTTTTCCTAGGGGGCGCTCTCTCACCGCCATTTCTGTTCATGGAAATCACGAGGGAAAGACCTCTCATCTGGGCTTATGCCTAAAGCAAAGGTCTCAAGCCCTCAGAAGAAGCAAAGTGGGGTCTAGTGTTGAAAGAGCAAGATGCCGCTGACTATAGAAGCATCACTCCCGCACCTCCCCAGCCCAGGAGAGAACACTGCTAAGGGTGTGAACATCCACCCTAAAGTCAGCAGATGGGGTCAATCTGCCTGCCTCCAATAGAGGTATCACAGGAGACTCCTCAATGCCAAACTCAGTGTAAGCTAAAGGCAAAAGGTCTAGACCCCAGGGCCTTGGAATCAGCTTCATCTCCCTGTTGGCTTTACATACAGCCTCTTCTTCACATGCATCAAAAACCCACTTGAGGCTGGTTTCCAGGTCTGCACAAAAGAACATTGAGTACCATCCAAGAAGTTCTCACTCTTCAGGAATCCTAATGGAGTAGGCTCCACAGTGACCACACACAGAGCAAGCATGATGACCTGCACAGAGGTCTGCCATCCCGTCCAAAGCGTGACTGTAACTTCACTTTGTGCTCCCATACAGTGAAGCATTCTTTAATAGAGGTTGGGATGCTGCTTCAAGAAATTTCAGAGACAGCCCTTCTCTTCTCACATTACCCATCCCTTGCCAGGTTCTACCTGCCACAACTGAAGCTGACCACCACCGCTAGAGCATTTGCTCACAAACCATGCAAAGTTTGGAGCAGAGGAGGGTAAATGCTAACAATTGGACACCTTCTGTGTCACAGACATGCTGCCTAGTTTGCTGTGGCTGCAGTTTGAATTTTTTTTTTTTTTTTAAATAATGGGTGGACGCGGATGGTTTGAGGGTCTCAGCGAAAGAATTCTGAATCTTCTGCTAATAAAATCCCAAGACAGATATGTTTATCAATGATAAAAAGAAAAAAAAAAGTAACTAGGAAAATGCATAGAGTACTGACACCACGAGAGATGAAAGTATGAAGACATAAATTAGAAGCTGCAGCCTTGAGCAAGTTCTTACTAATTTAGTTCTATTCCTGCTTGGTTGAAGGAAACGGTTCTTTTTTTTTTTTTTTTTTTTTTTTTTTAGCTTGGCACAGCTGAAGCCACCTGAGGGGTTGGAAACATTCTAGGACAATGATATCTCTAGGAAATGCAAACATCTAGGTACCATTGCCACAGAGAAGAATCCAGTTTGGGCTTCCTCATGCTTTTCCTAATTGTGGCATCTCCTATGACTAAAGAAATGTGTCAAATGGGAACTGACATGAGCAATTGGTTGGACGGTCCCGCCAGCAATGTTGATCCCAGCTTGGTCAATTCATGCCACCCTGTGTGTCAGCTATCAGGCCAAAGAGTTGGTAATATGGGACATCAAAGGCACTAGTTTTCAGACCTTACGTGTCCAAGATTTATCATATGTCTCTGGCATGCTGAGCAGTATACTAATTCCTACTTCTCACAAGGCGATGAGAATGGAAGGAAGTTACAGCCTCAGGTATCAATGGAATCACCCATCACCCACTGAGCTATTTTTCTTTTCCACTGTGATGTGCTTCCTCATTATTCTGGGTAATCAGGTATTGACTCTCATTATATTTGCTACATTAATGGTTTCTCCTAATACTCCTGCCCACCCTAGCCAAAGCTGAGTCCAAACACCTCCTCCCCATTGCCATCTGTCTCTAGAACTTCAGTCTCTCTCCCCTCCCAGCAGGAGAGCGAGGCTTGCCTTTTCTCCATACTCTATCAAGATATATAGTAATAGGTTCAAGAGGGCGAAAACTTTGTTCCAGCCTCTCTGATGCTTTGACTCACCCTCATAAAAAGTTATTGGTGTCAGCACTGGTCTAACAATTGCCTCTCCCTCCATGCCCCTTGGCTTCTATAATTTCACTTCCCTGGCTGCACCATACAATAAACTCTAATGAGCGCTCACATTCCTTCACCAAGCACCCTCCACCAACAAGTCAAACCAGGAGAGGAAAATAACTTTCCGCAGAAAATTCATGCAGCCATGAAGTCCATGTCCTCAGCAACTTAACCAACATACAGAAGCACGCCAGACTTCACAGAAATGGGAATCCATTAAAAATAGGGAAAAGAAAGAACATGATCTATGTTCAAGAAGAACATCAGCTCCAGCCTAACACAAAATAAAAGAAAGAGAGAGGAGGGAAGAACTGAGCTGAAAATAACTTTTCAAAGTTTTTTTCTAAGATTTGTGTTATGTATTTCAATATGTAAGTAATTGGGACTTCCTTCCTTCTTTCCTTCTTTCTTCCTTCCTTCCTTCCTTTTCCTTCCTTCTTTCTTTCTCCTCCCTCCCTCCTTTCTTTCTCTTTCTTTCTTCTTTCTCTCTCTCTCTCTTTCTTTCTTTGAGAACCTCACTGTGTCACCCAGGCTGGAGTGCGGTGGCATGATCTTGGCTCACCACAACCTCTGGCTCCCAGGTTCCAATGATTCTCATGCCTCAGCCTCCCAAGTAGCTGGGATTACAGGCATGTGTCATTATGCCCAGCTAATTTTTTGTATTTTTAGTAGAGACAGGGTTTTATCATATTGGCCAGGCTAGTCTTGAACTTGTGACCTCAGGCAATCTGCCTGCCTCAGCCTCCCAAAGTGCTTGGATTATAAGCATGAGCCACCACGCCCAGCCAGAATCATTTTGTATATATAATGAAATGTATATATGACATCTTTGCACATGAGTTAATTTCACCAGGAAATGAACCAACATTCCTTAGCCCCCTACTATGTGCTAGGCCCATTTGATTTATTTAATCCAAGAGTGAAAATATGGGTCTAGAATGACTTCTGTCTCACAACATACATTTTCTGAATTGTTCTAACAAATATGTTTATATCATGAAGACACACAGATACAAATGCACAGTCATTTTTCCATTCTTATGTCTTCGTCCCTTTTCCTAGCTTACACTCAGTTGATTTCAGTTTAGCATACTACCATGAGAGGGATAGATGAAAACCCATGTTCTTTGAACTGTCCCCTGATGTCTCTAGTAATTCTCTTGCGTGGGACTCCATGTTTCTTCCATGAAGCAGGAAGACATAAAGACTGGGAAGCTTCTTGGCCTGGAGCTCCCTGTGGGGGTCACGCTCTTTCTCCTTGGGCCTCTGTGAATCACAAGGACCTTTTGGGTACTCACTACCCTGCTCCCCTGGGGGCCACTGCAAGAAAAGAAAGAGGGCCCACATAAAAAGAGAAGCTCTATGAGTACTAGTGTCGGAGAGAGCAGGGTTGGGCAGAGCCAATTTCCAGGAGAAATACTAACAGATTGTTCCCCAGGGAATCCGAAGGGAGCCAGGAAAGTTAAATTCGAAGATGACAAAGAATAATAACTGAAAATACTTTTACAAAATATTGCTTGGTAAACTCTCACATACTTGTTATTTTCTTCCTTGTGTGTCCCCTGTGGTAATGGCTTTGGGGGCGGGCAGTGGGGGGAAAGCCTTACAATATACTTGAGGGTTTCCATGCTTTCCGAGGCGTGTATGAAGACAGAAAAATATCCAGGTAAGTGCCTCCTGTATGCCCTGGACAAGGAGAAAGAGTATCCTGGAGAGCAGAACCAGTGATGGCAATGAAGAAGGGGAGGAGAGATGAACCAGGGCACTCATCTCATGGACCACTTAGTATGTGAGAAAATGGCTCAGAATGCAAAGAAGCTTGCCATTAGGCACAGAGCAACTAAGTGGGAGAGCCAGAGCATGAACGTGTGTTTTCTAATTCCAGCTGCAATGCTGACTACATTAAACGCCACCTTTCTAAATTGGCCTCCTGTCCTGAAATATATGCCCTAATTCTTTCTTTCTTCACCTGGCAACTGGGTTTATCACAGAAAATCATTTTCCTCAAGCTATTGCCCATTTGAAATGTCAGTGGCTTCAGGACTAGTTATTTACAGCTGAGATTCTCAGGTACTTTCCCCTGCCACTGCACATCTGATGGGTGATATTCCTACATGTGGCAATGGATCTCTTGTGTCTACACAGTCAGCTTTGTAGCTCTAATGCCACCTCCTTTCTTGCCATTCAATGATTGCATTGGAATTTAAGAGAGTAAAAGTGATACTGCTTGCCCAAGGGATCAGTTACCTGCATAAACAGGAAGTCAAATCCCTTATAAAGATCCTCTCCATCTACTGATGCCTCTGCCTCAAGTATTTCTGGAAATCTCCAGAGTATCTCACAACATTTGAGCTGTTCCCAGTGCCCCAGTCTTTCTGGCTACTCTCCTACACATATTATTCCTCTTCAGGCTGCCCTAGACTAGTGAGGAGATACATGTCAAAGCAATCTCTCCACTCCATGTGGCAATCTGTTAAAAGAGCCCAAAGGCAGTGTTCCCTGTGTCCCAGTGGGGGGGACATTTATTTACTGCCTTATGTTTTCTCAGGGCCTAGGTATACATCAGGAGGTTGGATCAGGAGCAGATTCCAAGAGAAGACAGCACCAGAATGCAGGCTGAGTGATGATAAAGTCTTTATCCCTGGCTCATGCTGCTTTATGTTTCTAGCGTATTCTCTCTTGGATCCATGCTCTTCATCCCATGCAGATGGTTGCCATGCATATGGCACTGGATATTACTCCTACTCTCCCACAAACTGCCTAAGATGGCCCAGCCATGCCTAAATCCCAGCAGTGGACAGGAGAAGGCTTCATGGTGTGCTGAGATCCCTATCACATATGATCATAAAGGTAGCAACTTAAATTTACATAAAACAAATATAAGTCAAACAAAACTTCTAGTAGTTATTTTTCCTAGAATCAAATTACTCTGACACACCTTACAAGTGATTATGACAGGTCAGCTTGTTGCAATACTACAGGTAAAAGTAGCTGGCCAGTAGGAGGAAAATGAAACTGTCACCTGGCAACACTGGCTGTCCGAAGTGAACATGTCCAACGTCATTTTCCATTACTTTTTGCTCGGTGGTTGCACTTCCATCCCATGATCAGAGCACTGCCTCAACAAGGTGAGTGCTTTCATCATCTCGGTACCACTGATAATACAATTCCCAAGGCCCGGAAACACCCCATCTCCATTCTTACCTAGTTACTGTCCAAATGTTAAGCACCCTTTAAGGTCCAAATGCTTCTTCCACCAGGAAGCCCTCCCTGATGACCCTAACCCATACTCTTCATCTTATCAGCAGTAAATCAAAGAGTCTGCAGCATTCCCTGGGCACAGAGAGACTGCACTGAAGGACTGGCATGCAACATGTGTCACTTGGTTGGATGAAATGCTAGGAATGAAGAAATTAGATTTTTATGCTGGGCCTTTTATGTCACTTGGAGTCCAGAATTAAATTTCATAATTTTATAACTTCTTTATTAAATTTCACTTCCACGATGAGCAGTACAAAATAAAATTTCTCACAGACTTTTTTGTAACAATTTGGTGAAATGTTATATTGAGAGCCTCTCAACATTTTATTATTCATGTATCTATCTGTGGACGTTTTCATGGGCTCAATACATTGTTTAACAGATTAAACATAGTTTGTATAGAAAATGTTATTTTCACTTAAGAAAGTGAAAGTTGTTATGATAATCCCAGAGTATATAAAACTCTATCTATCTATCTATCTATCTATCTATCTATCTATCTATCTATCTATCTCTACCTACCTCCCTACCTACCTACCTATTGAGAGAGAGAGAGAGAAATCTAGTAAATTCATGGCTGGAAATACTACCCACCCATGCTCTGCAGTAGGGACTAGAAACTCAATATTCTTTAAGGTAACCAGGTTGCCGGAAAGCAAAGCAGATTCTGTGTAATTCCCATTTTCATAGAAATTTATAATACCATATGAATCCTAGTGGTGTAATAGCTACCACCTCTTCCTTATACTTCACACTGGAGTTGCTTTTGTGTTTTTTCTTTTGGGAGAGGTAAATTTGAGGGTAGTAGCCACTATTTACAGTAAAAGGCTGTTATGGTGTTTTTCAAAGAACCGAAATAAGAAAACTTTATAAGTGGGGGAAGTGGTGGAAGCAAGAAACAGTATACCTTGGGGAGCTTCTGAAGGGCTTTCAGAATTGAATAACATCCTTAGGGGGTACAAAACTAGATGTGGGATGGTAGTAATGAGATTTTCTTGTACCTTTTAGACTAAAAGAATAAAGGTAGTCAAATGGGCTATGATTTGCTTCCAGGGAATACATGGTTACCCAGACATATTTATTGAGATCTGATGTATTTCTGGACTCCTGTCATTCTGTTCTGAATCCCATACTTTCTAGACTGATTTCCAGACATGAAGATATTTTCTTTTTTCTTTTTCTTTTCTTTTTGAGACAGAGTCTCGCTCTGTCACCCAGGCTGGAAGGCAGTAGTATGATCTTAGCTCACTGCAACCTCTGTCTCCCAGATTCAAGCAATTCTCCTGCCTCAGCCTTCCGAGTAGCTGGGATTACAGGTGCACACCATCATGCCCGGCTAATTTTTGTATCTTTTAGTGGAGATGGGGTTTCACCATGTTGGCCAGGCTGGTTTCAACCTCCTGACCTCAAGTGATCCACCTGCCTCAGCCTCCCAAAGTGCTGGGATTACAGGCGTGAGCCACCATACCCGGGCTAGACATGAAGATATTTCCCAGAAATCCTGCCTATCCCCAGAACTCCCTTGTCTCTGAGTTAGCTGCCTTCTTAATCCTTCATATTCTTACAGATGGATTCAGTCAGATCATCTAGTCTACAATGTTGCATTCTTCAATTACACCTCAATATTTACGGAGGGTTTACTATGAACCAAGCACAGTAGAGACCTAAAGATACCTGTAACATGTGGATACTTTATAAGCAAACTGGGGTAATCCTATGCTATGAAAAAGAAGTTACAAAGTAGACAAAAAGTGCTACATTGACTTAAAGTAAAGAGAGAGGGAGGAGTCAGCAGGAGAGGGGAGGGGAGGGAGGGAGAGATTTAGCTATTAATCATAAGCGATCACTTAACTTGACGTCCACCTTACCAGGGTGATCAGAGGATTCCTGGAGGAAACAGAGAGGTTAGACCTCCAAGAAGAGCCTGGAAGTGGCCTGTGTGTGGCCTTGCCTGACAGTCTGGCAGTCTAACAGTTCAGTTCCTGCAGCAGTTCCCAAACTGTGGTCTGTTGTACATTTTATGGGAATTATAAAGGTGTTATCAAAAAGAGGGAAGGAGAGGAAAAGTGTAAAGCAAATGAGTGGAAAAACCTGGATTAGCCAGATTTTTTAAGGCAGGATGATCATGATCTTTTAATGTGTTAATGTTCATTGTTAATCTGTAAGACAGGGGTGTGGAAAATATTATTTCCCAAATGTATCTAATCAAAGGGTTTTTTGTTGTTGTTTGTTTGTTTAGGTCTTGTTTTGGGTAATGAGTACTTCACAAGACTAGTAATCAATAAGCCACATTGTGGGGAATGCCACCATTACTTGTTAGGTGACTTACATTAGCACTGACAAGGTAGAAAAGTCATTCCCTATGAGCCTTCTCCTGTGATGCAGAGGAGTCAACTTTTGAATCAACTCTGAGTCCGAGACCTCTCTGACACAAACTCTTCTTTGCCTCTTGATGTGAACTTTGCTTTCTACGTAAAACAACAAAAGCATTGTATCTGCTGACCAACAAGGGCTTCAGTAGGAACAGAGGAATGAGATTCTGACTTACTTAACATTTCGGGGCCTTCACAGAGCACTGCTTGCTAGTTAACCTCTTGCGGGCAGGCAGGAGTTGCTGCCCCTAAGCATTAATGCAGCTAGGGAAATATCTGTTCCCAACATCATCAGGGTAATAAGAAAACCCATTGCAGATTAGTTCTTTTAACTCAAGGTACCATCCGACTGAAATGCTGCACAGCTCCTGTGCTGCCTCCAAATTAAGTGACTGGAGGCAATTTTCATTCTATTTCACATTTTGTCTTTTCTACCAATAGCACAGGGCATCCCTCCCTGCTCCATCACCACGGATGGTGCCAGTTTTTGACTTTGATTTCCGAGTCAGCTTTTTAAGGCATCATGTTCATGCAAGTGGACTCCGAGCCCTCAGAACTAGGTCAGGCATTTGCTGGAGGTCATTACAAGGCTACAAAATAGAGCATGCTTAATTCTGTTATTTCTGAAGATTTTCTTCTTCTCTCTCATGTGCGTAGAAGACAATCAGTACTTAATTAAATTTTGGAACTGTTCCTGAAAATTTCAGGCTGTCAAAGATGCATGGGACCTCCTTTCACCCGAGCCACTCAAGAGAGGTTTAACAAAAGCATGTAAAAAGGAAAGAAGGGGGCTTGTCAACCAAAGACTTGAGAAACTATATCAATTGTTGCACTTCTATTTTAAATGCCAATACTTAAAGCATTCTAGCAAGAAAATCCTTAGTACACAGAATGCAGGGATGAAAGTAAGCTGGTCATGAGTTCAATCTGTTCATATTAGGTAGAGGAGCGACTTAACCAAGATGAATATTAGTACAGTGATAGCCCAATAAATATTCAGGTTATTACCCAA
Organism: Pongo abelii; assembly: GCF_028885655.2. Lineage (NCBI taxonomy): Eukaryota > Metazoa > Chordata > Mammalia > Primates > Hominidae > Pongo > Pongo abelii. The sequence continues at coordinate 72,631,056 of NC_071997.2, read as the reverse complement.
TTAGCAGGAGCATAAACTAACATTAGATAGTGAGCAGACTGTGGTGTCCAGGTCCCACCCTCCAATATTGAGGCACTCAATTCCCCAGATGTTGGGTGTATGGTGAGTGACAGGTGGGAATCCCTTCTGAGAGTCCTGGAGGGACAACAATCACCTCATCCAGATCAAGTCTCTTTCCTGAGGCAGCCTATACATCCAGTGTGCGCTATGTAAGAACCTGTCCTTTGCACCAAATGGGAATGGGAGGCAATTCTGCAGGGCTCCCCTGCAAAGGTTCCAGGCCTTCTTCTGATTACATTGCTGTCCTGCCACCCTTTTGGCCAAGCCTTGCTCTCTGCAGCCCACACAGGTCTCGTTCCTGAGAGCATTTTCCAATCAGCTTCTTTCTTGCTAATCTCCATCTCAGAGCCCACCTCAAAAAAAACAAAAAAACAAAAAAACCACTCATCTGTAACAGAATTCAAGGCTTCAAGATACATTTGCTGTCCCTACTCCAGAGTTGCTGGCATCCTAGAACACACAGTTGGATGGGCTTTAAAAAATGTTAGTTTCCTGACTATGGAATTTTTTTAAAAATGCAGAAATACTGTGGACAATTAGATGTCAAGAAGCCAAGGCTCTCAGTTCAATAAAATTCTCTCCCCTCCTCCCTCCTCAACAGCAACACAAAAATATGAAGTTAATAAAAGGAATAGAAGATAATGTCTCATTATGGAAAGTTTCTTTTCAGTGAGTATGAAGGCAATTATCAAAGTTAGCTGCATCAACAATCAACCATGGACTGCAGCCACCTTATTAGTGAAAGGGAGGGGATCATTTTTAATTTGCCCGGGATCTCTTATACATTGATTCCATGTGATTTACTGTGGGTTTTATTCAACAAGAATTGTAAGCCGTTTCCACGCTGCAGAGACCCAATATTTTTATTGTGTGGTATTGTCCTTGACTTTGCCCCACTCCATCTTGGTGTTAAAACATGTTCTCAACAGCATTGGCCAATGTTGCTTCTTTTTATCTTGACACTGTTACCCTGTCTCCATAGACTCACATTGACTATGTCATTAGGTCGGGAAAAGATGTGAATTTGTCACATTAAATAACAGAAGAATTAGCATCACATATAAAACATTATGAAAAGCTTCTGCATATGTTCTGAAAATCTAGGCATTTGGAAGAGGTGGAAAGCAGGAGTCAAATGCTGAGAATTCCAGGGACTGTGGCATCAGTTTGCACAGAATTATTATTTAAACCAGCCAGTGACTTAGTTTAATCATTTTAGAACAGAGATATAAGAACCAAGCAATTAATCAGAGCATTCCCTTCTGGTAGAAAGAGTCATTAAAGAAACTCTAGGATAGGTCACGTCACAAGGATGCTGCTGGACACAGAATCAGGTCGTGGCATTGCATGTGTGCAAGGGATAATTCTCCCACCACTCAGAAGAACTGGTGGATTGCTTTCTTCCACAGTGGAAGTATATATTTCTGCATGACATAGGTGAATCAATGAGGTAATTTACAAGTGAAGCCTCTCTTCCTTTGATGTTTCCTTAAAATTATTTTTATGTATACAATATTTGAATAAACTGTTTTTTTTTAAAAAGCACATATAGTTTGAGTTATGATTATTAAGCAAACATAATGTATATAGGGTAATATTCCTGGCTCCACACTTCAATCTCATTTCCCTTTCCAAAGGTAAGAACAATTAGCAGTTTGGCCTGTATCCTTCAAGGCTTTCCCCTGTGTATTTATATACATAGCCATAATTTTTGTTTTGTTTTAACATATATAAGACTTATACTATATGGATTATTCTGATTTTTGTTTAACAAAACAAAATGCTGTGGTGAACTTTCCATGTCTTCTGATATTTCCCACTGGTAGCCATTTGGGTGATTTTACTTCTTACAACTTACAATACGGAAATGAACATTCTTGTCCTTGTTTCTTTGTACACACGAACAAGCATTTTTTGTTTTTTTGTTTTGTTTTTCCTTAAACATAAATTTAAAAGTAGAATTGCTGAGATAAAAGGTACACATATATTCCATTTTAATAGCTATCACCAGATGATCATACCAAAAGTTCATGTGAATTTAACAGGGGCTAATTTTATTAAGCTCTCTCCCAGAATACCTAGATTATTACATTATTTTTCTCTTTTAATATGTTAATACAGTATGTTTTATAAATTTCCAAATATTGTATATTCTTGAATTCTCAGAATAACCATACTAGGTGATAGTATACCATTCTTTTGAAGTACCACTGAGTTTAAATAATTTTATTTTGCTTTGTTTTACACAGGCTTTTTACATCTATGCTAGAATGCAACATTGGCCTATCATTTTATTTATGTGTGCCATCCTTGTAAGCTTGGTAAAATCATTTAGGTAGCTTTCCATTATTTTTAATGCCCTAAAAGTTTATAAAACATAGCAAATGATCTGTTCCTTCAATTTTTGGTAGAGTATACTTTTAAATTCTCTGAGTTTAATGCTTTTTATAGTGCCAGAACTCTGACATATTTTCAGCTATTTTTATTATTATTGATCTGTTACAATTTTCTAATTTTTACTTCATCAATGTTATTTGGTCAACTCTAGAAAATAATCTATTTCATCTAAATTTCCAAATTTATAGAAACAATATTATGCATATATTCTTCCACAGTTTCTTTTTAAAAAATTTTTTTTATTTTACTGTGGTAAGGACACAATCTGAAATCTACCCTCTTAATAAATGTTCAAGTACACGATAAACACGTTATTGTTGACTGTAAGTCCAATGTTGAACAGCAGATCTCTACAACTTCTTCATCTTGCTTGACTGATAGTTTACGCTCATTGATTAGTTACTTCCCATTTCCTTTTCCTCCCAGCCCCCAGCAACCACTTTTCCACTCTTTGATTCTAGGAATTTCACTATTTTAGATTCCTCATATAAGTAGAATACTGCGACATTTGTTTTTCTGTGACTGGTTATGTCACTTAACATAATATCCTCCAGGTTCTTCCATGTTTCTCTATTACATATTGTCAATTTATTGTTCATGAAGTAAATGAGAAAATTTACTTTTTTTGTTTTTAGTTTCTAAGTAGAGAACTTTTTAGCAATTCGTTTTTTGGTTAAGTTCTAATTTTATTTTTCCTTGGTCAGAGAATTTGAACTGGTGATCTCTATGATTTAGAATTTACTGAAATTTTCCCATATATTAATATATTATTCAATTTTTTAAATGTTTCATTGGAATCTGAAAAGTATATACATTTTATATTTATTGGGTATCATTATATATATCCAGTACACTCATACTTAATAGGAGCGTAATTATACATTTATATAAAAATTTATAATCAAACTTTATAATTATGTTATTTAATTCTCCTAGCTTTACTTAATTTTTGTTCACTTTGGTTTATTAGAGAGGTATGTTAAAGTTTTCATCCCTGATTAGAGATTTTGCCACCTTCTCAATGCATTTCTAAAAGGTTTAGCTTAAGATAATAATTGTAGATGTACTAACATTTATGATTATTGGATCTCCTTGGTGAATTATATCTTTAATGCATGTATAAGTCTTCCTTATTGTATCTAATCAATTTGTTTTTAATTTGATTTTGTCTTATACTAATATTGAAATATTTCTTTTATAATTGCCATTTGTTTTGTATATTTTTTCCATCTCTTTATACTTAGGCCTCTGTGTTATTTGGTTGTAGGTATGTTCACTTTAAATAACATCTAGCTATTATTATTATTAGTGTCGTCTATCATCATCATCATCATTCTCATGCTCATCCAACTAGGAAACATATACTTTAAAAGGCAAATCTATCCATTTATATGTAATGCAATTACTGATATTTTGAGACAAAATCTTTCCAATATATTTATATTTCAATGAATCATGTAGGCATTTTTTCTATTTGTTCTTCGTCTTGTATTTTTTGTTTTGTTTCTCCTTTTGTTGAAATGAATATTTTCTTGCTCTATTTTTATTTACCCTAATGATTTTTAAGTTATAAATACTAATTTCTAATGGTTACTATCAAACATTTAAGCTACATTTTGAAACTTGTATTTTTCTACCAATATTTAGAGTTAATAATCACCATGAAGAGTCTCCAACCCACCAAGACAAAATCTTAGCAGGATTTTATGTTCTTCACATTATTTTCAGAGATTATCACCCCCTTACTCCTCTAGTCATCATGGCCCAACATGTGATCTTATCTATTGGTGAGTGTATGAGTCAACAATTACTTAGACTTAAATGTATGCTGTGCTAGTTTTTTTTCTAAATATTATTTCTCATACAACTCTTTTCTCTATATATTGTTTCATTTTGTTAATTACATACTTGAGTTTGTGTTCCAAAATAGATCTGTAGGTGATATGTAAAGTCTATGTTTTTCCATCCCACTTGAATATTGCTTTGACTCAATACCCTTAAAACCTTTACGATAATATCGCATTGTTCTTTATAATTAGTATGGCAGATGAGAAGCCTGATGACAACCTACTTCTCAATCCTTTGTCTATAGGTTCCTTCTTGTCTCCTCCTTGCCTCCCCAGGAGCTTTTGGAATGTTTACATCTATGCTGTTGGAATGTTAAAAATATATTTCTAGGCTCTGTCTAGATATAAATCTTAATTAATTACCTCTGTTTTGTACTTGAATCCCTTTAAAATGAAAATATTCTTCTTTCAGCTCAGAAAAATTTGATTTTAAATTTTTCCCTGATTTCTCTTTTTATAACTGCTAGGATTATATGTTAAACTTCTTGAATTTATTCTCTATTATTTTTACTTTTCTTTCATATTTTCCATCCCTTTATCTTTTTACTTCTTGTCCTAGAAGACGTATACAAATTCCCCTTCCAGATCATTAATTCAGTTGTCTCCAGTTATTCATTCAGTCTGTCTGTTTTGTCCTTTTTAATTTCTAAGAATGATTTCACATTCATTCTCTGGTTGCTTATGTTTTATTACAGCCTATTTTAAATTATAAATGCAACATCATCTCAAATAAACCTGAAAGTATTAATTGGTACATTTAACACTGTCTGCTGTTCCATTCTCTGACTCTGTTGCCCAGGCTGGAGCGCAGTGGCACAATCTTTGCTCCTGCAACCTCTATTTCCCAGGCTGAAGCCATCCTCCCATCTCAGCCTCCCAAGGAGCTGGGACTACAAGCACACATGACCATGCCTGACTAATTTTTGTATTTTTTTTTTTATAGAGACAGGGTTTTGCAATGTTGTCCTGGCTGGTCTTGAACTCCTGAGCTCAAGTCATCCGCCTGCCTTAGCCTTTCAAAGTATTGGGATTACAGGCATGAGCCATCACTCCTGGCCCAGTTGGAGATTCTTGATTTTCAGGGACCACATTGATTCATATAAGTAAATGGCATTGTTTTCCTTTATGTTGTACAATTTTATAAACTTAATAGTTCTCTCTCTTGTGTGGAAGAACTAGCTGTGGGTGCAGAGTACATGAGCACAGTTGTGGAAGAAGCTCAACTCTCAATTTGATTCAAGTGAGTAATTTGTCTAACAATGTTCAGACAAACTTACCAGCACGGTTTTTCAAAGGGAGATCTATGGAGCACCCACATGAAAATCAGCCTCAGTGGTGATAAGAATGAACATTTGACCCCAGACTTTCTCCATCAGAATCTCTGAGCATAGGGCCTTGGAATCTGCATTAGTTACCAAGATTACAGCTTTCCCTGATGCACAATAAAGTCTGAGAAGCACGGTATTAATAGCTAAGTAACAGGTCATTATGGGTGCTTATGTGATCCCCAAAAAATGCAAACCCAGACACTGAATCCATGAACAACACTAGGTAGCTATTCAGATGATCCAAAATATGAATACACACAAACACAGACACACACACACACACACACACACACACACGCAAATTCTTTCAGATCACCATCACAACAAAATCTTAAAATGTTGAAAGTCATTGTAGAAGACATATGCATGGACAATGTATTTAATCCTTATAACTATCATGAGGCATTTCTAACTTTCATTTTATAAATGAGAAAACTGAGCATTAGAGAATTATACTTGATTAGGGTTACAGAGCCAGTAAGTGATGGATATGGGAACCACATCTAGTATGGCACACTGATAGTCTGAATAATGGCCACCTAAAATATTGAGGTTCTAATCCTTGGAACCTTAGAATGTTACCTTATATGGCAAAATGAACATTGCAGATGTGATTAAGTTAAGGTTGTGAGATGGGGAGATTATCTGAGATTATCCAAGTGCATCTTACCTATAATCACATGTGTCCTTCTAAAAGGGAGGCAGAGAGAAAATTGACTATAGAGTAAAAAGGCAGCAATGTGATGCCTGAAGCAAGATGCTACACAGCTGGCTTTGAAGATGGAGAAAGAGACCACAGCACAAGGAATGGAAGAAATGCATCTCCAGACACTGGAAAAGGCAAGGAAACAGATTCTCCCCTGAAGCCTACAGAGAGCGTGGCCATGCCTATGCCTTGATTTCGAACCAGAGAAAGTGATTTTGAATTTCTAACCTCCAGAAATATAAGAAAATAAATGTGTGTTATTTTAAGCCACCAAGTTTGTGGAAATTTGTTATCACAGTCATCAGAAACTAATGTAAACACTAATTAGGTCTGTCCACAAATATTCTAGTTCTCTTCCCAAGCCCATAGCAAGGTTGTACTTGTCTACCTTGCTTTGAAGTTAGTACTGACCATGTAACTTGCTCTGGCTGATAAAAGGTAAGAAGTGACATGTGTTAGTTCTGAGTAGCAGTTTTGAGAGTAAGAGTACAGTTTATCACATTCCCTCCTCCTTGCTCTGGTGATCACGGAAGCATCTGTCAAGAGGGAGTTTCCATCAGCCTTGGGTCCTGAGTGAACTAAGATGAACAGAAATCCCTGGAAACCTATACTGAATATATAGCAAGAACAAGATGTCAACCTCTGCATGTCAAGTCACTGGTATTTGTGCACTGTTTGTTACCAAAGCCTAACCCAGCCTATCCTGACAAATACAGATTATAAAATCTACACTCATTCCACAGAAGCAAGACGTTGCCTCTGTGTGCATTTGACCACTCTCCCTAGACTCCCAACATATTCCTAGTATTTTTGAGTCATTTTTACCCGAATTCCCTAGAATTCTGAACAGTCTCTGCTGCATACTATGGAATCATTGACTGAATAGTTGAGGTAGTTATTATATAAAAAATTAAAACTGAATCCCAACTTCCTTCTTATGCCTTCATGCACACCTCCCCACACCATTCTCTCTTTCTACATGATAGTCTTTGTTTTCAACCATCATAGAAATCCTTCTCTTTCCCTGTGCAATGGACACGAATGACATCATTGTTCCTGTACTGACATCAAATGGGAGGGAAATTGAAAGCATTCAGACTTCAGTATCAGAGTCACACTCACTACCAAACCATAGACTGGTATGTATGGGCCACCACTTGACCTTCACCCACACAGCTCCTAAAAATCAGAAGGTAAGCATTATCACATGTTTGCTTCCCTTATGCAGATTATATTTGCTTTTCTCTTGGAACATCCCAAAGATTAGGCTATCCTGGCATCTTCTCTTCCCTAACCATTGCTTCCAGCCCAAAGCATGATAGGTTAGCGTTTACAGTTATTTGATTCTCTTTAGAGAGATTAAGGCGGTGATATTCTAAAGCTGAGACTGCTACAGCTAACCTGTATAGATAATGCAATCCAGACTTCCTGTGAAAGGCACCATCTCTGAAATGTAGCTACTTTTACATCGGGCTATAGTATTCTTACATGGGGCTATATTGTGTCATGTGATTTGAAGATTTGCCTGACCTGCCGCTATGATCTGATATATCCTTAGGAAGCAATGAAAAATATCAAAAACAAAAAGCAACATGTTAGCAAAACCCTGCTTCAAATTAAAGCCCTGCCTTTATTGGTGAAGAGATCTGCTAAAAGCTGTTATTTGAAATATCTGCAGATAGTTTGGATCTGTGAATAATTGCTATCCGCACATCTCAAATTCCTTATAGTTTTCCGTTAGACATATCTGTGCGAGGCTATAAATAGTGAAGCAATGTTGCTCACTGTATAATACAGTCTCTCTGCTCTTACAACTCATCATGAACTTCTATGTAATTTATTTTTTATTGAAGAATTCCAATTAATGGCTTCCTGGTGATTTTAAAGCCTCAAATTATCAGTCTCTGAAAACAAAGCAGGGAACATAATTATCATAAACTGAGAATTTTTCATTTTGAAGCTTATCTGTTTGTGCTAAGTATCTTGTCTGTAAGTAATTAGTGCCTTTATTTTTTTTCAGTAAAAATAATGACCATTCTATGCTACACATCCAAATTTTGTTAACTGCTAGATACACTCTATGTATTATATCTGAAAATGGACCACCTTGGACTAGTTTTAAAGTATTTCATCAAATGATAATAGCAACAACAAAATACATCTGTTTGTCAGAATAAATTATGTGGCATGTATTTTAAAAACCTATTATATCCTTTTGCTTTCTTTCTAAGAATAAAAGCCTCTGAAAAATATGTACTTGCCATTTATTACCAGGGCTGCCTAACAAGAAAAGACCCGTTTTATCTTCCATTTATAATTCCTAACTGCTAATCAAATTGATCAGCCAATAGCTTGGTTGTAGAGGGTCTTTCATAGGACCATTTCAAAATGTTTTACTAAAGATAAAACAAAATTCAATGAAATTAAACCAATTTGAATGACAATGTGAGCCAAACATTCCTTTAGGTATGTAGAGAACTCAAGTTTTCTTGATTAAAAAAAAAATAGAGTTTCACTGATAAAATAGGAATTGCCTAGAGAGACTAAGAGAGACTTGGTTGCTCTCAAGCCAAACAGAATCCAAGAGGAGCTCTCACCACAAGATTAGGAAGTTAACTTCATTAGTTGTTTTTTAATTAAAAAATATATATATTTTTTAAATTATAAAACTAACACATGTACCTTAAGAAACTTAAAAAATACAGAAATATATGATGTAAAGCACCCATTTACCATTTTTAATGTCTTGTCATGTCTTTTCAGGGAAAGAGAAATATACACATATATATGAGTATGTATATATGTGCCTATGTGTTTGTATAAATATATATATAAAGAGTTTTTTTTGGATGATGAAATATATATAGTTGGATCCTTCTTGTTTCATCTATTACTATGAATTTTCCCCAAAACATAAATTATTCATTCAAAGCATGATTTTAAATAGCTTCACATTTTATAATAAGGTTGTATAGACAAAAATTTAACTATTTCCTTATGTTGGTCATTTATGACATTTCTAATTTCTTTTTTTATAAAAAGTGGTACATCGAGCATGTCTGTATGTAATTCTTTGAATGTATTGCTGGTTATTTCCTTAGGATAAAATCTTAAAAGGCTACTATCAAGTCATAGGTGTAAACATTTTAAAGCTCTCCCTCCGTTCATGTTACAGAACTGCCCTGTGGAAAGATTCTAACAGTTCACTTCCCCATCACTGGGTAAGCAAGCCCTTCTGCACATACCCATGACCATGGAGAGTAACAGAACACCATCACTTAAGTCTACACTAACTTGGTAATAAAAGGTGGGATTTCTTCATTTTTGCATGTTTTGATAGGTCATGAAGTTAAATAAACTTGCTATACAAATGTAGTAAACATACACATTTATATTTTGTGTATATTTTGCAAGGCATTAGGATTTTTTCGTCATCCATTGATAGGAGCTTATCATATAGTATGTGTGTCTTTTGTCTTGCATTATTTTTGCAAAAATTTTACCTCACATTATCATTTGTCTTCAGTTCTGATTCTATTGTTGATATCAACATATGCATTTTTCTGTAGTCTATTCTTATTACCTCTTTTTTGCTTCTACACATTTTTTATACTTATAAAGTCTTTTCCCATTAGAGATATGGTACGTATATATTTACATGTCCTTTAATGGCTTTATATTTTTAAATTTGTCTCTTTAAGCTATTAACAACTTATTTTAGTGTAAATGACAAGGTAATGTTTTAAGTTTATATTTTCAAATTGTAAAGCAATTTTCCTAAGACCATTTATTGATTAACCATTTTCTTCCCTGGAAATCTGTGATATTATCTCTATCACATTCTAAGTTCCCATAGATATGAGTCTGGCTTGCTGCTATCTACTTCATACCATGTATCCATCTGCTACATTGTTTTGCTTGTTTTAGTTTGGTGGTAGTTTGGACTGTCAAATAGAGAATTCCCATGGCTTTACACTCCCTTTAAAATATATATTGTATATTTTGAACTATAGTTGTGTTTTTTTCTCAAAGAAATGTTACAGGCATTTTGATACATTAAATAATCATATTTTTGAAACTGCACTAAATTTATAAAAATAATTTAGGAATGTTAGTATATATACAATAATTAGCCTTCCCATCCATGAACAAGTTATATCTTCACATTAATTATCTAATGACTCTCAGGAGGGTTAATTCATATAGTTTCCCCTTTTACCCAATTCTACTTTTTATTTCCAATGTCTAGCAAATTCCTAGCCCATCAACTCACACAATAATTTATTGTTGACTGAAGTAACTAATTTGTAGGTTCAAGCCCTTACTCTACCATTTATTAGCTCTGTGATCTTGAATGAGTGCCTTAACATCTCATAATCTCAGTTTCCTCAACTGTAAAATAATGCAAATATTGCATCGACTTAACAAAATTATGAGAACTCATTGAGATTACTTAATAAACTTAGCACAGCAACTTACATATATTAAAGCCCAATAAACATTAATGAATACCATCCTTATCTGGAGGGCATGTCAAAGGAAAAAGCAATAGAACATGCAATCAGAGATGGAAGCAAGAGAAAATGAAGAACTGATCGTGACTCCAAAGTGGTAAGGCTGATTTAAATGGAAAACCTTAAAATAAAAACTATTGATTGTCACTGAAAAGTAATCAGTGTTTTCAGATTTTGTAGGCGGCAGAACTTGGCTTAGAAGTAAGCCCTCCACACCTGGAGAATGAACGTAATGTTGGCAAAGAGTCTGATGTGACCAGAGCCCATGATGGTCCCCAGGCCATAGAAGGCTTTTCCTATGAGCATTAACAGTAACAGGCCTAAGCCACATGGAAGAAACACATGGAAGTATTTCTGGAAGTAGAGAATACGTTAAACTCACCCTTACCTCAAATATAGACTGTGTTTACTCTGTAAATAAAGTGAGAAATCAGAGAAATCATCCAAAAAATTCAAAGTCTCTTTCAAAAACAGCCCACTACTTGGTCTGCTATCATTTGAATACGGTGCTTAGATATTGAGCCCTGGTGCCCAAGCTGGATAATAGTTTCCATTCTCTACTTCAATATTCACATAGACCCAGCCATAGTGCCTTAAAAAAGCTAAGGACTAACTTTAGCCACTGGCCCTGCTTTCAATAAAGCCTTATTTTAATAGAAACATTGTGTCTCTCTTCCAAGTCCCACCTTTTTTAGGCAGCCTGCCAGCTGAAGGCAAAAAGAAATTCTAGCACATTGTCCCCAAATTCCAGGCAGATCACAAAAATAAACTGTCCCAGAATGTATTCCTTTTATGAAAAATTGCTTATTCAAGGCTTGCTTTTCTTGTTTGCCTTCCTTCTTCCCTTTCCAAATACTTTTTCTTCTAACATCATGCTGTAAAGTTGCCATCTGTCTCAAACACATACATACACAAAAGGGAAATCCACTTACAATGAATACAGGAAAGAAGAAAAATAAGTTGGTTACAAGTGGGTTTTCTAAAGTATATGACTTTTCAAACCCAGTGGTCAAACCCTGAATTACGTCCCAGACAGCTGTCTCCCCATTTGCCACAGAGACAAAGGTAAAAATAAATAAATAACTCGGGAATAATGTTATTTATTATTAAAATACCTTTCAACATTATTCCCGAGGAAATGCTTGATTTTTATAATCCTATGATATAGGGATAGCCAGGAATTAAACTTTAAAAATAAGAAAACTGAAACTCAGAAAGATGATTCTCTATTGAAGACCACACATTAATGAGAGTTTCAAAGTGTGGGTCTGAGGCAGAAGCACCTGGGGCAATTGTTAGAACGCATCTCTTGAGAGCATAAATTGGATCATATCATTCCTCTGCTAAAAACCACTCAATAGCTGCCCATTGCAATTCAAAGGAAATCAGGCCCAAGTTTTACACTCCTCGCTACAGAGCACAGGACATGCCGCTGGCTACCTTCGGACCTTGTAGGTTGCCCTGCTTCCCTCCCCAACTCTCCCTGCCAACTCTACCCTTCTTTGCGGCCCTCATTCACACAAAGTCTTTCCTCCCTACTCAAGTCTCAGAAAAGCCATCCCTGTCCATACTAACAAGTACAGCTCCACACAACCATATATCAATCTATTATATCTTAAATGTACATTATTTATCAAACTCTAAATTTCACTTATTTATGATGCATTTATTGGCTATTCCCCTGCCCCCTCAAACACACACATACACACACACACACACACGACTTAAAGCTTCATGAAGGCAGTAAATTGTCTTATAAAACAGAGATAGCTCTAGCACTGAGAACATGAAGCATGAAGTAATACTCTGTACCTATTGTCCAAGAAAATGCCACTGACTAAGCACTACCTCAGATCCGTGGAGCTTCTATCTAGAGGAGCAAGGATCTGGGATCTGTATTATAAATAGTTCTCTAGATGACTTCCATGCACATTCATGTTTCAAAACTCCAGATAATGAATGCTTCAGCCAGGGGTGGAACAGATACCCCTAACTCCTGATGCCCTGCTCTCCATGACACCAACCAGCAGGTTTCCAGTGGTCTATTTCAAATGGCTGCTCCAGCAGGAAAGTTGTTTGGAGATTCATACTGGGCTTTAATTGTAGATGTTGTAGATGCAGATTAAGTGGTACCTCAAACTGCTTTTCCAAAAATCAATATTTCTGTCTCTCACGTGGGCCTGGGCTTTGATGGGAAGCCTCAGATGTATTAGTTCAGGTGGACAGAGAGAACATTCTACAAGGAGCTGGGTGTATGCATGGTGGATTAATTGGCCATGGAATCTTGGGAAACTTGAGTAACTGTTCAGGGTATCATTTTCCTCATCTGCAAAGGGAGGGTATTGAGTTAGATGATCTCTACAGTCCCTTTGCCCTAGAAACTTTTGGGTGCCAAGTCACTCCAATTATTCGAAAGAGCCCTTGCAGTTGTATTCAGGATTGTGAAAGGGGCTCTGAACAGCCCAGCACTTCTGACATTTGGCCGAGCCCAACCACAGTCATCTAAGCCCTGCCTAATGCCAAGTGGCTTGCCTGTGTCAGAAAATCAAGAACATATCCCATTCACTTTGAAAAACAAAATGCATTTGTGTTGAGTCCATCTGATTCCACTTAGATGCCAGTAAGGGATGTTTTGGTTGAGCACCTGATAGGATACTCAATTGTTTTATTTGTTATAAAATTCTAACATCTGTCAATGACCCAAATAGAATGTTCCTCTACCTTTCATCTTTACACCACACACACACGCACACACACACACACACAGACACACTTGGAGAAATCTACTAAAGGGAATCCACACTTGTTCCTTTAAGGAACTCACAAGCTAGAGCATCAAGCTTCATGTCTTAACTTGAAAATAAAGGTGGAATAATATCATCCTGGTGTTCCTAAAGGAAAGGGAAGGGCTATCTTTATTTGCCAGAACTGGCACTAAGCAGTCCCTGGTGTTCACTGCCAGGCAGTTATTTAAAACAGGAGCCAGTTGGTGTATGATGGGGGTGGCAGGGTGCTAGCGGTAGATAGGAGGCAAAGCTGGTGAATAAGTAAAGGTATGACTGGGTGATCACATTCAGAAAGCAGGCAGGATTAGATCATTTTAGTTACGTATGCCAAAAGGAAGGGGCTGAAAAAGAAGAGTAAAATTTACCACTACGTTAAAGTTTTTCTTAACTAAACTTCTAGAAATTTGCTTCTCAATGTTGGTTGAGATTCCTTTTTAGTCCCCAGTACTTACAACACATCTATCCTTGGCATATAAGATCCCTTCAATTTAGAAGGAAAACATATCAGCTGATGAATTACAAATACACTCCCCTTTCAGTGTCACTCTATATTTAAATGAGTTTAGATGATTTATATGTATGAATGCAAATATAAGATGCATGAGGTGTGCATATAAGCAGACTACCTGATTTCTTAAGCCTCACACACAAATCAGTCTCCTTACTTTAGGTCTCACTTCTTATGTGAAAGATAACTGATGGTATCATGTTTCCATGTTAAAAAAAAATATGAATTATCAAGCACTTCATTTGGGTGCTTCTGTTTATACATTGATGCCCAAAAATCCATGCTGGGAAAAAGAAAAAACGTGTTGTAAATTTGATGAAGCCACACCACCTAATGAGGACCAGCCAGCATTATTTGTTCAATAAATAAGCAATGGGGTTGGGAAACAGGCCTGGACCTTCACTTTCCCCAACATACGAATGTGGTCTCCTTTATCAAACATTACCCTGTTGTTGACAGTTAGCCAGTACACAGATACAGTGTTCCATTAAGACTCTGTCTACTTTCCTATTTCAACACGCGTTGTAGATGTGATCAAAAGAGTCTGGAAATGCTATTTAAAAGGTTAACTGCATTATACAATATTGTAAAATGTTAGTCAAGGAAAAATGATTACTAAGTACTAGAAAGGGAATTATAATAGTATATTTGAGGGCTAGCAGAGTTTTTGTAACCTGTATCAGCTAAGATAAGAGTATCTATTGGTCATTACCAGAAAGTACATTTCCCTCCATCAGTCCTATATGGTAAACTACTGTTTAAAATGCAAGAGTTAAAAATTACACAAAGATCTCATAGTTTCTATTTGGAATATTCTTAGCCAAGTCCTTTAGTGGAATTGCCCCCACAAAGCTCCTTTCTGCGGAAGCTACATTTTATCAATGATGTGAAGACAGACCTCATTAATTCATTGGATCCTCTTAAAAAACACATCTTCAGGTTGAAAGGGGACCATCTAAAGAGAGAGAGGGCTCTAATTTCTGATAGTTGTTCTTTGTGATTTAATAATGCCAAGGGAGGGATTAGAGAAGGGAGGGTAGGAACAGATCTAGATTTTCTAGGAAGCCAGTCTAAGCAAGGCTCTAAGAAAAGTCACTGAAAATGTCAGCCCAGCCAACAGAGAAAGGCTCGGAGAGCAGCTAAGACATGGCATATACGTTTTCATCTATTCAATCTGACCCTGGGCCCACTGCCATAATCTTTTTTAAGGTTAGTGGTGGGAAGGCTGCCACCTGAATGTTTGTAGAGGTCTCCTAACATCCTCTGCTGAGGAACCTTAAACCTCAGGTACTATTTCAGAGGAAATGGACAGTGCAAAACAGACAGAAAATTAACCGCAGCAGACCTTGGACCTAAATAAGTTCCACTAGCCTTTCTGAAATCACTTTAATGGCTGGGGATTGGGGGAGTGGAGGGGTGAATGGTGTGTGTATTTGTGGGTGTGTGTTCGTGTGTGTGTTTGTGTGTGTGTGTTTCCCCAACTTGGGCCCTGGCCCAAATATTTTGATAGGTACCACACAGAGAAGAGAAAAAAGAAAAAAATATTTAAAAGGAACAATTTAAGCAATTTAAAAATTCTTTGCAAAAAATAATAAAAAGCAAGACTTCAACAAAATTGCAGCTAAAGCAAGTCTATGAGGATAACTTAGTAAAATACTCTGTGGATGGCTGCAAACCTCTAATGGAAAGTCGTATAAGTGGCTGAGGCCAAAGTAGGCATTAATTACAATGAAAAATCAGTTTAGAGTAGGCCACAACTAAATTGGAAGCTGGTCCTCTAGGTAAAACAAAGAAAGTGAACAGCAGCCTCAGATTTGATTACATGGCAATACAAGAAAAATGTGCTGTATGTTGTCTATTATTAAAGCTGCTTTGGGGCCCTGTGTTGGGTGCCTCAGGGATTCTAATAAAAAATTAGTAATAGGTCTGCTGCCCTGGCTCACTGTGGCTTTTTGGAGTATTTGTGGGTTCAGGGCTGGTCCTGCAGTGCAAATTAAGTCATTTCAGACAAGCAGCCTCAGAAAGTGTTATGTGATAGCAAAGTTCAAATACTACACTTTGGCTCTAAAAGAACACAGCCCCCGACTGGAGTCTGATTCAGAGTTTCAAAGAAATAATAAAATTTCATCAGAATGAGGAGGAGGGGGAAATGAAAAGTAAGAAAAAGGAAAAAAGGGAAGCAACTAGTTGTTTCTGTGTGTCTTTGATTACTGTTGCCAAATACTGGTTCTGGTATATAAACTATGGAAGTACCTAAAATATTGCCTGTAAGTGAGTTAATGGCAGAGAAGGCAACAGTTAACCTGGCATTTTTTTTTTTTTGCCTTACAAATGTTAACTCTATAACTCTTTTTATATTGATGTAGTGATATTAATAATATTGTCTTTATTACTAACATCACCACTGGGTCCATGGCATGACTGTATATATCTGAACCACGAAACATTAACAAAAGTTCACCCTGATGAAGAAATCAAGCTAGTAAATCTATATTCTTTCAAAGAGGAAAATGTCTGGAGACAATTATGTCCTATAAAAGAGTTATGTAAAGGAGATATTTCCCAGCTTTTTCTATGTTTGCGACAGACCTGATCGCTGGCATTTGCTATCAGAGACAGTCCCTGGTCCCATCCAAGGAAAGACAAATGTGATACAGTTCAAATCCTGATGAATGCTGTGCAGATTAAAAAAACTGTGGGTGCGTGGGTAGGAGGTACATTTTCAACCTGGACCTTTGCCTAAATGCTGAATAGGCTTAACAAGGAGACAGAGGAAGAGTTGGCATGTGACCTATAAAAGAAGCGTATGCCTGTGTGAGCACGTGTGTGTGTGGTGGAAGGGTATGCTGGGGTGGGGGGGCGGGGGTGGTGTGAGGCAGAAAGAAAAATGAACTTTAATCCAAATAATTAAAAAATTCTTTGTGATAGGAATTTTTTAAAGTTTCATAAATAAGGGAAATATCAATTTATGTCCATGAGGAATTTTCCTCACCCAACATCAAATAAGACCCAGTTTTAGGGCTTGCCTAATCTGTTGTTGGCAGAGGATGTGGCTGCATAACTCAACTGATTTCAAGAGGTTTTAGGAAATCTCTATTGGCCCCAAACACCTTCTTCTCCTATCTGATTACTAATACCTGAAATTATATGAGTTAGAGAGCTATTCCTTTAGTTTAAAGCATTGGCTGCTATTAAAATGCAAATTCTCCTGGAAAATCATCTTCACATGGGAGTGAATAAAGAAACAGAAAACACAGGAAGTCATGGGGAGGACAATTGGATAGGGAGTTGGTCTAAGCAGACTGAGAACAAACTTCATCAAAGCCATAACTTCTCTAAGGGTCATCTCTCAGAGCTGCAAACATTCTCTATGAAATCAAGGAAGAGTTGCCTTCTGCTGAGGATGGAAGCAGGAGAATGAGAAGGTGCACTTCACACGGGAAATCACCACAGTTTCAGAGGACAGGGGTCATATAGACTTGCAAAACAATCATGCCTCTCCATTCAGGCCCACCACGAATATCTGTAGCGCATTTACAAGTTGCCAAACGCTGTTTGAGCTGCTGTGAAATCAGAAGTGGAAAGATAGTTCTCTTTGTTATCATCCCCAGGTTCCTAGGGGCCAAAGTCTCATACAATTTTGCTCTTCTCAAGTTGTTGAAAAGACAGAGTCAAAAAGAACAAGGAGAACACGAGAGAAAGAAAATATCAGCAACATAAAAAAGACAGTGAGAGTCACAGTTTAGCTCAAGTACACAAAGCCCTGGTAACACTGACATTCATTCAAAGTTATCAACTGGAAGACACTAACAGGTAGCTTTGGTTCTTCCAGGACCTTGATTGGGGTGAGCATATCATATTTCTTTTCTGATTATATTCATTAAAAACCCCGGTGGCAATGACTAATGTTTTGTACTCCAGCAACAACACGAGTTTCAAAACAAACTGTGCACTATCACCTTCTACTGATAATGCATTACATCATCTTAAATATTTTCAAAGTAGGGTACCCAGTTTTTCAGGAGTTACGTAATGATCTTGATAAGGATAATTCATATGTATCTCTTGTTCAATAAATAGCAGTCTACCGAGTTAAGATTATATATATATATATATATATATATATATATATATATATATATATATCCAGGAATCTCAGAATAAAAACCTCAGAATGGAAAAATCACATATTGAGATTTGAAGCAATGATAGACTACTTCTGTTTATACACATATTTCTATAGACTATTTTTAACACTCTTTCAAAGTGGAGATTTTTCCATAATTCTTTACCAACAGATAATCTTATAAAAGTAAAACTTTCCAACCTGTATATTTTTTCCCAGTGCTTATTACTCCTTTCTTGACCTATGTCATCTGCATAAAAACTTCATGCAGAGGCTTGACTAAGCCCACAGGCACTCAGTATTGAAATAATAAGTATACATATTCCCATATTATTCAATGATATTTTATGTGGAAGTCAAAATACTTACTGAAATTTAAACTGAATTCATTAAATAAATCTCTAGCTCCAGATGAGTATGGAAAGAAATATAGAAATTTCTAGTGGAGCTGTCTCCTGCACAGAGATCTAATTGCCAAGCTGTAAAATGTGTTTAGTATGCCATATGTGGAGGGATAGATATACAGAATTCACAAGTCCCCAGATCTTCAGCCAGTCCCATAAGGCAGGGCCTGTGTTGACCTTAAATCTTAGTTGCAACCGAATCACTATTACTCACGACAGCACCTAGCACACAGCAGGTAATAAATATTTGCTGACTGGTTGATGGCGATGTCAGAAAAGTCTTGGTAACACTCGCTAAACACGAAAAGATGTCCATTATTAGCATTTAGGAACCTCAAAGTATACATAACAGCAAATTTTTTATGTCAAGTTTCTTCTTTGGGACAATAGTCCCAAAGGGACAAGTCTTTGGAATCAACAAGTGTGTGTGTGTGTGTGTATGTGTGTGTGTGTGTGTTTATCCTTCAGCTTAGCCTTTAGGAATAAAGCCCAGTCCCTCTCTGCAAAGCATTCATCATTTAACAGGTGAGGCAGACAGACAGAAACCCAATAACAATACAGTGTGATAAGTGTTATAATATCATAGATAGCATTAGTAGAAAAAAGTTTTATGAAAGCACAGTAAAGGCAACTTTCTCCTCATGCTTCCTAGGGATGAGGTATTAGAGCTGGGCTGAACTGAGGCCCAGCTCCAAGAGAAGTTGCCAACAGCAGTCATTGGGAACTTTTACAAGCTATTATAGTAAAAGGTTTAAGGGGAGGCCATGATGCAAGGAACTGAAGAGTGAAAAGAAAAAGAGTTGCTGATAAGGAAGGGATTGGAAGAGATTGGGTGTTCACTGGAGGAAGATGTGTAGCACCCGAAATGGAGAACCAAGAAAGAGGGAATACCTAACAGAGCAATGGTCTCAGATGCAGGATGCAGTCTCCAGGAATTATTCTTAAAGGGAGTTGCTATTTCTTTTTTCAAACCAATATTGAAGCAGGTGAAAAAGGACAAAGTATAAATAAACTTGGAATTAAAAAGAAAAGGAAGTTAAGAGCACTGCTACCTAATAAACACAAAATAGCTACAATTGAGGATCAACTGTGTTCTAAGCTCTTTGAACACATCATGTAATTGGATTTTCCCAACAATCTTATGAAGTAAGGAAGGTTTTCAAAACAAGGGAAAAAACGTTTAGAAAGATTAAGTCAACTAGCCAAGGTCACGCAGATGGTAAGTGGTAGGGCCAAAGTTCTAATTTAGCAAACTCCAGCATCTATGAGCCCACCATTCATGACCTTACTTTTCTTTATAAAAGTAGGGTGGCAGGTTGTCCACTAAAAGAAAGGAGACTAAGACCAAGTTGGTAGTTTTTAGCAGGTGATAATATATTAGAAAGGAACAAAAATGGGTTAACTTGCCATTAAAAAGGCATTTTCAGCAGCTTTAAAAGTTCAGCTGAGGTTGGAAATCATACATTTGAATCAATCACTGAAGTAACAAAATTTTCTTCAGCAGTGGCAAAAAGGGGAGAAAAGTATTTGGGTTAACCCAGACTTGGAAGGGAATAAAGTCGATAATAAGCTGAAGGTGTGAGATAGTATGTAGTTGAAATGATTGACTGCTGTGTCCAGGTCAAATGAGAGACCGTGATTATAAAAGGGAAGATAAAGAGGGATACAAAGATCTTGATGGAGGTGAACTGACATGAAGGCATGGGAGGAATGAACTGTAGATGACACCTAGGAAGAAAAAATTCAGAGTTATAGGTTAAAGAGATTAAATAGTAACATCATAATCTAAGCCATGCAGTTGAGTTGCTAAAGGACTGAAGGTGAGAGACAATGAAAAAAAAGAACACAAAGGAAACATTGCTAAGATGTTGGTACATTATCAAACTGGGGTTTGGATATTCCTCAGAAAATAGAAGGAGAGGCCAGGTGCAGTGGCTCACGCCTATAATCCCAGCACTTTGGGAGGCTAAGGCAGGTGAATCATGAGGTCAAGAGATTGAGACCATCCTGGCCAACATGGTGAAACCCCGTCTCTACTAAAAAAAAACAAAAACAGAAATGAAAACTAGCTGGGCATGGTGGCATGTGCTGGTGGTCCCAGCTATTTGGCAGGCTGAGGCAGGAGAATCACTTGAACATGGGAGGTGGAGGTTGCAGTGAGCAGAGATCTCACCACTGCACTCCAGCCTGGCGACAGAGCAAGACTCCATCTCAAAAAAGAAAGAAAGAAAGAAAATAGAAGGAGACTGGTTAGACAGGAGGACCTAAATGGGACAGAATCCTAAAGGAAATTGGAGACATTACTTGAAAATGAATAAGGACCCATGGGAGAGATAGGTAGATGAACGGATGGATGGTGAATGGATACATGAATAGATGGATGACGAATGGTGAATGATGAATGGATGACAGATGGAAAATGGTCATGTACTTCAGAGGAGACTGTTAAAGATAATGTGCATTGTCTTAAAATAGCAAAACAAATAGATTAATTATGCCACCATTTGTTTCACCTAAAGGTATGCCACTTTCCTCAAAGAGAATAACAGGTTGGAGACAACCAAAATTTAAAAGTAAGCTACATAAAAACAATAGCACCAAAACATGAGTAGTAGTTCTCTTTGCATGATGGTATTATGTGATTTTTGTGTGATTTTTGTTTTTCCCTTTGTATTTTCTTACACTTTCCGAATGTTCTGTAATCAACACATACAACTTTCAGAATATGAAAAGTTAATGTTTTGAGAAAAAATACTACACTACAGACATAAAAGACACTAGAAGTATAAACATGCTGTGGGCCATGGCGGAAGGCCAGGAAATTTTTCATATTTTAAGTTGTATACACACTTTCAGGCATACATATTTTTTCTGTATATGTATGTGTGTGTATGTGTATATGTGTAGGCATGTGTGTGTACTTAGGCTTTAAACACGGGTATAGAGGACACTAACACATACATGCTACCCCCCAGGAAGAAAGTCAACATTAAGTAATTCTATTTACTATAACAGCAACAATTTCACCTTGAAAACCTGAGCTAAATGTCAAGATTTCTCCCTCAGATTCTGCGGGTGGTCAGCTTTTATTAAAGAATAAATACATCAATATTGCTTGATGATGGTAATAAATAACCAGACCTATAGAGGCCTTCTGAGTGTAACCATTCTGTTTGCTTCTCTTTTGATCCAAGCACTAGCATTGGGACCTCGTTTTTTTTCTATCCTCTGTAGGGGGTCCCAGACCGTGGCGCCCATTCCACCGACTTTCCGCATACTGCTGTTTGGAAAGGCGTGCTCAGGGACACGAGGGCATAAAGGATTCAGACACAGAATGAAGCCTCTCCTTATGGAAACAATTATGTGGCAGATTCCACTTGGTTTTAAGAAGCAGGCTGTAGAAGGGAAAAGGAAATCCCCGTTTGTTTGCAGGAGGGTCCCAGAAAATGTAGCCTGGGAATATTGTTCTACCCAGCTCAAGATGCTCTGGCCCACAATGGGAGCCATGATTGGTTCTAATTTCAGATCTTTATAGAAGAGATAGTACTGTTTCTTCCACAAAGATTCTTCTCCATGTGCTAGTATCAATAAAAACTTTGATCAAGGCATGCTTTCTAAGTCAATAATTGGCATCATGCATATGATTTTAAACCAAAGGAAATGATTCTGACAGTAACACATTTGAGAGACGAAAACATGGACAAGAAACCAAACACAAACCCAAACTTTGGGAAACTTAGGATCAGCATTAAACATGCCGCAGCACATCACCCGAACCACCACACTCTAATATGTCAGCCCACAGAAAATAAGCACTTGTTTTTTTATCTTCCCAAGGCTGTTCTCATAAGGTTTTCTAGGACTATTTCTTCCAAAGTCACACAAAAGGGGGAAAAAAACTGAAATAACAACTTCACAGGAAAGCCACGTTTAGAGGCATTTTCTAGTCTTGCTCATCTACACTTCCACACAGAAAAAAACCTCAGAGATAAACTCAGAAAAAAAAAAAAAATCTTTCCAAAATCACTCTAATTATTTTTTCCTGCATCACCATCATTCAGTTGAACCAAAGCTTCTGTGTTTATTTCCGTCCCAACTACTACTAATGAACAAAAAAGGGCTTACATTCCATGAATCTGAGATTTTTTTACCTTTTTCAAATGTATCCTAAAGCCCTCCTTAATCAATATTCCCACAAACCAACAGTTGTAATTAATCCAGGTTTTACTTAAGCTAACAAATGATTCCCCTTCATGATAGCTGTGTAAGCTGATTCATGAATTTGCTAATGTTCTCCAGGTTGCTGACAGAGCCCACTGTTACACAGTAAAGGGGGAAATCATGAGTGATATTAAGACTCCCCTCCCTACTTGTTAAAGTAAAAGCAAGAATTGCAGCAGTTCTCAGGGCCTCGTCTGTACCACACAAGTTTTGCCTCTGCTGGCCACTCCAGGTCTTGTGTTGATCTTCTCATCCTAGAGGTCTCACTGCCTCTGTGTCCTGAAGCAGACATACTCTAGGCCTTCTGACATAAACACACAATCCCCTGCCTGCTCTACATCAGGCAGGCTGAAGGCAGGGAGGACCTGCAGATACTTGAAAGAAACAGCTTATCTGCTTTGGGAACCAGGGAAATTCATGCCACACTTCCAGGATCACTGGTCTCAGGAGGATTTAACTCAAGCTTGGAGTAAGAGTCGACATCCACAATGTCATCATCATCTAATTCTGTTTCCTCTTTCCCTGCCTTCCTTTGTCCTAGAAGCATTCTGTGATGACTAACAAACTGATTTATTCTGATTAAAAATAGTAGTTATCATTATTCAAATGCTCCCTCTCAATTTCTTCTATAATCTTAAGATACTGATAGACAGACATAAAGACATAGCGAGAAAGAGACAGAGATAAATTACTGACTTGAGCCTTGGCCTGGGAATTAAGACTTGGCAGCTAAACTGCCACTGTTTGCCCTGTCATATTGAAAGATCTGCCCATCTAAAAAGCTATGGGGTAAAATAGACATTGCTAAGGCTATCGCTGAGGTATGGTAGTCCTAGGAAACCTTATGAGAACAGATCTGGGAGGAAAAAAATGTGTCTTTTCTATGGGCTGACACATTAAAGAAGGGTGTGGGGTGATGTGCTGTGACATGTTGAAGGCAGATCCTAAATTTCACAAAGTTTGGGTGTGTGTTTCGTTCCTTGTCCATGTTTTCAGTTCCCAAATGTATTACTGTGAGAATCATTTCCTTTGGTCTAAGGTAGACATTAGAACCTGATCCATTATTTTCTGACTTTCTAGCTCTAATGCTCAATGTTCTAAGTGTGGAGAAAAAGCAGAATATCCTAGAGAAGTTGCTTTGATGGTTGTAAATTCATGATAGTTGAGGTAGTTGACGTTGGCAGAAGGAAAAGGGACACTAGCAAAACTGAAATTAAAAATCAGTGCCAAAATGCTTTGGGTTACATAGGGAAAAAACAAGCTAAACTAAACCAAAAACCCTCTTACTATTCTACCATGCTTTTTTTGGCCCCACCCCACTCTAGAGAAAGGAGCCTATGTAAATGCAACCAACATAAATTGAAGAAAGCAAGGCAGCATAATAGGTCTTGCTGTGTAGCAATCTAGTGATCTGCATTCTTACTCTAGATTTGTTTACGAAGGCAAGTTTTGTTTTTCCTTCTGCATACCTTCCAGTATTTTATTTTATTTATTTATTTTGAGACAGTTTTTCTCTTGTTGCCCAGTCTGGAGTTCAATGGCATGATCTCGGCTCACTGCAACCTCTACCTCCCGGGTTCAAGTGATTCTCCTACCTCAGCCTCCCAAGTAGCTGGGATTATAGGCATGTGCCACCACGCCCAGCTAATTTTGTATTTTTAGTAGAGATGAGGTTTCTCCATGTTGGTCAGGCTGGTCTCAAACTCCTGACCAGGTTGGTGATCAACCTGCCGTGGCCTCCCAAGGTGCTGGGATTACAGGCGTGAGACACCGTGCCTGGCCTGTTTTGTTTTTTAATCATTACTACTGACCTCCATTTTCCTCAGCTTTAAAATTCATTAAATCTAGCCAGGTGTGGTGGCTTATGCCTGTAATCTCAGCACTTTGGGAGACTGAGGCAGGTGAATCACCTGAGGTCGGTGAATCACCTGAGGTCAGGAGTTCCAGACCAGCCTGACCAACGTGGTGAAACCCTGTCTGTACTAAAAACTACAAAAATTAGCTGGGCATGGTGGCATGTACCTGTAGTTCCAGCTACTCAGGAGGCTGAGGCACAAGAATCGCTTGAACCCAGGAGTCAGAGGTTGCAGTGAGCCAACATTACACCACTGTACTCCAGCCTGGGCCACAGAGCAAGATTCCATCAAAAAAAAAAAAAAAAGTATTAAATCAATAGTTACTCCACAAATATT
The DNA here is from genome assembly GCF_028885655.2 of Pongo abelii. Taxonomy (NCBI): domain Eukaryota; kingdom Metazoa; phylum Chordata; class Mammalia; order Primates; family Hominidae; genus Pongo; species Pongo abelii. Next base: position 72,605,967 of record NC_071997.2, on the reverse strand, counting down.
TATTGAGCTATTACTATATTCCAGATTCTATTCTAGGTACGTATGGGCACATCAGTGTAAATAAAGAAAAAAACAACAACAACAAAGAAACTTACCCTCTTAAAGCTTACAAGACAAATAAACAGCAAAAATAATAACTAAAATAAAATGTAAGTTACACAGTATGCTCAATAAGTTTTATTGAAAAAACTAAAAAATATACCGGGGGAAGGGGGATCCATGTTGTTGAGGATGGGTGCAGGCTGCAGTGTTAAATAAATAAATCTCAATGAAGAAAGCAAGTTCTGAAAAATGACCTGGCAGTGAGGGAGTTGAATGCACTGATATGGGAGCACTCTTGCTATGTGTTTATGAAAAATTAGGGGAGCACTATGGCTGGCACAGAAGGATCAAGGGAAGAAAAAGTAGGAGATAAAGTCAGAAAGCCTCATGGCCTTTATAACAAGCTTTCAACATGACTGACTTACAGTTTAGAAGGACAGATCTCGCTGCTGAGTTAGGGATAGGTCAACAGAGGACAGGAGATTTGTTAAACTGCTACTGGAATAATGGAGGCAAAAGATGATAGTGACTCAGGCCAAAGTATCAGTGGAGGTTAGATATGTGACTAGATTTTAAATGCATTTTGAAGGTAGAGGTAGTATAAGTGATAAGAAAAAGAGAAGAGACAAGAAACTGATCTAAGCATTGGAAAGTTGCGGTTGTCATCCACTGAGATTGGAAAAACAGTGACTGGAGCCAAGTTTTACGCGGCAAACCAGGAGGTCCATTCTGGATATGTTGAGTTTGAGATGTCTATTAGATATGCAAGTGTAAGGGTCTGTGGACAGTTGGCTGTAAGCATTTAAAGTTCCAGAGAAAGAGGTCCAGTCTAGAGAGATAAAATAAGAAATAATATGGTTTCGACTTTTTTTTTTTTTTGCTTTACCATTCTTAACAGATTGGAAAATCTATATCTATAATTAGTATGTTCATATCCCAATTTCTTTATGTTAAGACTATTTGAAAAGAAAGAGAGAACAAAAAAAAGAAGGAAGGGAGTGGGGAGGAAGGCAATAAGAAAGTGAAAGGGATCAATTGATTATTAGGAGATTTACAACCTAAGAGTGTATTATATCCCTAGGCTCAGGCTGCTTCCGATAGAGGGCACACTCCTGAAGGGTTTTCAGTCAAATTTAAAAACTCTTAATCTTGTTTCCCCACAGATACACATCTTTTAATGTTCTTAAGTCATTCCTGGTAGATCTTCCATTAGAAATGGCTCATAACATTTTAACTTGAAGTTTATCTACCTCCAACCTTTCAAATAATTAAATATTTAAATGCTTTGGGAAGCTGGCTTTTGTGAAGCAAGAACTTTTTGCAATGCAAATTTTCACTCTTAATTTCTCTGCTGGGTAAAATAAGAGTTACAGGGATTGGGTTTTCTTCTGATGCGTGTAAAATGGAATACATTTCTCCATCTTCTGGGTTCTGGGATGACCACTCAGCGTCAGAAGACACCTCTCACAGAACAATCACAAGACAGACAGGAAAAGAGGACACAATGGGAAAAAACAAACCAATCTTAATCGTCTCTGGTTTATCTTCCAAGGTGCCGACTGGTCCTTGTCTTTAATATCAACTGCCCTGTGTGGAACTGGAACAAGCCTGGACCGCCAGCAGCCTCCAAAGTTGGGCAGGCTGGGGCTTACAGGTGAACTGCTGGGCACCAGAATTGTTCGTGCCAGTTTCCATCCCTGATGAGCCTCTCATCCCCTGCCCAGCAAGAAGCAAGAAAAGCAGGAGTGCTATTCACTAAACCCAGAGCCCTGGCCCTGCCAGTGACCCCCTACCTGTGGGAAATCAGTGTGTTTACATTTGCTAGAGGAAGGGTTAATCTAGGGTCTGTATTTGCATCCACCTTTACCTTCTGTTTTCTATATTTCTTACATACTACTGTCCCATAATTTTTCTTCCATAAATTATTCTATGGCAAGCAAATGTTTCCCTAAGACCCTCTTCATTTACTAAGAGAAAACGAGAGAACTTTCTGTTCCCTGAATTTCATTTTAAGGACATAAATACGTGCATTTGAGCAAGTGTGGACAAAGAAGAAGAAAAGAGGGGCAGGGCTGAGGCAGGGAGGACTGCAGTACCAGGATTCAACAGAGCCTTATCTCTGCTGTCTTCATCTGCATTAAATTGGTCACGACCTTCCAGGTGTCTTTAAGGTTGAAGTGTTTGCTGGACCATTTCGAGAAGAGCCCGCTGGTCCACGTGGCCCTTCTGACATCAAGAGACAGCTTTTAAAAGAACAGAAGCACCTTGTCAGGGCTCAGGGGTCACTAATAGCCTGCCTTGGGCCCTCCAATAGGTCATGTTCGGCTTCCTCGTCCAACACAAAGGGAAAGGCGAGGGAGGCTGGGGAGGGTAGGGGGATAATTATCATTCTGGTGTTTTTTTCCTCAGGCCTGGAGTTATGCTCCATGTCACTGTGTTAATGTGCCTGCAACCAGGGAGACACATAATGCTCCTCTCAGCCCTGTTTATTAGCAAGATCCATTTGCAAAAGGCCCTTCTTTTGTGCCACAATATGAATGTGCTTTGATGGCAAATAATTACGGCAGTCCTTTTGACATGAAGATCCACAGGCTGCCCTAGTTAAGCCAGTAATTAGCCTGTCCTCCTTTTTTTATTATTATTATTGAGAAACTACAAATTATCCTCATGTGCGCCGGCCATTGCTTTTTCTCCTATTCTCTCACTCTCTCCTGCTCACTCTCTCCCGCTCACTCGCGAGCTCGCTCTTTTCTCTCTCCCTCTCCCTCGTCTCCCTCAGCACTTTGGATAAGTGGAATGCAGCTGCACAAAAGCAAGATAAAGCTGGACCATCAAGATGATGAACAATCTGGATGAAGAGCCTTCGAGACGCACACAAAAGCTGGAGAAGTGCAGTTGATGTAGGCCTGGACAGCTGAAGAATGCTGCGGTCTAACAATGAATAGCCCTCATTTGTGAATATACAGATTTTCCACGATGAATAAAAACTGAGCGGAGGTCACAATAAATAAACTTTTTCCCCCCTTCTTCTTAAATAATAATTCAGGTTCCCGGCACCAAACAGCTGTAAATTGAAGGTTGTGCTTAGTTTTCCCACTCTCAAAGGGGATAATTAAGCTAAGATCACGTTGTTTGATATATTAGTGTAATGATGAGCTACTATATTCTGCTTGTTTCGAGTTATTTTAGTTTTTCTTTCCCATTATCTGTTTTTTTTAATTACATTTCGAATACATTTTAAATGTAGGAACAGCAGTTCTGAAACAGAGTTTGCCCTATGTTTGGATCTATTTGAAATGTATTCATATAACATTTAATTAAAGCAGCAACATTCCCCTTTAGAAAATGTGTGGAGTTAGAAATATCTATATTATCTGACTAGTTCTGACATAATCTTGCCAAAAGGCTGACTCTTTTTCCTTATTGGTGCAAGATAATTAGACCATCATTAACCTCCTGAAGCATCACTGTCAGTATTTCTTGGCATTATAAAATCAGGATTTGGGAAGATTTTCATAATTTTGCTTAAGATCGCTGAGAAGGTAAAGATCAGTTCCAAAACATGCTCGGCTTAGAAGATTTCTGAAAATCAGAGTCTGTGAGTATACCTGTTATAAAGGAACTCAGCCCAAGGGAAAAGCTACCGTGTCCCTTTGCACCTATAACACCCCCTCCCATTTGTGAAGTCTTGACAATAAAAAGGCCCAAATACTGTCTTGCGTTTTATTAACGTAAGTTAGATTATCATTTTCTTCCAATAATTTTTGAGCTAAAAATGCACTGAAAAGTCTGACTTTCTGTATCAAAAGAGAAAGTATATTTCTAGAAAAATTTTCCCCCCAATTTTTTGGTAACCATAAAATATTCTTCATTTCCAAAACAACTATTTATTGTCGAATGTTTAGTATACTGTTTGTTCATTTGATTGCTTATTTTTTCCAGGAATTTTTCTATTTTCACCAATTAGTCCCAGTCTAGAGTAGACCCTACCATATCCACATTCAGGAAGGTTTTCACATTTAAACCAGGTATGGAAAACAATTTATGAGAAGGAACACTGAGAAGTATGAAAAAGCATGAAGAACCCACTGTTAACTTCATTGCAATCTAAGCTTCACCAAAGAATAACTTCCTAAAGTTTCCAACCCTGGGGACCTTGAATTCAAGAACAACAATTACTCTGATTTGATTATTACACATTGTATGCTTCTAGCAAAATATCACATGTACCCCATAACTATGTACAATGAATAATGGTATCCATAATAATTTAGAAGAAAATAAAAAGGAAAAACCAACCCATTGCATGATGAGGAACCATCCTTACCTATGATTCCAGTCTATTCAGAGGAACCCTACTGAAAAGCAAGCAACTAAATGTCCCATCTCTATGTTCAACAGGAGAGAGCAAGGGTAACAAAAGACAAAACAAAAAAGTCTGAAGTAGTTGAAGACAAAGGATAACGAAATCCTAGGAGGAGTCTGAGTCCACTTACAAATTGCACCTAAGGAAGAGTCCTCAGACTCATGAAGTTCATTTTGGCTTTGCTGCATTAATAAGCCAGCCAGAGGCAAAGAGAAATTAGGCAATGGGCCTCAAAAAAAAGGCAATCATTGCCACCTCTGTTTGCTGCCATGTTGGAGATGGTTAACAGACCACCACATCCATTTAGAAATATTACACAGGTTTAGACCAAAGAAAGCTTGGTTTAGGAGTTCACATGGGTCAAATGTGAAACAGCTTAACAAACTTTTAAGATCTAGAAGCAGGCCAGATCTGGTATAAATTGCAGGCCTATCTAAAAACTCTGACAGCTCTTTAATATTTCACTCACATACCTTTCTCCCTGAGACATATTAATTACACCCACAATTTATTGAATGCCTCCTATATCCTAGGCAGTTTTTCAGACTGTGGAATCTAGAAGAGAAACAGAACAGGTCGAATTCCTGCTTTCATGGAACTTACATTTCAGGAGCAGGAGATAGACAGTAAACAAAAAATGAATAAAATACAGCATACCAGGTAGTGATAAATGCTACAAAGGAATATAAGGCAGGAGGATGTGGAGGAAGGAAGCAGTTGTATTTTACATGGGCTGGTCAGGGAAGGACTACCCAATAAGGTGACATTTGACCAGAGACCTGAAGTGAAGGAGGTAGCCGTGCAAAAGCTATGCCACTTTTGAGGAGAGAATTTTCCAGGTAAAATGAGCCTGAGGTCAAAGGCCCTGAGGCCAGGATATGATTGGCACATGCCCCATTAGTAAGAAAGAGGCTGAGACTGAGGAAGACTGAGCAAGGAGCAAAGGGGAAAGATGAGGAAGAGAACAGATGGGGAGCTATTCTTACCACCAAGCTGAAAGAAACCTTGGTCATTTACTCACTCTGGACTATTAAGTACTTTGCCTTGTCTGTCTTTCGTGCCTGTAATCAAGTTTAGACATATGAGGTACTGAAAGGAATATTCTAAGGTGATGAAGGCTTGACGGACTCACTGTAGTTTCATACCATGAAAGAGTGGGTGTTGACTACAAGAAATATGGCACAATTAAAAATGCCTATTGCAAACATAACATTCCTCTCCCACCCAAAAAACAGGCAAAAGATTTGAAAAGGCATCACAAAAGAGGATATATGAATGAAAAAGAAACACATGAAAAATAGTTTAACATCATTAGCCATTAGGAAAATGCAAATTCAAAACTATGAGATACTACTACATACCTATCAGAGTTGTTCACATTAAAAGAAAATTGACAATACAAAATGCTTACACAGATGGGGAGCAACTGGAATTCTCATACACATCTGGTTGGAATGCAACATGGTGAAATTGCTTTGAAGTATAACTTGACAGTTTCTTATAAAAAGTTAAATGTACACTTAACAATATGACCCAGCAGTTGCACACCCAAGGGAATCCCACACCCATGTATCCATATGTGAACACCCACAAACTTGTACACAAATATTTAAAACACCTCCATTTATAATTGCCAAAAGTCAGAAACCACCCAAATGTCCTTTAAGTGGTGGCAAATGGATATACAAATCACAATACATTCATACAATGCCATACACCTGGGCAAAAAAAAGAATGACCTCTGTTATACAAAACAATACATAGGAGAGTCAATATCATTTTGCTGGGTGAAAGGAGCCAGACTCAAAAGGACACATACTGTTGATTCCATATTGTGTGATTCCATTTATGTGACTTGTTCAAAAAGGCAAAATTATAGGGTTAGTAATTAGACCAGTGGCTTCCAGGGGCTGGGGGTGAAGGGAGGGAAACTGACAATAAAGGGAAATGAGACAACTTTTGGGGATGACGGAAATATTCACATCTTAATTGTGGTGAAGTTTACATATCACATAAGTTTATAAAAATTCAGAGAACTGCATAGCTGAAAAGGGTGAATTTTATTGTATGTAAATTATATCTTCAAAAAATGCCTACTGCAATATTGATACATTCTCAGGTAAGAGAGGAAATCTAAAGACTACAGATTTTTAAAAATTAATTTTAGCACTCGTCATCTTCCCTACTGAAGAAATTGTTAATTTGTTAAGCAGACTATCTTCACCAATAATCTCTTACTGTTGTATGGAAAAATGTTTCTGTAGGGCTGAGGGCAGAGAAGAAACCCGAGATTCAGGCCCTGGGGAGTAGGACCCTACATTTCAGAACTATCTCTGCTCTATTTGTGTCTCCCATTTTGCCAACATAGACATCTGGGTAAGTCAGAGCTCCTCCCCAACACAGTCTCTCTCTCCTGATAAAGTTTTTATGTTTGGGACAATTTAGAAGCCTAGAAAATACACACAGTCTCTTTACTCTGGTTTTCCTCTATAGTTACCCAACATGTCAAAGACTCAGAATCAATCCAGATACTTATTAGGCACCTATTATTTGAAATATACTTAAATACAGAAACGAATATGGTGCCTACTCTTAAAAACTGAGAATTCAATTAGGTAAAGGAAATATGCATATAAAAAGATAAACTACAAATGTAAGGCAGTATACAGAAAGTGTCACTTAATTAGTATAGGCAATTTGTTGCTGTTCAAAAAAGAAGGGTTCCTTCTAAGAAGATAATTATTCTTATTATCATTTTTTGAAAGTCTATTACCTGCCAAGCCTTTGCGTGCATCATCCCATTTAATTTTCCTAACAACTCTGAGACTCAAGTTTTTTACTCATTTACAATTGAGCAAATGGAACCTTAGAAGAAATGAGTAACTTGCTCCTGGTCCGTCCCTCAGCCACTGAGCCAGGATGTCAACTCTGATTGCAAAGCCTGTTGGTTTTCCACTATTCTCAACTGAGTTGGTTGAGGAAAAGTCATGAAAGCGATAGAATTTCAGCTAGAATTTACAGGGTATAGGATTCTACAGAGCCAACAATAAGAACAGGTGTGATGGAAAACCTAAGAATTATTAAGGGGGAAATGAAAGCAACAGAAATACAATGTCTATTTTGCAAATATTGTTAGATTGCATCCAGTATGTCTTAGCTCCCAAACATTTTATAATAAGTTTAGTGAGTAAACAGCTCTCTCCTGTTTATTTATATCTAGCCTCTAAATCAGGTCAAAACATCTCAAAAATAGAGACCTCTCCTGCTGAAATGAATTTTCCATGTTAGGAATTTTCTTCCGGGAGGTGATGATGGGGCATTCATTCAAGTTGGCTTAGATGTGTTATTCCCTACTATGAACCTCTCAGCTTGCTCTCAGAAGACAGAGAAATGCAATAAGACCCACCACAAACTACAAATAAAAATACCCATGTCTTTTATCCCTGAGTTATAGCTTTAAGATTAGACATTTAAAATCAGAATTATCTGATGCAACCTAGGGCATTTTCTTGAAGGTTCACACTTGTGTTTTGCACAAAGAGAAGGGCTTTCTTCTATACACCCATGTCCCACACCCATCTCAATCTTCTGATGTTCACATAACATTGAGGTAGGCCATGAAAAATTTTGAAGCAGGCATACACTGTAGCCCAAGAGAAAAATAATTTTTCAAATGTACACTTTAGGCCAATCATGAAAAATTTCAACTTATTTCACCCAGTAGTTAAAGTTTCCTAAGGCTCTAGATATCAGTATTCTTTTAAATTTTTTTAAATAAACGGCCAAATAGTAAACATCTTCAACTCTGCAGACCATAACTGAGTTGTAGCACAAAAGCAATACTTAAATGAATGGGGGTGGTTGTGTTCCAGTAAAACTTTATTTATAAAAGCAGGTATCTCCTGCTCTAGGCTGAGTAGCTATTCTTGGAGCTCATGGACTATGTAGGTGAACAAGCAGGACCTCAGAAATTCTAAGAGTTGCAATCCATGCAAGGCTATTACAGTTTTAGCTCACAGACTACCCATGCTACCTACTCATTCTTATCTACCATGTCCTCCGCTCCCAGTTTAGTCTCTTTACTTGACCAGCATTTAAACTGCTCATGGATTTCCATTAGCAGTTATGGAAAAGGAAGTGGATTTATTAACTCTTTTTCTTCACTCAATATCCTTACTTATAACAAGGTGTGTGCTGGAGAACACAGAGCAAGATCAATAACCAGAATGAAATGGGGAGATGCACAATGTTGCTTACTCAATTCTCTTTATTCTCCCTCCTTCATTTATGATCATTTGTTTGTCTTATCTCCCTCTCCCCTTCGCTTTCCTGATCTCTTTTTCTCTCCCTCTCCCTCTCTCTCCTCCACACTCTGATTTTCATTTTGCTGGGACCCAAAACAACATATGATCCCTTGGCCCCATATTAAATACATGGTTCAGTTGATTATGGCCAGGTTAAGGCAGAATTCCTTTCCAAGCACTAGAAACAGGAAGGAAAGAAAGACTTAAATCTTCAAAGAAGGCTTTCCTCTCCATTCAGACTCCAAGACTCACCAAAGACATCGTCAATCAGCAACTGGTTTTAAAATTCTCTTAAAAGTGTTTTACTAGTTCACTTTACTTGGCATTTTTATCACTATTTATATCTGTAAAGTAGTGATATAATTAGTAAAGCTATTAATGTTTCTTATGCTTAGTATTATGAATGCTACGAATCTCAATAAATCTAGCTTATAGCAAAATAAATAATGATGATAACACTGTCAAGCATCAATATAATTGCTGGATGGCCTTGTGTAAACCAAACAATATTAGCCTTCTTAAACAACTTAATCTGGGCTACTTAACCACCCTGCCTGTAAACTGTTCATGCTGCCCAAAAGGAAACCATGAATAAGGACTCCATAATCCCCTTATTTTGCATGGCACAGGACAGCAGAGGAGGCCCAAGCCTTCTGATTGGTCCTCAACATATTGCTTCAATAGAATGAGATTCATTTTATTAGGTCAGAATAAACATAATGAATTGCTATATCTGTGCTATTGCTAAAACTAAGGTGATTGAAGTCCCTGGACACTCAGTTACGGATATATCTGGACACTCACTGGACTTTTGAAATTTTCCACTCCAACAAATGAAGGATTCATTCCGACCAACATAGAACCCTAGTTTTCAGCAGGGTTTGCCTAAATAGAAGCCCAACAATCTGGGCTCAGAGCCCTTTTTTTAGGATGAGGAAAACTCCATTAGTTTCACTATCTGGTTCAAACTCCACTACCTACCTACGCACAGAAGCAGGGAATGTAATCTTATCTACAAGCTTTTCCTAGCATTCCTGTTTTCAGTAACCAGAAAGGATTAAAATGAACAGCCTGCGCACTGGTCCTGAGTAATGGGCCTTCAAAAACCAAAGTATTAGACAAATATATCAGCTATGAGATATAATACCAAGGGCTAGTACCACAGTATCAGCATTTTTAACTTTCATTCGAAAGTGACTGGATGATAAGAGCATACAATTCGTATTTTGAATTCAGAGTGAGAAGATCTTTTTAATAAAACAGTTTTACTATGTAGCTATATATCATTTCCTACCAAAATGCAAAACAAAGCCTGGATCTTTTATTTTTTTCCTCTCCAAAACATCCATAATGATAGATTTCCATTGTATTTTTTTATCCCTTGAATGAATTTTTCAAGCCAAACTTTCATTGCTGCTGTTGTTGTTGATGGCACCAAAAGGTTTCAGGGAATCTTTCTTCACGCAGAAAGCAGCTTGCAGACCCAGACAGCGACGGAAAGGAAGTTGTTTTGGTGAATAATGAGAGCTGAGCCGGAGCCTCCCATGGTGGCATGTGTGAGGCCAGATGAATAGGATAGCACTTTGTGTGTTCAAAAGGCAGTCTCTTTTTCTATTATCTTTGGCCTGTTGCGCTGGCCTGCTAATGAGTGGACACGCATTACCATTCATTAGCATTTTTATGGCACTTTATATTTGCAGTGCACATTACAAATTGTATTTGTTAACCTCACAACATTCCTTGTGAGATCATCACCATCGATTCACTTTTACAGAGCAGCCTATGTTCAAGGGGCCATGAGTGTATGAGCAAAATTAAGAGCAGGAAAATGACACAGAGTTTTGGATCCAATTCTAACAAGGACATCAAAGGATATTTAGGTGGAGGAGGATATTCTTGATGGCAACTCCAGCTCCCCATGGTTTCGCTTATTTGTCTTTTTTATCTATTGCCTGCAAGTTAATTCAAACCCCCTTGAATTTCGTCGTTGTTGAACTTATTACATGATAAACAAGACTCATACCTGTTTTATTTACTTGTAAAATATTTTTTTCTTATTTTCTTAGAATTGGTTCTTTTACATTTCAACACGCAGCCAGTCTTTCTATCATGCATGATGAAGAGCATATGTTTACTTTCCATAATCTTATGCATTTTCTAGATTATATCCTCTCTCTGGTTTGGTCTTTCTAGAATCAAGTCTTTCTAAAACACTATAATCTGTGCATTTTGCCCCCTTGTTAGCTTTAGTCACCTTTCCTAAGTTTTCTTCTGCACCTACTGTATTGATAATGTGGATTTCAGGTTTGGACATAACATTTTTTAAAGTCTATCATTATTCCTCCAAGTTCCCAGTGATGCAGAGACAAGGCCCAGCAGGTGAAAAAAATAGTGGTCAAGGCCAAAGCTAAATAAATGGTGGAGCTCTGGGTGAATCTTCATCAGCTGGACAATCTCATTGACCTAAAAGGAAATGTCCAATTTCTAAAAACTGTCAGAGAGTAACTGTGAGACAAGAGTTTGCTTGTCTCAAACTTCTTCATTAAAGGAACTGTGGAGATAGATGGAGGACAGAGCACAGGGAGAGGGCCAGGCAGAGACAGCCCAGGAACGCCCTTGCAAATGTGTGACACCCTCACAGAGCTGCCAGACCTCCCGGTAGAGGTGCACACAGGCACAGCGTTCAGAGCTGCCAATCTCATCTAAATGGCCTGCACAGATTCAGGAAGATTCCCTAAATCACAGCACCATTTGTCAAATGCCTACTACATGCATTTTTTTTTTTCATTTTGAAATAATTTCAGATTTCAAAATGTAATAAAACTGGCACAAAGAATTCATATGTACCCTTCACCCAGATTCATAAACTATTAACATTCTTCTTATTGAAACAAGATTATAATAGAATCTAAAGGGCCTATTTTCAAATTTTGCCAATTTTCCTATTAAAGCCCCCCTTTTTTCTGATCTGGTCTCCAATCCTGAATTGGAATTTGCATTTAGACTGTTTCTCAGTCTTTCTTTTATCTCTTATGACCTTGATATTTTTGAAGAGTACAGGTCAGTGGTTTTAAAAATGTCCCCCACTTTGGGTTTGTCTGATGTTTCCTTATGATTAAATTCAGGTTATGCGTTTTAGCTAGAACATTACAATGAGTTATTGTGTCCCTCTCAGTGCATCATATCAGGAGGTATGTAATTGAGATTTGCCCATCATTAGTGATAATTTGATCACTTAACAAAGGTGGTATTTGTCAGGTTTCTCTACTGTAAAATTTCTATTTTTTTCATTTGTAATTTATATGTGCCTTAGGGAGATACTTTGAGAGTATGTAAATATCTTATTCTTCATCATTCTTTCACATACTAATTTTAGCAACCTTTGCAGATTTTTTATATGCCAGCATTTTGCTAAGCATTTTTCCTGTGTTAATTTAATTTTCGTATCTTCCCTATATGTTATAATTACTAGCCTCATTTTATCATCGAGGAATCTAAGGTTCATCAGAGTGATTAAGCAACTTGACCTGGACATATAGGTACTGTGATAGAGCCAGGATTTGAACCTAAATCTTACTCTATTACTCTTACAAATGAGAGGGGAGGCATTTCAGCATCTAATATCTCCATTACATATGGCCCCTGGGCTATTCTACTCTGCTACCATGGGTGTATCACTACTTAGAAGCATAGAAGTGCAATACCAGTGACACAATTATTGACATGCCAAACCAAGACAGAAAGTGGGGAGGATGTTGTAAAGAGAACACAGGGAAGCTATGCTCATGCTTAACTGGAATTGACACATTTATCATTTCTTTCTTTTTTTATGTCTTCCTTTATTCTTTCTAATTTTTTTGTTGTTATTATTTTAATTTGAGCATAACCCTTTAATCAGCATGGTGCAAAGCAAGTTAATAAAAATGGCCCTTTGGGTAACTTACCTGCACATTGGGCACATGTACCATAAAACCTAAAGTATAATAATAATAATAATAATAATAATAATAAAAGAAAAAAAAAATGGCCCAACTCCTTAGAGTTTAACATTTAAGTTAATCAAGTCATGGCCAGGCTTGGTGACTCGGTCCTGTAATCCCAGCACTTTGGAAGGCTGAAGCGAGCAGATCACTTGAGGTCAGGGGTTCAAGCCCAGCCTGGCCAACATGGCAAAACCCTGCCTCTAGTAAAACTACAAAAATTTGCCAGGTGTGGTGGTGGGTGCCTGTAATCCCAGCTACTTGGGAGGCTGAGGCACAAGAATTGCTTGAACCTGGGAGGTGCAGGTTGCAGTGAGCTGAGATTGTGCCACTGCATACCAGCCTGAATGACAAAGACTCCATCTCAAAAAATAAATACATCAATTAAAAAAAAAATTAGGCCAGGTTCAGGGGCTCATGCCTGTAATCCCAGCACTTTGGGAGGCCAAGGCAGGTGGATCACCTGAGTCAGGAGCTCAAGACCAGCCTGGCCAACATGGTGAAACCCTGTCTCTACTAAAAATACAAAAAAAAAAAAAAAAAAAAAAATCACTGGGCATGGTGGTGTGTGCCTATAAGTAATCCCAGCTACTCGGGAGGCTGGGGCAGGAGAGTTGCTTAGAACCCACGAGGTAGAGGTTGCAGTGAGCTGAGATCATGCCATTGCACTGCAGCCTGGGTGACAGAGACTCCATCTCAAAAAGATAAAATAAAATAAAAATAAAAATAATTAATCGAGGCCAATGAGTTATGACATAAAGTTTGTCTGCAGCTAAACTGGCAGACAAACCCCAAGAAGGAGTTAATGTCCCGAGGCCCAGTGGATAAACAAAGTCTTAAGAGAGATTTTGGTCATTGTATGTTTAACAAAAGTGAGGTCATGAGAAAACTGTCTTCTTATTAAACAATTTCAGTTTACACTATTTTGATGAGTTCATAAGTTCTGTAAGAGCAGAGACCATGTCTAGCTTGTCCATCAGTGTATTCCTCAAATCTAGTACAGTGCCTGACTCACAGGCTTAAATATTTGTTGAATTGAATGTTCTGGTCAAATGTTTCAAAGTGTGTTCTAAAGCAGAATATGTGGTGACAGGGTTCTGGGGAAGCTGGGAAGGTTTGAGTAGTGAGTCAACTTGATGAATATATTTTTAAGAATAGGTACATTAGGCCTAGGACCAATAAACATTTCATCTTGCTTTGATTCTATGCATTCCCATGTCTCTGGTCTTCAAGATAAAAATCTAGCCAGGGTGACAAATCCCGTTGTTGCGATTTTGTTATGTTAAGTTGCTTATACTGCTTATGAGCCACCAGCACTAACATAGAAACCAGTACCTCACTTCCCTGAAATATTTCCATTGGCACCCCCAGCCCCATATTAGACTCTTCCACTTATAAGTCACAGAACTTAAGTCAGCAGAGAAAAAAATTATTAACCCACATAATTGGCTTTACGACACAGCTAGATACAGAAGTTCAAATGATGTCACCAAATGATGTCTCTTTCTCTTCCCATCTCTTAGCTCTGCTTATCTCTGTTCAGTTCAAACTGGGTCTCCTCACACCAGGTAGGAAAGCTGTTAACACTCTCTCCCTCACACACGTCCAGCCTGGCAAGCCCCTGAAAAAGAACAAGTCTTCCCTATAGCTCTGTTGAGGAAGTCTTAGGAGGACTATGATTGGCCAGATTGGGTCAGGTGCCCATCCTTGGACCAATCAATATGGCCAAAGTGGTGAAATATTCTGACTGGCTACATCCTGGTCACATGCCCTGTGGTGAAGTCAATCCAGGTGAATCAATCATATGGAATGGATTATCCACAGGAAAAGGAATTTTGTTGCTAGAAGTGAATGAGAAGTAATCATCAACAGTCAAAAGTACCAGATGTTCATTAGAGCCTACATATCACATTAGCAGAGAATCTAGTGCTCCTGCTCTCATGAGAGAGCCCTGTCCTGTCACCACAAATACTTTCTCCTCTGACCTTCAGTGGTGTTAAATCCCCAGTCAGGTACTGCCCTACTCAGCTCTATAATAACTGGGCGTAGTGTTTCTAATAAGAAGACAAGCTCCTGGAAGACAGAAATCTTTCTTGTCCTAGACAGCCCTCCTTAGAGCCTGGCAAGGACACAGAGCAGGCTCCACAATGACTGCTAAAATTATGAACCAGAACCTTCTGTATCAAGTCAACTCATCTCAGGCCTCCTTGTTGACTGTCTATGTGAACTTTAGTCCAATTTAGGCTTCTTCACATAGTGGAGACCTGAACTCAAAACAGCATGGCAGGCAAGAGCTTATTTCTCTTTGGGATCCCCAAAAAAGAGATTTGTGTGAGTACTTCAGACCAAGATTATGCCTGACCTCCAAAAGTCCTTCTTTCACAAGTTAGCAAAGACTTTACAAATGAGAAAGTTCAGAAGAAATTTCAAATGCGATTTTAGCCCCTGCCACTGACAGAAGAGGAACTGTCACGTGAGAAGTGAAAAAAAGAGAGAAAAAGCCTCAGTCCTGTAATTCTGGCCCCACTCCTGCTTTCTGCTGTAGAATTTGGCTTTCACGGGCCCGTTGACCTTGTGCTGGAAGACGGGTCACGTGGAGCTCAAGTTATCAGACATCACTTGCCTGGGTACATGCTTCTGACTTTTGTCTGTGTTTCTATTACACAAATGCCACCAATTCTGTCTTTGCAAGATTGAATTGAAGATTGAGCTGCCTGAAAACTCGAAGAGCGGAGCCTCGCCTTCCCCTCTGCTCCAGCGGAGACCCGGTGCTGGTCTCCAGCACATCCCTAACTGCGTATGGTTCCCACAAGCAGATCTGGAGGAGATTTATGTTTATCCACGTTCTCATGCCCACTGGCCTTCTGAATCAAAGGTGGAGTTATAAACCAAAGAAATTTACTGCAAGACTCTAGTACACGCTTGTGAAGCTGATGCATTTCGCTCCTTTTTAATAAGATTAAAAATAGTTACAAATGGAGCATTGGAACAAGGGCTTGAAAGAGCTCTGTGGTGCATCTGTGACTTAGGCCTGGCCGACATTTTACAGCCCTGCCTATTAAAAATCTCAGACCGTAGTCGCTCCTGCTCCTCATCCTCACCAGGCACACTAACAGTGCTGCCTGTGGACCACTTGACATTTTCATCCCTGGCGTCTGTGTCCCAGAAAACTTGATGGGGCCAGGCAGCCTCTGCTTACAATTAGGGGAGACCACTCAAACTACCTGTTGACTTGCTGCACATTAAGGACAGCCAGCTGATATAAAAAAGCTTTCGCAAAACTTTACCTAGGGTCCAATTTTGAGATGGCCAGAAAAAAACCCACTGAAGGGGCAAGTCCATATGACTGCTACCATCCTCAATTTTGGCCAAATGGAGGGAGAAAAGCAAATTAAATCCATAAAGCCTAAGACCAGGAAGGAGAAACTGAGTTAGGATTAAGACCCCATTCTTCAATGCTCTGCCCCGGTCAGAGTCATACTCCATCCAGCTACTGAGCAATCCTGTGCACTTCTAAGTAGAAAGCAGCAGCAAAAGCTCCATGCCTCCTGCTGCAACCTAAACGGTGATGTGATTATAAAACCTCAGATCAAAGGATCGAAAGGATCCTGGCCAAATGCCAGGGAGAGTCATGGCTCCTGATAGAACTAAATCAGGTCCAATCTGGATCTGAGAATAATAAAGCAATTAACCACGAAGTGACAGAAGCTGAATTTCACAGTAAAAGCAGTGCTAACCAGCCATTTAGCATCACGAGAACAAGACCCCTTTCTTCAGCCACCTGCGGTCACCACCCCACCCCCTACTCTGTAACTCCCTCCCCCCTTGCAACTCGTTGAAAGGGAAAGATTAAGCCCAGGCCTGCACTAACAGGCAGACAGGGGTGGGGGCAATGGACAGACCCCTCATTCAGAGGCCTCCAGAGGACACTTTGACTTGGCTCAGAAAAAAAGAGCTCACTAACTACTCAGAACTTTTCAAAACAAGGCTCTGACTACTTAGTTAATTGGCAGAGATGAAAGGCAAGGATGCAATGAGAAACGGTGGTGTTATCAAAAATGAAGGAGAAAAAATCTGAATAGTAATTTCAGCCTCCATCACTAAAGAATCTCAGAAGACATTAAAAACTGGGTTTTTGAAAATCACATTTAAACTCACCAGTCTATGTTGATATAACCTTGAAGGTTGGGCCATCCTTGCTTGCTTTATCCTAGAGTCATACACAGGCATGCACACAGACACACAAGAGTATTGCTAAAATATTTTAGGGGTGGGCCCTGGCTTTCCCACCTGCTTTGGCGAGGCAGTAGAACATATAGTCTGTAGGACCACTTATTGATAAGAACTACCTTCATGACTAGCTACAATGGGCAGATTGAAGATGGAATTTTAGAATTATAGAACTTTTTTTTGAGTCCTTTGATCAATTGGTTTACACAGGAAGGTTTGTTTTCATCATTTCTTTCCTGGGAGAATCCTAAAAGAGGAGATGATAAAATATAAAAGAAAAAGAATGAAAGAAAGAGCAATTATCTAAAGATAGTTCTAGACAGATATGTAGTACACCTGCATATGTATATGTAATATAATAATAAGAATATTTGGCTCTAGATAATTGCTATATTATTGATACCTTTCAACACTCAACATGTTTATATCACCTGCCAAGGTCCTGTGAAGCAGAATTCACTGGTTTCTTGAAGGACAAAAAGAAAGAAATCCCCTCCACTCTCCTTTTTAGAGAGAACTACATATGCAAATCTATTTGAAAAGGTTAGAGAAACAAGATAAATTGGGTAACCCATGTACTAACTCTTGAGGACAGGAGCAGCATGCAAAGGGAAGCCAAGCTTTAATTCAGTAGATTCCCTTTCTGAGCTGCATTTGCAGCACTGTGATCCAGTCTTTGGTCACCCCACATGTAATCCAATTCTCTCCACAGCATGGAAGAGCCAAGGTCTCCTGCAGTTTGGGATGATGACTCTTACTTGAGCCAACGTTTACTTTATCAAGGAAAACAAATTTTAAAAACTGGGAACAGGCTATTAACCCAAAAGGTTCATCAGTCAGATTAAATAAAAGCCCCAAATGAAGAAATTACCTCTCCTTTCTAATCAATATCATTGACCATAAATGGAGTCAAGCTGATATACTTAAAATTTTCCCATCCATGAAAAGAAAAATATGCACATGCATGTACACACGCATGCATACACGTTTAACCTGTTGTTTTTATGACTGTATTTTAAAGCACTGAGAACAGGGGTTTATAATGGAAACATTGACAGACCCCCAACTAGAGCAAGTTAGCAGGCACCACCACAATAATCATTTAAGCTATTTTATTTTTCTTTTTTTTTTTTTTAAGAAATGATCAGTGGCCCAACCAATGAGAACAGAGTAAACATGGCTGGCATCTTAATGACCTTTGAGCATTAGCAGATGGCCTTTTTATGATCACAGATTAGCCGTACATGGTCGTTTGTTAATGTCTGATAACAGGTGCCAGTTGTCCCTTACACTTCTTTTTGTGTTTGTTCCTTTACCTTTTCAGAGTAGGCAACAGGGTTCATTTCTCAGTGAATCTGCTTTCTCTATGCCATCTTTTGTTTTTCTTTTGGCTGCAACACAGCCTTCATCCCCCACCTCCACCCAAAAGAGAATGCAACCCCTTCAGTCTCTCTCTCTCTCTTTCTCTCCTCTCTCCTCCATCTCCCTCTCCCTCTCCCATTGTCTCTCTCTAGAAACACTCGCCTCTGAATCCTACTGCCTAATCCTTGTAGTTTTTGGAACCATATGACTCCAGTAGCAAAGTAAAGACCACTATAAACTAGGCTTACTTTACAGGAGGATGTCTGGTACCATCCATGTAAATGACAAAAAATCACAGCCGTGGATTCATCCAAAGTGAATTAAATGAATCAGCCAGAACTGGTGAAGCCATACCAACCCTTCCCTTCTGCCGTTTACAGCATCCAATCCATGTCACCTGAAAGAACACATCTTCCTCTGCAAGCTCCTCATCTTCAGGACCACTTTCTTCTTTCTGCTCACATCTCACCTTCTAGTTCTTTCATCCCCAGGAAGAAAATCAGTTGAGTGGAGCTAGTGTCCAGTTTATGTAAGTGATTTTTCCACCCATGTTTGGGTAAATATTCCCTTGGCCTAGTTTATTCCATTATTGGAGCAATTCAGGAGGGCACCAGGATACAGAGTAATTACCAGATTGGTTTCTCTGTGTTCATCTCTGTGGGTGGGGAAAGAAAACTCTTACAATTAACCTCAGATGCTGACTGCCTCCAGGTCCCTGGGGCTGCAATCTCCAGTGAAGCCAATGAAGCCTACCTGAAAGTTGGAGCAGAAGCAGATCTCACAACACTCACAGAACATGTGAACTGGGCTGCCTCCGACCTGGAGGCTGAAGCCCTCTTTTCCCAAACCCAGGCACCTAAGGAGAAAGTGGAGGCAGAGCCCTGTACATATTCCCTGAAGTGTGTGCATAGAGAAGGCCCTTATGGAAAAAAAAAAAAAAGTTGCATTTCAAAATGTAAGCTGAACATACATCATTAGAAAACAAGTTGTTTTCCAAGGCAGACACATTTTTTGTCTTTTCTAAAATATTGTAAGATATGTGTCTGTTACAACTGCCTTACAAAATACAACTCAGGAAATTACAGGCATCTTATTTAAAAAAAAAAAACAGATCTGATCTAGGCTTTCTAGTCTAAAAAATATATTAGAGATCCCCCAAAAGGAGAGATTTGTCACAGAAATGAATAGAAATATGGACATTTTTAGGATTTTTTTGTATAGGTTGAGGAACTTTTCTATTTTGACACAATTGTTTATTTAAAAAATCATATTTTCAGCTCTGAAAAGCTATGTGTTTCTCACAAGTAAATATTACATCAGTGGGAATATCTAGTGCCATTTAGGGACTGGTCACTTGGAGCCAGGGAAGAGGATTAAATGACTGCAGAAGTCAAATCGCAAAGTAAGTGTAGAAGTTGGCTTATGCGGCCGGGCGCAGTGGCTCATGCCTATAATCCCAGAACTTTGGAAGCCCGAGGCAGGTGGATCACGAGGTCAGGAGATCAAGACCATCCTGGCCAACATGGTGAAACCCCAACTCTACTAAAAATACAAAAATTAGCTGGGCATGGTGGCGTGTGCCTGTAGTCCCAGCTACTCAAGAGGCTAAGGCAGGAGAATCACTTGAAACCCGGGAGGCGGAGGTTGCAGTGAGCCAAGATCATGCCACTGCACTCCACCCTGAGTGACAGAGTGAGATTCCACCTCAAAAAGAAAAAGAAAAAAAAAAAAGAAGAAAGAAAGAAAAAAAGAAGTTGGCTTGTACTAGAAAAGTATGAGTCTGCCACGGTCCCATGGCCTCTTATTGCACAGCCTCCCTGAGCTCCCGGAGGTGATGGTTCTCTGGACTCCTGGTCAGGTTTCAAGATCCCTGGTCTGCACTCAAAGCTTTGTCTTTGCCCAGCCCCTCATGCTGTGGCTCAGAGGTGTAAAACTAATTAAGAAAATTAATCCCAAGATGCTGAATTTTGAGACCATGTTGGGCAATTTTTTGTTCTCCATTTCAAATATGAGAGAACAAAAGAGAAAGAGAAGAAAGGAAGCCCATATTTACCTCGCAGGAGCACTGTTACATAGGACAACTAATAGTGGAGACATAAACCCGGCTTTCTTTAAACCGAGATAGTCCAACCCATGGCCCACCGGCTGCATGCAGCCCAGGATGCCTTTGAATGCAACCCAATACAAATTCATAAACTTTCTTAAAACGTGATGAGATATTTTTGCAATTTTTTGTTTGGTTAACTCATCAGCTATCGTTAGTGTATTTTATCTGTGGCCCAAGAGAATTCTTCTTCTTCTGATGTGGCCCAGTGAAGCCAAAAGATTGGACACTCTTGCATCTAAACCTAGAGGCTTTCTAAGTAACAGTGACTTCATCCACATGCAAAATTGACCACGTACAAAATAAGGAGGAAAATGTGTTACGGTTGAAGTGAGACTTAAAGAGTTCCCCCAACCCTGGAAATCTTATTTGGAGAAAAGATACGGTTGTATCTCCCCATGCCTATCAGTTCTTCCACCTGGACTCTGCTGTCAGAAAGCCCTAATTTTAAAATGCTAATATATAAATATCCTTCCCTGGCCTGAGTCAAATCCAGGCCTCATTTTTGTATCACACATAGTTAAAAAGATAAAATGAAAAATCCATTACTAATTAGACTGTTAAATTAAACTGCTTTAACTTTATTTTATGAGAGGCATAAAGTACATAAAGGGAAGACACAGAGTGGTACCAATGACCTTTAGCGACGACTTGTGGCCCACCCCGATGCTTTTTGAACCACTTGCCTAAAAACTCCTGGGTTTCTTAACACCTTATATTCCCTCTCTACCACTTTGAAACCTGAAGGATTTATTTTTAACAGTCCCTCACCCACATAATGACTTTAAAATTCTTTAGGTTCATACCTTAAAATATAGCTGGGAATTAAGAAATAATGTCAATTAACAGTTGAAGCTCAGAGGCACTAATGGAGTTAGCTAACCATTTTCTTCTGCAAAGCTGCCGTAGGTACATAGAAGAATCCAATCATCCTAAAATTTCTGTGCTCTAGTGAAGAGTCAGCAAACTATGGCCCAGGGGCAAAATTTAGCCCACTGCCTACTTTTGTATAGCCAGGAGCTAAGAATGTTTTTTACATTTTTTAAAGAGGGCTTAAACAAAAGAAAAATTATATTTCTTAACAAATGAAAATTGTATTAAATTCAAATTTCAGTGTCTGTAAGTGAATTGGGTTTTTGTTTGTTTTTTGTCTTTTTGTTTTGTTTTGTTTTGTTTTTTGTTTGTTGTTGTTGTTGTTGTTGTTGTTTGAGATAGAGTCTTGCTCTTTTGCCCTGGCTGGAGTGCAATGGTGTGATCTCGACTCACTGCATCCTCTCTCTGCTTCTGGGATTCTCCTAACTCAGCCTCCCAAGTAGCTGGGATTACAGGCACCTACCACCACACCCAGCTAATTTTTGTATTTTTATTAGAGATGGGGTTTCACCATGTTGGTCAGGCTGGTCTCAAACTTCTGACCTCAGGTGATCCACTCACCTCAATCTCCCAAAGTGCTAGGATTACAGGTGTGAGCCACCACGCCCGGCTGTAAGTGAAGTTTTATGGGAACACAGCCACACTCATTTATGATGCTTTGTCTGTGGTTGCTTTACACTCCAATGGCAGGGTTGAGTAGCTGCAACAGAGATTGGATGGCCCACAAAGCCTGAAGTTTTACTATCTGGTCTGGCCTTTACAGAAAAAAAATTTGCCAAGCATGGCTTCATATGTGGCCTTGCTATAGACACAGACAAAAGGAAGTTGGGGGCCACTTGCTCCTCGGAGAAACTGAATGTCAGGGAAAGTGTAGAAAAGTGAACAATTCTGCGAATATAACAAGTGTAGCAGAGATCTTAGCAGTGTCCCCAAAATAGGACACTAGAGTAAATCAGTTTCCACAGCTAACATTATCTTATTTGTATTATTATATAAGTTGTTAACTTTGATGCCTTTATATATTTATGCAGTAGTGCCAAGTGACTGTTAGGTTTCCTGGCACATTTACTATTACCAGATGTTCAGCTGTGTGTTTGTCATCAGGGAAGCCACTTGTAGCCTCTCCAAAAAAGGTTGGCTGCCCATTTTTATCTTCCATGATATTTCTTTTCCATGAGATTTTTATCTTCCATGAGATTTTTCTTTTAAGAGCTAAGATATGCTCTAGAACAAGTCACATTCTTGAGAAGCATTTCTCTCCCAAGTAAATGAAAGACAAAGCTGTGTCTCTATAACCACATTGGTTCCTGCTTGCTGGACAGCCCTTCTGAGACCCATGTCCAGTCCTGCCTGACTTCAGTCTCCATGATCAACTACATGTGTTAAATGTTGTTTGTTTCTTTCCCTGGTGTTTGTTGTTGTTGTTGTTTGTTTGTTTTTTGCCTTGCTCTTTTCCTCCCTTCCTTTCTCTCTCTCCCTCTAAGTACAGATTTTGAAATCTGATAAACCCAAGGACCAATCCCAATATCTCCATCAGTAGCTATGCTTCCTTGATCAAGTCATATAACCTCTCTAAGCCTATTTTCTCACCTCTAAATTAAAGATAAGCATAACCATCTTGAATATATTTCAACATCTTGGCAGTATTTCAAGCATTCAATATGTTATCAATAAATAGTAGCTGAAGGAATTGTTAAATATAGATATTGATATAGATACAAATATAGATACTGATGTATTTATTCCCATATAGAAAGTGCTCAGTAAACACTTGGGCAAGCTTACTGTTTACTTAACCATCCCCACAATGAGCACTTATCAAACACAACTCCATGATCAGCTCTACGTTAATATTATGGGACCTTAAAAGGAGGTAAAATATGTGAAAATTTTTACTTTTTCAAGAACCTACACACATCTATATGGCCAAGATCTAGGTCACAATGTGACAGATTAGAAAGTGCTAATTGTCACATCTAGCATTCAGTTGGCATCCCACATATTCTGACCAAATTCATCCAAAATCTAAGCCACAAAGAACAAATTGGGAGTGATTAAGAAAAACTGGTAGAGATAAAAAATAGAAGATAAAATGAGTCGGGGAGAATGTCTTAGGGAGGAGTGGAGCTTTTTAGAAGTCTGGAGGTGAATTGGTAGAAATAAAGCAGAAGTGCATCCCAGAGAGGAGGACAGGCAAGTGGGTCAAAGAGGCAACATTGAGGCATCAAAGGCAGTTGCATAATTGAAGCAGCCTGACTTCGGCATCAGACAGACCTGTCAGATTTTAATTCCTCCACTTTCTAGCTGCACAAACTCAAAAAAACTTACTTAGCCTCTCTAATAATCACTAATAAAAGAATACTAAGATCTACCTTACAACATTATTGGCACATACAAATGTCAAGAATTTGTACCAATTGTCATAGTATCATTTAAGGTTAGGTAGTTGCAGTCATTTGTTGTTGGAGAGTTGAATGCTTTTCCCACCAGGGCAGCCTTGAAAGAAAGATGGAAGCTTTTAGCGTTGCACTCGTGTAAATTCAGCACCCTTCATGAGGAAAGCCTGCCATGTCAATGTCAGAGATCCTTGGGCGTTTGTCCTTGACCTTCTCACCTCATGGCTGACCAACTCTGCTTGGGTGGTCTCTGCTTGTCTAATCTGTACTGATGCTGCATGAAAGTTTAGCTACCCAGACAAACACCTGAGAGTCATTAATACCTCCTGTTCATCCTTCACCAACCTTCTTTTTCTTCACAAATAGTTAACCAATTATTCTGTGAATTCTACCTTCTCAATAGCTTTGGTATTTCCTCATGTTTCTACATCCTCAATGTCATTGATTTACTTTAAGTCCTCATCACCTCTTCCACTGGGTATGTCAATTCTCTTCCTTGCCTCCATTCTGCCCTGATGTTGGAAGAGCAATTTTCCTCGAAAACAAACCTGGCCATGCCACCCTCCTGCTTTAGACCCTTCAGGAGAAAGGTCAAACATTAGTGTAGTGAGCAAAAAATTCATGGTCTCATCTCTTACCAGATGAAAATGGCTTTTCACACATGTGTATGTACGTGTGCATGTATGCACATGTGTGCACATGCACACACACACCATGCTTACTGATCTGCTTGCACTTTCCCTTGTTCCCTCTCCCTTCCTTTCTTTTTATCCTGCTACTTCTCCAACAGAAACACTCTTCATTATTTTTTTAAATCTGACTAACACATGCACACATCCTTCAGAACTCAGCATGGATGTCACCTGCTCTGGGGGAAACTGTCCCTAACACCTTATTCTTTCCACATTGAAGTGAGAATCCTCATCCACTTTGTATCAATTGAACTTAATCAGGTGTCTGTTTGTCTTCTCCCTCAACTCCACTAACCTATTTGTGCCCTAAGGGTAGAGGCCATGTCTTCATCTTTGTATCTCTGGGAAAAGGGTATCAATGGAGTATGGAGAGGCTCCATGATTTATGGGCACATAGATGGATGAGAGGCTGGTTGGATGTCCAAGTGATGAGAGTTCAGAGACAGATGTGTCTATCTGAGAGCCCTCAGCTGAGGATTTGTTTGACACCATGAGAGTCTGTATTTGAGGAGAATTATAGTACAAAAGAAAGAAGACTGAGGCTGGAGTTTTGAAGGATGATGTAGGGCAGTTGGAGAAGGAACCACTGATGAATGGTCTAAACAGAAACTAGGGTGGTGCTGGAATGGCTCTAACATGTGACGGGCCACGATGACAGCAGGTACAGCCTCTGCAGCACAGAAGACACCTTAAGAAAGGTGCATACTCTTTTAACTGTTCACCTATTGAAGGGATAATTGTGAGAGTAAAAACAGAATTAATCTAACTATCTACCCACAGGAATGGTTAAGTAAATTATGATGTATCCACATCATAGGATATTATTTAGCTCACTCTCAAATTATAATTACAAAGAATCTAAACATATTAAAACACTGCTTAAAATATTTAATATGATGTTCAAAAGAGAGTTAGGGAAACCAAGGCAGTGCAATGTTATGGAAATCAAGAAGAGGAAAACTGCCAAGGAGAAAAGGGCATCAGCCCAGTGACAAGACAAGGGAAGTCGAGGAGAACGGGACAGATGACTAGGCTTTGAGGACTTGGGTGTCCCTGCTCTAGACTGACCCCACTGTGTTTCTCAGTGGTCACTCATGTGTCCATGTCTTCCCTACTCCCTGGAGCATAAGCATCCTGGAGGAAAGCACCTGTCATATTTGTGCCCAGTGCAATGCCTGGCACCATAGTTAGGCCTCTTTCCACTGTGCCATAACATCATTCATATTATCAAGTAGGTCACCAACATCATCTTTACTAATTTTCTCTAACTTCCTATTTCTGAGATGGAGTTATCATGGCCCTCATCTTGCAGAATCACATAAGGGCTTAGTGATTCATTTCCCTTGGTCACAGAGCAAAGCATTGCCCCCACCAGAGTCAGCACCCCAGCTCCCACCCTGAACTCTACTCTGCCCCGATCCAGAGTCCTGGCCTGTGACTTGTCAACTAAATTATTCTCTTTATCCATTTAGTAAGGGTGGTTAATTGTTTAGTGTTCTTGCAATTACTGTTGTCTCTGTATTTTCCCTATGTGTGTTAATTACGCTGTCGCCAGTTGTCTGTGCCCGTAGAGGGCAGAAGCTGTGGCTTTTTCTTTTAACATTTTCAGTAGTGCCAAGCTGAGTGTCACGCCCTTAATCGATTGTCTGAAGATGATGATGCCTCTGGGAAGGACAGTGGGGATGACTCCATATTCATTGCTCTTTTTCACATTTCCTGCTAGCCTTTTGAAAGCCAGTTCTTAGGGATATTGGAAAGACCAGTGGCTGTGAATCACGAAATGGAAAAGGTCCCCCTACTGTCCTTCCCAGCTAGACATAGGGGACAAGAGGCACATACTCCTGGCTTGCAGGGTGCTTAGTAAGAGGACCCAGATATTTAGCTGAATTAAAAGGTGTTCAAAAAATATAGGACATGGAATAGAGGATGGAAAAATAGGACTCCTGAGAGGAAATTTTCTTCAATGGGTGGTATGGAGAGACAGAGTAGTAGAACCTCCAGGACCTCACCGAGCCAGCAGTTTCCATCTTCCCATTTTACTGGCAGAAAAACTGAGGAGCAGGTAGAGTGAGTGAGTGCCTCATAGCCTGCCATGGCAGAGCCTGACTGGCAGCTGCACATCACTACTTATCATGGACAATTATTACTGCCATCCTGTGCCATAGTACCCAGAGAGCAGCTGGGCACTTACCCCATGGCATGGGGAGTAAGTAGCCTAACTTTTTCCAGGGATTGAGCAAGAAGACTCAGTTTCCCTGCTGAGGCCACTAAAGAAGGTTTTTATGGTACTCACAAAGTCAGTTTATTCCTAGACACTCCTCTCAACCAAACATCATCATCTAACATCATAGCAAAGTTTCCAGTCTGAGAAATTAAATAATTAAAAGCTACCAAGAATAAAAAGGACTTGAGAATGTAGACATCACCATGGAAGGAAAATTGTGTTTCCAAATAGTTAGAAGAATAAGACAGGTCTCACATGAAATGCACCATAGGGCATGGCCCCCTTTCCATTTGTGCTAAATTTCAAATTTGGTTCTCCAGGATCATATTCAGATTCATTTTCTCTCTTACTGTGGAGTTAAGTCACTGGTGCCTCCCTTTACGTGTTCTCCCAGTGTGCATCTCTCTGAACTCACCTGTTGTCATGTGATGGACTTCGTTCTTTTAAAGGAGTCCTGAAACCCAACCTGCAGTTGCTGTTTTCCATTTGAAACAGTGCTATATTTTTTTAACAAGGTAATACTTTACTACTTTGTTATTCCCAAGGCATTCCAGGCTCCCCTTTTGAATAAAATTAGACTTCTCAGGATCACCAAGATAAAGAGATGCCAAGAGACCAATTCCTATACAGCTCTGCATGTTGCCAACATAATGACCAAACATTGAACCCAGTGTTCAGGTAACTAAGGTAGCCACTCTAACTTTTGTGGGTTATGTTGTTCCTCATTGGTAGTATATGAGTATCTGAAAATCCAGTAAAAACGTATGTAACTTTTTTCAATCACAACATATGAAATCTGAAAACACTTAACCATATAGATGCTTGGCATTGGATAGATGCACATTGTTTTTCTATATTGCATGATTTTCTACTCATACACACTCAAATATATTAAGTAGCAGGGAGATAGAGAGAGATTAGTGGAGTGTGATGGACCACCTAATTTTTTTCTCTCCTGGAATCCAAGAGTTTCCCCCTGACTCTCTGGCATCCCACTCTCTTGTTGCTGTGTCTGGATCTTAGGTCTCCAAATTTGTTTTTAGTGTGGGTAGTAGATGTCAACCACTTTGTGAGCAGTGACAATGGAGCTGGGGATCCCTGTATTGTATTGCTAAACAACATTTGGCAACCTCTTGCCCAGGGTGTTACTTCCTCTTGATGCTTTGAAGTAGCATGGTCTTTTCTCGTCTCCCTAGTCTTGTGGCTTTGTTTGCTTGTTGCATTTGGGGTGCTGGCATGGCTGAAACCCATCCCAGAGAGGATGTTCATTGAAATGTCAGAGAGTGAATGATTGACAATGGGCACAGTGCTTTTGTATAAGGGTTTTGGCAGGTGATTATTGGATTATTTCCCAATAAATGCCATCCAAATCTACCCAATGCACCACTAAGCAATGTGCCAAACTGTTCTGGGGCACTAGTAGATGCTAATGCTTCTCACCAGTGGCTGCTGGCTTTCCAGTCCTTTCCTTTGTGAGGCTACAGGGCACTGACTGAACACAGTGACTTTTGTACTTGTCACAATTAGGAGAGCATGGCATTTTTTTCCATACAAAAAGAGTTCACATTAGGTTATGTGTTCTTCAGTCGTCTCAAATATTGATATGGATTCTATTCACACAAGCTGTGTCCTTTAAAACCAGGAAGGCACCCCAGAAAGCATCAACCCCCAAAACTATTTTTAATGGATATGTCTTAATGCAAACATATGACACTAAAATATCATAAGCCAGGCCTGTAGCACTTGGCATGCTTTATAGAATAACTTGATGATGGTTTCAATTGTGTGATGCAATTTTTGATACATTTAAATAACAGCATGGAAAGAAATGTTCTTTCCATTTGGTTTGAGGACTGAGTGGTTTGCATATGCACTTACCTACCAGCTGACATCAATTAAATTGCTAGGCTTCTCTCAACCAGTTTTCTTTTTGATATATTCGGGACTCTAATACCTACATACCACAGGATTCCTATAAGAATGAAATGCAATACCATTAGAAAATGCGTTTTATAAAACACTATAGGAATTTAATGGGTTTGCATCATCATCATCTTATTTCCAAGCAGATATTCCTGATTCTAATACAAAAAAAATTCTTAAATATCACTGTCATAATAAAAACAGATAACCCTCTGAAGCCCAAGAATAAAAGTTGGCAGGTTACCCTACAGTTGAAAAATGGACTTCAGTTCTCCAAAGTGCATGTTGAGCTTATTTTTGTTTTGAACAGAGTAATGTTAAAAAAAAAAATCAAATGATCTCCACTATCACTTTCTTCTATACATTATTTTATTTTACCTAGCTTTATTAAAGTATGATTGACAAGTATATATTTATGGTGTACAAGGTGATGTTTTGATCTACATAGACATTCTGAATGTTACATATTACAATCATGGATTGCTTAACGACAGGGATACATTCTGAGAAATGCATCATTCTGCTGTTGTACAAACATCATTGAGTGTACTTACACAAACCTAAATGGGGTAGCCTTCCACACACCTAGGCTATATGGTGTAGCCTATTGCTCTGACCAGTGTTGTATATGTTGTCAGTTATTGACTGAAACATTGTTATTTTAAAGAGCACTAGTTTTCTGGGGTCTGTATTTCTCTCCCTTTCCCATTAACAGTAGACATTGAGAGTTTACATTAGTGCTTTATAGTCGCTGAACTGTCAGAACATTCCTGGCTAATATACATGCCACTGTATTATCTCTTCACTAACACATAAGTCAGTTAGTGAATTCAGCAAAGGGAAGATGATGAAGTTGCAGGGTTTTTTTCTTTTTTCTCTTCCCTTTTTTTAAAAAAATTTTCTGTCCTTTCATTTGAATTTTTTTTACTTCCCTTCTTTATTTGATGTTTATAATTACAAATATTAATTTATAATTAATATATTAATTTATAATAAATATTATTATTAGTGAATTATATGATTTTCTTCAAATAAGCTTTGGATTATGTAAATTCTGCCAGTTGGGTCCCAGGAGTGGCAAGTGCTCAGCCTTTATGGAGATATACCTCCTCACTAAGTCCAAGTATTCTCTTCTCCTATCTAATTACATGAAACCAATTTCGGCAGATACGATATAATTATAATTGTCTATCTTCAAAAATGTTAAGGGCAAGAAAAGTTTTATTAAGGTATTTATTCCACCAATAGACAATATGGTTTCAATTTTACTCATCTATTAGGGCATTTTGACACTTGCCAGGTATATATTGAGCCCTTGTTATGTGCCAGGCACTGTGCTAAAGCCAAGGTCAAAAGTAGAGGTGTGGCAAGTGAGTTGCCTACGGCAAGTAGTTAAAGAGGTGCTCACTGGCATAACCCTTAAATGTGTCTCCTTAATGTTTGCACCCTCGGCACCTCACCCACCTCATCTTAGTCCCAGCCAGGTAAGCACTGAGACATAAAGGTGAGAAGACATGGTGTGACCTGCAGGGACACATGCAGAAAGTGGACAGACACTAAATGAATATAATCCATGCAAAGTGACCAAAGAAGTCATAGGGGTAGAAATGAAGTACTCTGCTTGGTGAAATGCTAGTATAGACTAATTTAAAAATGAGTGAGCTAGAGTGTTATTGGCAGAGAAACCAACTATGAGATTATATTATTTTTTGAGGGTCTGAAATAAAATGAAAAAAAAAAAAGGAGAATGAAAGTGGCATTATGCTGCCAAACATCCAAGTTGAGTGGATGAAGTGGGTGTATAATGGAGAGGAAGGAATAGTATTCCAGGCTAAGTCCTTGGTGTTGGCATCAAGAGATGGATGGTGACTTCCCAATGAGTCCTCACCACATCAACAGAGCCCTGCTGCCCAGATGTTACTGCTGACTTCCCAGCCTGTCCTTCCATTATGAAGCACTTTTCAACAAAGATAAAAGTTTGCACCATGGTATCTTTTGTCCCCAAGAACTGTATCCCGCACCTCTGAAAGTCATCCTTCTGCTTTTTGTAATGAGGAAGTAGAAACATCAAAGAACAATGCTAGATTTTCTTTATTAAAAATATGAGGGGGAAAAAAGAACATTATGTTTGTTATTGTGGGTATTTCCAAAGAGGTAACTAAAATTTTATGGCAGCCTTGTTAGTAACTCTATAAGTCACCTGACAGCATCTCTGTGTTAAAATCTCTTCTGCATATAAGCAGTAAAATGAAACACACATTGGAAATTCTGATGATTTCAAACTTCAGACTTTCTTTTAAAGTAATAACTTTAATTCAGTTCTTTCTGGCATAAACTTTTTCATCCCATTATGTCAAAAATTGTATTATCCATCCATTTGTCTGTCAGAACGTCTCCCTGCGGGGCGATAGACTCCTGGATTCTCTACTCTAAACCTCCCCATTACATCCTGCTATCAAGAGTCACAATTTTCCACGAAAGTCTCTGGTGACTTTTGACAATGTTTTACAGAGAACTAGACCAGGAATCGCAGAGTTAAAGGAAATCTTCCATTCTGGCAATGAATATGTAATAGGCATTACACTGTGCAGTATTCCAAAAAATGTAAGGTTCATTAAGTCTTTCTAAAGCAGGGACTTCCGTGTAGCTTTGAAGGAACCTGTCTTCACAATGGCATTAGCAAATGGCACTTTGGGGCACAGAATATTAATATTGCGCATTAGGAACAAATTTGTTTAAATGCTGTATAGCTATATGTGGATGCCGATGATCCAGAAATAAATAAAAAGTGAATAGTTGTCCAACTTTGTATGTAAATTGCCTTTTGCTTATATACATAAGAATGCTTTTTCCTCCTAAATTCCTTCATATTAACAAGCAGGAGTGTAACTAATATATAAACTAAAGTCATTCTCTTTAATGAGAATGCTAAATATTTTAAAGAAATGCACGGCTGTGAAATATTGTCAAGGGCATTTTTATACTTAAGTTTAAGAACGCTTATGACTTAACTGTTGAATTATTTAACATATTCAGCCTGGAAGCACTATTTATGTATGTTTTTTAATGTTCTTACTTATGTTGGCTTTTCTTTGCTAAGGATTTAGGACCTTTGATTTCTGTTTATAAAATTTACATTTTTAATCTCCTATTTCTATGTATTTCCCATTTGACAGTGGCAACAATATCCAGAAGGAAGGGGAAAAAAAGGAAAAATTGCATGGAGCTTGAAACAAGGGCTGTACATGAGAGAAACTTAAGCCATGCTGCAAAGGGAATGAAGTCAACTTTGCGAGCCAAAAATAAAAGTCCTTTTCAATGAACCACCTGTATAACTAAAATAATAGACACAGCAATATGCACCTGCTTTCCCAGCTTTTCTCAAGGAAGCATGCAATACGCAAGGAGCAGGATTGTCCTGTGCAGTAATGTAATCCTATACAATCAGCATTTGCTATTTTGAGTTGTCAGCCTCTATTTTTCACCCATATATTGTTTTGCAATTATTGACTAGCCACAGATTTATTAGAGCAACATAAAAACACATTTGCCTTCATTTTATTCAATTAACCTTGATTCATATTTCTTAAATGTTGAAGGATTCCTCAAAGATTTGGGATGGATTCTGAGTGGAACACCTATCAGTGCTGTTCAGGAAATGGAAACTGACAAGCAAAGGTAGGGTAAGGGCAAGTTTTATTTTAGCTATTCCTATTAAATTCTACTCATGTGGTTAATAATATAAAAATTGTCCAAGTGACTTGAGATGGAAATGCACCTAGAATTTGCTTGAAGCATTTGTGATTCTATGAGGACTATGTTTGGAAGAAAGGATGGGCAATTTTTAAGACCAGCATGTTTTTGTCTACTGATATTTCATTTTACAAACTATATATATGCATACACATATGTATGTGTGTATGTATATTATACATGTATTATACACACACACACACACACACACATATTTCAATTTTATTCATGGTACTGAGCCAAAATTTTTCTTCTGCACTAAATCTAAAAGGCACAATAATGAGGCCTCTAAGGGATGGGGCCGCAGTCATGCAGTCAGGGGAGGAACTGAAGGTTTCCATGACTTGTTTAAACCATTAGAGGTCTTCTGGACATTGATTTTTCACTTTCATTTAGTCTATTGTTATTAAGCTTACTTTTTAAAAGAGTACCCTGATTAAATGAACTTTGAAAATGCTGGATTAAACAAAATTCAGTAACATGTTTTCAGAGCCTTGAATAGATGATTGTGTTTTGTGAATCCTCAAGCAAAAATAGTAATAACTACCATTTCCCAAACATTTTGACTAGGAATCTCTGTTTCTTTATTTTTTTTCCAGAGCACCTCCAGGTGAGTGTTCCACAGAGCACACATTGGGAAACAATGATTTTGTCAATAAACTCTTACTGAACCCAGCCATGGAATAGATTCCGTGTCAGGAGTTTATTGTTTCAGACAAATATGGTTTATTATCAATACCACAGTGTGAAAAGAGACTTTGTCACATTTATGCCCCTAATCGTCACAATGTCTAACATATGTTTGTGCTTAAGAAACAGGCATTGAATGAATGAATACATTAATTAAACAATCTATTGACTTATACTTAAGTGCATTTGTGCAGATGATTATATCATTTTAATATTTATTTCATATTCTAAAGAGATTAATATACTGTTTAGAGAGATTGGGTGACAGTTAGTATCCCTGTCACCCAATCTCTCTAAAATTCTGTTTAAGGGAAGAACCTAAAGGAAGAGATGTTGATTTAATTGTATGAAAGATTAGAGATCAAAACTCATCTGCTTATATATAATGACCATGCTCCTGACTCATCATTACCAGCTGTGGGGAGGATTTGGTCCTTTAATAGCTTTTTTCTTTTGTATTCTCCACTTGCCTCTCCAAAAAACATGCATATAACATCAACTCCATAACAGAAGGGCATAGAAGTGGTCTGGGTAAGGCTAGGCATTTTATCTTTCACTGGATTATAGATGTTTACTCTGTGCAAAGCTAATGGCCTTATAAAGACCATAGGCAATGGGTGCCTCAGGTAGCTGTGTATCAGGTATTGTCACCATACTCTAAAATTGACATTCTCATTTTTGAGGTCGGAAGACATACTTTTTTTGTGACATAGCTTCATCGTATGTGTTTATAAAATATATCAATTTAAATTAATTTTGTTTTGGAAGTATTAACACAATAAATATTCTGGGACAGCTCAAGGTATTTGAGTACCGCATTGGCCAGAATTACAAATGAAAGTACCAGAAAATAAATGAATGACTAAAGTCACTAAATACCTGTAAACCATGGGCATGAGGATATTTAAATGAATAGCAGCATTTCTTTTTATTTATGCAATTTTCCCTCAAAGGTAGAAGGAGACTCACTAAGTAGTGGTGCCTGAGTCACCCTACTGGCTTGATCCTGCCTCCCAAATTTCACTTCTTTAAAAAAAAAAAAAAAAAACTTATCAAGGATCAAGAATCCATAGACTCCTCAGAAGGTTTGTAGAGAGAAAACAGCCCTATAACTTCATGAGAGTATACAGAGCAATTTGGAAATGCAGACTCAGTGCGTAACACATGAAAATGGGCCACAGCTATTTCCATTTCTCCACAGCAGAGCGTTTCCCACCATCATCTTAGAATGCAATGAGCTGACTGAATAGTTTACCTAGGATGAGCTTGCTGAGCACCAGTAAGTCAAGCATCAAAGTTCCAGAGGTGTTGCCAGGGCCAGATGATCAAGCAGGTATTTTACTCAAGTTAGGTCTAAGATTGAGTCTGGGAGATTAGCTAAGGCATGAAAAACCCCCTAATCACATGGGGTCTAGAGCCTGGACATCCAAAAGCAACATTAAAAAAAAAAATGCTGTTCTAACAAGGAAGAGTCACCAAGGCAACTTCTAATATCAGAGCAGGAACTTTTCCTTTCCATCCACTGAGCTGTCAGCAACTTGAGAGCAGAGATGACCTCATTCACTTTAAGTCTCCTCACAAAGTAACTTAGAGTCTGGCTATGGTGGTAACTTAATAAATGTTACAGAAATGAATTAAATTTCTTTCTGTTTAATTTTTCACTCTGATGCTGGTTAAGGCAGAGGGGAAGAAGCTGTAATTACCTTATGCCCTTTGGGTTTCTCCAGCAAAATAAAAATCTCAGTATTCAAAGACTAAATAAAGAGAAAGCTATGGTAACTCTCCTGAAAATAGGCTCATAGCCCCTGTGATAACCTTCTTCCCTCACTCTTCTCATTAGCTGGGATCTACTCACTATCACAAATTTATTCTTTTTTCTAAAACCCAGAATTCTCTATCAACCAATAAGTCAATTCAACATATTTACAGGCCAGTGGCATTTATAATGGTTCCTCTGAGGTACCCTATGATTCTAAGGAGCTTTTAGAATTGGCCAATAATCAAAATAACTTTGGTTTAGTTTTAGTGCTAAATGTTTTCCTGGTAGTACTGGGGTCAACGGGTGATGGGATGGATTCATTCCAGGATGACTGAAAGCTAACAACTGCTTAGGCCAGTGGCTTTTGGCAACCATTCAGGAGCATTTCCAGAAGAAGGCAAAGGGGGAAATTCACCAGAATTAACAAGTACATACAGGAAAGTAGTGGCAATACAAAGTTATTTGCCATGCACAGCATGGCAGCCTAAAAAAGGTGGAAACTATCTGATGATGGTTGGTGTCAGGGGTATAGCAAGCCATACAGGTGAACAATGCAGCAGGAACATGAAATAAAATAATTCTAGCAGCAAACAATAAAACACAATCCATACAAGGAGGTCACAATTAACAGGGAATTATTGCAGCAAGAAGTGAAATGCAGACACTGGTTTTCAATAGAGTTAGATAAGTCAGTTTAGGCAACTGGATTAAGGGAATCTAGGAAGGCAAAAAAAAAATGTTGTTACAGGTTACTAGTGCAAAAATACTCCTGCAAGAGCTTAGTTTAAAACGGAAGGCTAGAACAAAAAGTCAATGAGTAATCACCCAGGAGCAGGGGGTGTAGGAATTACAAAGAGGCACAAGGAAACTTTTGAGGGTAATATATATGTTTATTATCTTAATTATGGTTATGGTTTCATGGGTACACAAATATGTCAAAACTCATCAAATCTCATGCTTTAAACATGTGTTGTTACTGTATGCCAATTAAATCTCAATAAAACTCTTAAAGGAATGAAAAAAGGAAAAAAAAATGGCTAAACTCAAGCCTAGACGCAGCATCCAAGGGCTAAGCATGAAAAATAACAAAGCTGAAAATGTTAAATGTTGACTTGAGGACTCAGCAGTTCTTTTGCCTGCTATGGTAAAACAGAGGAAAAGAGAGACACAGAGATCTGACTTACCTACTTGTACGTACACTCACATTGCTTATGACAGGTAGACAATTCTAATTAGAGGAAGTGGTGCCACAGTGCAAACATACAGAAGGGTGTGCCCATCTGGGGAGGGCCCAGCAAGCTGTCTCCCATGAGGTCTCACAGGCCCACATTTATTTCCTTCGTGCACTTACCCTGATGGACATGACATAAGATGGAACTGGGTTCGTGGTTAGTAAGGTTCTGGTCTGTATTTCTGACAGCCTCTGGAACCTAATTCATCAGCACACCTAAGAACAGCTCCTCTGTCACTGGGAGACTCGTGAAAACCAAGCTTAGGAGACTCATTTATTTATTTATAAGAAA
Organism: Pongo abelii; assembly: GCF_028885655.2. NCBI lineage: Eukaryota > Metazoa > Chordata > Mammalia > Primates > Hominidae > Pongo > Pongo abelii. The sequence goes on along the minus strand of NC_071997.2, from coordinate 72,569,746 downwards.
TATTATTTTCATTCAGACCAAAATCCTTGAGTCTGGCTGCCCTTGTAGCTTTCTTCTCCAGGCTAGAGCCTCATGATAAGGTGAAAACTTATCGGAAGCTAATGTGAATCAGAGCAAGCGGTTGGACTGCTGGCATGTTAGACGGCATAGCCAGACATACCCATCTCAACCAAAGCACAGCATTATCCCTCTCTCTCCTGGAGGAGACTTGGATGAGCCAAGGATTACTGCCATGATTCTCTTCTTTTTCTACATTTGTATCTGATTAGTCCCTTCTCTGATAAACATATTATTTGTGTAGATTTGTCATGACAATGACTTGGCTTGCAGCCAGGTATTTCTGAATGTGAAAATCAGTTCATTACTATAAGACATTGCTTATCTATGCTCTGATCCAATAGATGTTGACTTTATAGCTTAATCCTCAAGAGGAATTCTTTTTTTCTTTATTTATGTATTCCTGGATAGATATCTGTAACTCCCATATACAGATACTAGTGTATATCTAATACAACTATGCTCCATAAGTTAATTGTTCCAAAAAATAATTATTGGATTCTGACACATTAGAAATAAGAAACCATGTATATAGTAGCTGCCATAACTCTCTGACGACCAAAATATTTGTTTATTTGAATCGTTCAGTTTCTTCACCATGCTGGCAAAGTTTTTACCCTACTGTGGGAAAACGGGACACTTAGGTACAGATTAATCTGTCTGTCCAGAAGCAGAGCAATGTTTCCTTCTTTACTACAAATGCAAATCAGAATAGAGAGACTCCTTTGTGAAAATGCACAGAACACAAATGAGAAGCTTGTGCTTCATTGGGGGTCAGTAATCAAAAACTTTGCTTCAGAAGCCTATGGAAATTAGGGGTGCTTCTCTCTGGTCTTAGTAGCTCTTTAATTCTTTATCGCAATACGATAAAAATTGTAACACTCAAGAGATAGAGTCCAGTTGAAGGGTTTCAATCTCCCCGAATTCTCTTGGTCAGGCAATATCAAGTTGTCATCCACTCTGAGTGAAGGAGACTTCAACGGTCAGCACACTGAAACTAAAGAGGCAGTGGTGGCTCTCCTGGAAGTAGGGCTTATGCCTATGCCTATGGTGAATCCCTTGTAGAAACAACCTGGGAACTTTCCAGCAAAGAGAGGTGAAGGGGGAAATTATTCAATTCCTTTTAGTACCTTTGCTGAGGCACAGACTGGCCCTAGGGTAGCAACCAATCACAACTTCTCATTTTTTGGAACATGAGTTTCTCCCTAATTTATTTATCAAGATATTTATATCAAAAGATCAATCAATTGTGATTTCATACAAAGAGACTTAAACAGGGTATTTGTAGCTATCACATGTTCTTCTTCCTTAATTCTTGTATTTTTGTAAGGTGAACACAGGCCTTTAAAACACATTAGTTAAAAATGATGATCACAAGTCCCTCAATCTTTTCTTGGAAGGTATAGAAGGTCTCAGGTCTCATTTAAAGGATAGACCTGACATCTGGCATAAAAGTTATTGTCATATGGACCTTGAGCCTGCCATTGTCCGCAAAGGGAAGGGCCAGGCCACATGCTGGAAGCTGGCACTAACACATATGTGAGACAATTAATTGCTTGGGCAATTTGCTCTCTTTGGCTCTGGTGACCAGGTTGGGAATTAAATAACCACAGTTCTCTGAGTCAAGGAACGGGGGTCATGGTAACTCACAGAATAACAAAAATGGAAGGATTTTGGAGCTTAAAGGGACATTAGGGAGCCTCTAATCCAGTGATTTATAAACTCTTTACAATATTAATTTTTTTATTTTTTAGACAAAAATCTTACATAGACCCACTACATAAAATGATATACTAATGTAACTGATCATATGGATATAGATACCAAGGGCTCAGAAGAAAAGCAGCTTGAAAACCATGGGGTAGCATAACGTCCCTCATTCTACACATAGGAGAATCGAGAAACCTTCTTGATTTTGCCACACAGGGTGAGGGGCAAAGAAAAGACTAGAAAATGGTCTTCCATACTGCTGTTTAGTACTCTCCCTGCCTCAGAAGCAAAGCTGTATTTCCAGAAAAGGCCATGAGGAATGAAGGAGAACCAGTGCTTATTCTCCCTAGTCACATTAACACCCAAGTAGTACTAGTTGGTGCACAGTATTAGTTGCAGTAACAGCAGCAGTGTAATGATCGTAGTAACAGTGGCAGTAATGACAGTAATAGTAGTAGCAGCAGGGGTAACATATCCATACATGATGTTAAAGGTTGCACATTATATCATGTGCTAGCCAAAGGTAGACAGGAAAGAATATGATCACCCTCATTTTACAAATGAGGAAACAGGTTCAAAAAGGTTAAGTGACATACCTGCTCAAGGTTATTTATACTAAGTATCAGAACTAGGTCATCACATTCCAAAAGCTGTGCTCTTTTCCCTACTCCATCATGTTGTTCTATTTTGAATATGAAACTTTTTCCAATCTTCTTCATTTCCTGAAAAACAGGAGTGAAAATCCAGCTCATCGAAGAAAATAACCATTCTGCTTGGCATTCTATCAACAGTTTGAACTTGAATAGATTCAGATTCTCTGCAAAGAGGACCTATATCAGGCTGATCAATGGAAAAAGTCTGTCAAAGCATAGAACTCCAAAAACATCTATATAGACATTAAACATTTTCATTTAGCTTAAAATTTATAAAAGCAGATTATTTGCCAATCTTCTGATCTAACCTAAGCTTCATCTTTGAATCAGCTGTTTGGAGTGCAGGTTGTCTTTCTTGCATAAACCACACCCATAGTTTCCATCTGCTACAATTTCTAATCTCAGTTTCTTTAAAGTGGGGTGAGAACCAAGACACTTGCAAAGCAATCTGAATGTAAAGTGCTTTTAATTTTAATGATCTTCCCCCAATCCTTTGCAGATGTCTTATGCATGCCTAATCCAACCGAACACTTATTTTAGTGACTTGCTTTCATCGAGTAGTCCCAAAGTGTTCATTTCAATGACAGAGGGAGAACTCTCTTCTTTTTGCAGTCATATTTCATCAATTAGTAAATATTTAACTCAATCGCACATAATAAGAATAAGAACAATCCATATAAACCTATTGGAAAACAAACACCAGACTATGTGTTAGCAAATAGCTCCATTGGTGGTGGCAGAGAGACAATGGTGTATTAACGACTACCCTTCCTAGCCACAGACATCTAAAAAACCATGGGCATTGTACATATGCTTTAGCGTTAATAGAGAGCACTGCTTCATTGCAAAAGTTTTTAGCAGAGGTCTATCCAGAGGGCTCGTCCTGAATTCTGAATTAATTGTCCTTGGTTGTGCTACTTTGCACATGTACTGGGAAGCTGTTTGGTACATCTTATATTTCCGCAGATGGTCTAGCCAAACTCTCAGAAAATGAAGACTTTTTTTATTCAAAAAAAAAAAGGAGAAGAAGAAGAAAATGATTCTCCTCCTCTTCACCCACTGCATCCATAATCAATACAGGACCCTTCACCTAACAGATACTCCAAGAAATGTCACTGCCCAGAACACCAGGATGAGGAGAACAGACACTGCACTTTCAATCTGGTCAGTTATATGGTTTTCAACTTCAGGAATGCCTTATGGGGTAAGCAAGGTGGTAACTGAAGGCACTTTGAAACAAAATGTAAATGTGACATGTTTTCAATTGGGTAGTCTTATTTCCAGGAGCCCCCTCACCCTATCTCCAACACACACACCTCTCCCAGGAAACACACCCAGCCCTGGGCCACTGCTGTTCACACATTTAGATCTTTTAGGACATTAGGGGCAGCAAGCCCCACACTGATGCTGTGGCTAAGATTTACAAGCTCATCTACCTTGGGATGTCCTGAATGAGACCCCAAAATTGGAAGCTTTGGTGGGCTCCTAGCATCAGAAACTGTAGAGGAAGGAGAAAGCATGTTCAGGAAGCTGCAGTCCATCCAAATCCTCTATTACCCTCGAAATGGTCTACTTGAAAAATGGCAATATTTTTGTATGCCAGCCTCAAAGTCCCTGCTCGAAGAATGCTTATAGCAAAGCTGTATTTCCTCTTTGAGGGTTTTTGGAAGAATGCATTTAGGTAGGAGCTAGCCTTTTCTTCCAGAAACAGCACGGGCTATCCGTCAATCTACTGGCAAGCCGCTCATCAAGTTCACTCGACAAAGGGTTAGGGCAGCAAGCCCCCACAATAATGTGGAAACAGAAATATTACAAAGTAAAGGCTTATAAAATAATAAAAATTCTACTTACTTCAGATACCTCCCTGTGCCTTTGGCAAAATACCTTAAGCATTCCACATACGGCGGGCATTGTCTTTATAAGATGGCACCTCATAAAATGGTATTAACTATCACCAACGGGGCTTCATATTTCATCCAGCAGGGTTTAGGCCAGGCATGTTCTATATCACACATTATTAGAATGACATCTGCTTTGCAAGTTGTGTACCCAGGAGCCTACCCGGATCACTCATTTCAGCACTCATTCTCGAGGCTTCTGTGCCTTCATAATGCCTAATATGTTTAACTCATTTTGAACAGAAGTCTAAAGCCTGCCACGGCCCTCTGGCCAAAACTGTAGCTGTCAGACAATGGAGCCGGCTATCAAACATTCCTCATTTATCATTAGTGGTGATGCAGTTGTACAGAAAAATGTGCCCACTGTACTGAGAGGCTGTCAGTTGTTCCCCCCTATAAAACTCCTTTTCTCAAATAGGGACATTTCTCTGTGGAGGCCTTGCCATTACATTTCGCTCCTTTTCCCACAACACTGAATTTATAATGCAAAGAAAATGGGGAACATATATTCATCCAAATGGCCTCTCTACTATGAAATGAATAAGGAGATCATCAATGGCTGCGTCAGTGCAGGGCTGCACACGCCATTGGGGGAAATTAATAGAATAGCCCAGAAAGAGCAGAAAGAAAAAAAAGAAATAGAAAAATCACCCAAAGGTTTTGTGCTAAGGTTGAATCTTGAATAATAAAAGCAGGCATCTGGTAGTTGGAATTCACTTTGGAATTGCCATTTTTGCCAACAAAGTAGACTACAAGGGCTACAAATCTGCCTTCTGACAAAGTCTCCAACTTCTGGCTCCTCATGTGACTACTGACAATGGTGCTTGGGGGCTTCTTTTCCCTCCTGTAAACTGTACCTCTGAAATCAGCTTTCAGCCCTAGAGGCTACCCAAATTTTTTGTTGATATTTACAGCATGTTTCGGAAGGGACTTAATGTTTAAAAAAGGAAAAGTCGGGCACTCCTGACAATAATCCACATCATTATTATTAGGCTTATGATTACTATTAGGATTTGAAGTTCTGCCCTTAACATTTTATTTCTCTACCCACACGGCTGCCTCTTCCCACTCACACACCTTAGCCATCCCTCATATAATTCTTTTGGGAGAAAAAAAAATGGACTCAATTAAATGCATTTGAGATGCCTCCAGGTTGTGCTTGTATCTTCAAAGGGAGAGTGTGAAAGTGTTTATGGTAATGATAACACATCCTCATTGACTTCAAAGAGAGAGTCCTGGTGAATGCATTCATTCCCATAGTATCTCTATCAGAGCAGGGTTATTATCCCATTTTATAGATGGGAGAACAGAGTGCCATGCCCGAGGGTATGGATAGAAATCAGTCCCAGGAAGAGAATGAAAGCATTGCCATGGGCTTCTGGATATTTCCCAAGTTCAGACCATTTTCCCTCTGGCAGCAACAACAAATCTCATCCTTAGAAATAAGCAAACTTTGAGATACCTAAAACAAACCAACACAGCTGAAGTGGTTTGGGGAATGCAGTAGTAAAGACTAGCTCTCCACTTGCCCTTTTTTCTCCAGAGCCCAATTCTGCTCTCTCCAAGGTATAATCTGTCCCCAGAGATGAATAGGCTAGAGCCTTAACACCAGAAGACAAGGACGGCTAATAACCAGCCCCTAGCTGAACAAACTCTCTCCAGCCTCATTTCCCTGACACCACAACCCTAGACATTCCTTACCTTTTGGAGAGCCCTCTCATTCCTGGGTAGAGAAAGGAGTCAAGAGCCGCAATGGCCCAGGTGAACTCTGCGAGTAACTATGTAAACTCCCCTTGATACCTCTTAAGACCCATCCTGGCTGCACAACCTTTTACCCCAAGTATGTCCATATTTTCTCATCTCTAGACCCAGGGTCTTCAACCCATTTTTTCTCATTTCCACACCTGTGTCACTCCATTTCCAGAATTGTTCCTCTTTTTCTCTTCCAGTTGTTTCCAGGAGCTCATACTTCACTGAACAACTTCTCTGCCCCAGTGATTTTTTTTTTTTCACTCTAAAACCATACTTTACTACAAAACACTGGGCCTGGAAACACATGATGATGAACTGAACTGTCCTCTTGATTATAGTTTCAAAATATGTCTCCAGTTTCCCCAATCTTCTTTACTTTTCTCTTCCTTTCATCTCAACCACCCTTCATTTTTTTTTACCTGCTTGCTCATAGTGGTCCAGGGTTATGGATATAAAGTATGTTCTTCATCCAAGCTTCACGGGGAATTTATGGTTACTCATGGAGCTATTCTCCTGAAGGCTTGACCAACTTTAATATTTGTCTTATATCCTTCAGCACTGTTCATTCCAACTCAAAGCTAAAACTTGGCATTGCAACTGAATTGCAGATAAACGAGTCAATTCAATTTCATTCAAAAAGTGCTACAGTACCATGTAAGTCATTAACACTGAGGATATATAGGACACCATCCTTCTCCTTAAGGAGTTTAAACAGTCATTTGGAGAGATGCAAAGAATGTCTGTGAATTTGATATCTAACACTACAGATCATTAAAATAATAAGAGTCTATAACATAATAAAAGGTCATAAGAGTGGACTACGTAGATGAGAGTGGAAAGAAAGCACTTAATGGAGAACATGAGTCTTGTTCTAAACCTGGAAGGCACTAGAGGAGTTGACAATTAGAAAGGATGGTTGAGGACTCTCCAACTAGGAGTGACAGCAGGATCAGAGGCTATGAATTAGATCTTTGCCTTTAAGTCATTTGGAGAAACAGAAGAGAAGAATCCTGGAGTCTGTCAAGTTTTTGCTCATTACCTCAATCATGGCTTGGATGAACCTTCTACCTCTTTTTTCTGCAAGCATTCTCTTTCTGATTGGTTAAATCACATAACTTTGAAGAACCAAGTAGCAAGTGAATTCCACTGGGCTGGTGGTTTAGGGAAAAAAAAAAAAAGAATGCATTTTTGCTAGGGCAATCAGCTGGGCACAGGTATCGTAACTCTAGTTACCACTACAGATTGTCAGGGAACAATGGAGGGTGAAAGGGAGGGTTCATGGGCCCTCCTGATAGCAGGAACAAGATGGCATCTTTGCTATATATGTCTATCACTTCCTTTCTGTCCTGTGGAGTTTTCTAAATGAAGCCAGTCCCCTACAATATTGCCATAGCAAGGTTTAGGGAAGATGCTCACTACCAACTGGATAATCCTGCATGAATATCCAACCTCAACAAAACCTTAGACCATTTTGTTTTCACTGTTGTTACTTCTCTGAGTTGTTTCTCTCACTTTGTGGTCTCCATTGCCCAGAGCTTTGCTCTCAAATGTCTGTTTTGGGAAGAAAAAGAAACAAATCCATGTTGAAGTGCTCATCAAAAGGATGTATATGTTAGTAGGAGATTATTCCTAAATTCAAAATTCAAAGTGCATCCACAATACATCTGTAATGCTGGGATTTTAGACACTGTTAACAAGTTGATAGAATGGTTGTTTCATGTTTGTTGGGAGACAGGGAAGGGGAGAGGTCTTTAAGTTGCCCTTAAATCACCCTATATGAGTAACACTTACTCAGTCTAATTGTAAGTCCAGCCTTTATTTCAAAACTCACCTTCACATAAAGAGGGAAATATCTAGAATATTATGTTTCATGAGGACAAGGATTTTGTCTGATCATTACACCCTGAAATCCCAAAGCTATCCTACAGTTTACATTTAGCCACTCACTGACCAGGCTCCCTCAGCACCCCAGGCTGGGCTCCTTGGAGGGTGCTTTATACTAGCCCTAAGAAATATAAATTATAGGCTTCCTTGGCCTCAGAAATTCCTCCATCTGTCACACAAGCTTTCTCCATGCCTTCCTGGCAGTCATTTCAATTTTCATGACAGAAGAAAAAAAAAAAAAGGAAAAAAGAAAGGAAAAAAAAAAAGGAAGTTGTGGTCTGTGCCACAACTTGAAGTTTCATTGAGTGTAGAGTTTGATGCATGAACTGTACAATAAACCCAAGTTGGAGGTGTATTTTTTTATATTGAGGGTGAGAGACAATTAGTAGCTCTAACTCCTTAAGCAGATGGTTATCATATGATAGCAGAGGTGCCTGTCCTCTTTTGCCATTAGAAAGGCATCTTTTTTTCTAATATCTTTCTCTAAAAAGAAAGGATATTATGCAGACAGATTGCATGGGTTAGACACCTCTGCAAAGTTGAGTTTATAGCAGGACACATGGAGCCTGAGCATCTTGTTCTTGAACCACTAGTCAGATTCAGTTCCTAAAAACTTGCTCCAAGATAAAATACACGAATTCCAGGTGCAGACAGAGAAACTAAGCTGATAAAATGTTTAGATTTTAGGCCCCACCCCAAACCTTCCCAACACCTCCAACCCAAAATGGTTGGCATGCTACAGTTGGCCCTTAATTACGTGCGAGGGATCCTTCCCTTCTGTGGCTTGGAAACTCATGACAGAAGGAAAGTTACATGGACTTGGAGTCAGAGGGATCTGATTTGAATTTCAGCTCTGTGCTTTACAAGCCAGGTGACCTGAATCCATTTGCTTGAACTTCCCAGCCTGTTTCCTGTCCTGCAAAACTGAACTAATAATCATAGCTTTAGAGAGAGGTGAAGATTAAGTGAAATTGCAAGTGAAAAATCACAATGCCTGGCACTTTCACCTTCCCCTCAAAGCACAGGCTGAGAGAAACAGCATCACACTAAGCGCTGATGGAGAAGCTAAGGGTCAAAGTATGAGGTGGTCAGGGTACTCTTGTCTTCATAGTCAGTGCAGTTGCTAAGAGCACTAACTCAGAAGTCTGATACATGTGGGTTTGATCTGTGATCCCACCATTTGTGGGGAATGTGAGCATAGGTAAGATTCATAACTATTCTGAGCCTCACTGCCCTCATGTGTAAAGTGGGGTAATATCTATCTTGTTCATAGGATTGATGTGCCCATTAAAGGAGACAATTTGTGTAATGAGTTTAGCAGAGGGTCTGGCCCATGATAAGCATCTTCTCCTCTTTCCCTTCTTCCTTCCCTTCCCCCCTTCTCTTTTTTCTTATTTTTCTTTACTTTTTCCTCTTCATCTCCATCTACTCTTTGGTGTACTCCAAGCAGCTATCACTTTCAATAATCCAGAACAGGCTGTACCACAACTTCTTCCCGGGAGACCCCAGCTTGCACCTGTGCCCAGAGAGTGCAGTGTCACAGTCTCTTAATAAAGAAATAAAGACAGTGGGAAGCCTTAGGACCTGGCCAGGGGTTGCTGTTTGCCAGGCCCTAGGTGGTCCTGAATCCAAGTTCTTTCTCTCTTGCTTGCCCGAGCTCTTCATCTGAAGAGTGAGGGGGTGAGTCAGGTTCTTCTATGGTTCCAACAGACTAAGGCTTCTTGGAGAGCTCTCACCTGCCTACTCATGCAGTCCATTCTGAAATTTCCCCACCTCTCTGGCCATCAACACCCCATCCCAGGATTAAATGCGAGCTCAAAATTTAATACAAAATTTAGTACAAATTGTAGCATTGTACTACTTGCCAAATGTTTACCAAGTAAATGGATAAATGCACATTGAGATTGGACCACTCAAACAGGATTTACTGGGAGTCTGCCCTGCTCCCCATGACTTCATATAGTCTATCTTAGTCTCTCAATCTTCCAAAGTTTTATGGTCTCACCGTACATGTACTACAATTTAATATTTATTTTTTCCACCAGCTTTATCAAAACAATAACTTTGATTTAATATTAGAGTCTTAATAGCTTCCTAGCCCAGTACCTAGAAGTTTATAAGTGTTTCATAAAAAGCTCCTAAAAACTTGAGAGATTAAATTACTGAAATGTTTAGCTTATAAGAAAATTCCAGCTAACTGGATAGTAGAACCGTTGAGGCAAAGAATTCTGCACTTTTTAAATATTCTGTACAACATTTAGCACTGGGTACAAATGTAGTGGGTACTTAAAACTACATGTTGGTCCTTGTATTACAAACTTTATATCTGCATTTACAATGAAATTCTTCTGGACATCTCACGTACAAAAGAATGATCTTCACGAAATCACAGAGCTAGAACTGCTCCTAAGGCCTAAGAGACAAGGACCATCCTTTTAAATGGTTCTTGGAAAGACTGTAGAAAGAAAGTGGCTCTCCAACTGTTTATTTTAAAGTGACCCAAGGCCCATATGCTTATAAACAAGCAGTTCAGAAATCTGTTTCCTCATCACCATGAGGAACTTTCCTCTATCCCCAACACACATACATGTTCCACTCTTTGAGGACTTGCCTTCTTCAAGGATGTCCCTGATATTGAGCACTACTTTCCTCATTAAGTGTTAGAGATATGGGGGTGAGTCAGGAAGGGTGGCAATGTATTTTTTGCCTTGAGTCCTGTACCTGCTCAAGGGATAGTTCAAAATCTCTAGAGTTGGCTCTGATTAAAGTGGTCATCATCATAGTTGTCATCATCATTATCATCTACTTAATCTTCTCCTTTTCTTCCTTCCCCTCTTTCTCTTTCCCCTCCTCCTCCGGCTCCTCTTCCTCCTAGTCCTCCTTCTGCTACTCCTTCTTTATCTCCTTCATCAGTATTCTTCTTCAACAAAGGACTTACACCAAAGCATGGGCTACAAACAGGTGTCCTACTTCTGAGTTTGAGGAATTAGCACATTCAAAATAGTCCTGAAAAATATCCTGGCCCTTGCTAGAGTAGGCGCAGGTCTTTGACAGTGTGGAAATATCAACCCTGCTTATTCTTGGTCTGTAAGCACAGCCTGCTTTTCTTCATTTTGTTGGAGGACACAAAAACTCAGTGTCTCTTTGGTGAAGAGTTAGATCCTGGGACATGGAAGTGCCTCTCTCTGATTAGATATTGAGGAAGAGAGCCCGTTGATTGACTTGCCCTCAGTAACCTAACGTTTGAAAGAAAATCCCTGAAGGGCCACACCTCCTAGTCTGCTGGAGGCCATACTCTCTATGGCAAGGCAATTACAAAGCATACATGCAATGAAAGTCACAGCATGTATTATCCCTTTCCACATCTACTGAAAGCCAGTTTGGCATTCAAGGGGTTAAGCCAGGATCAGCCAACCAAGGAGGCCAATTCTGCCCCTGTGGCTACCACCAGTCAAGTCTGTTGCTGAGGGCTTTAGACAGCTTGTACTTTCAACTCAGCACAATCATTTGTAAACAAATAATCACTCCAAGTATACAGTGGCATCAAACTGATAATTTGAAAATGTGATTGCTTCCTCAGTTAACTAATCAATCTCTTATCTTTAAGGGTGGAGACACATAAAGAATATATGAGCAGATAAATAATTAAGTGAGTTTCACTTCTTTTTTCTCTCCTTCTTACAGATTATACATCTTTTTTCAGCAAATTTTCAAATTATATCAAATATGAATGATTCATATAAGCTTTTTTCTTTTCCTATACAGGATTACTATAAGAATTGATGGGTGCCATATTCCTTTGATATATATGCACACAGATACCTTTCTTGAATACTTACTAAGTGAGAAGTATTCTGCTGAAGGCTTTCAACATATTCTCTCATTTTTTCATGGATTGTTTCATCTTCATAGGAGGCTAAAGTAGAAGAGTTGGCCCTTTAATGCTGTTCCTAACTTTTATTTTTCTGCTACAATTAGGCCATGTCTTATCATCTCCACCCAAGGCTGATAAAGTTTCAAAGAATTTATTTGCTGTATTTCTTCCCATTATTAAGCTCATAGCTGTGTGAAGAAAATCCCATTAAATAGCACTTGTCATCATTGGCCCTGCTTCATCCTGGCATCAAGCTAGATGCACCACACAATGATTTCAAGAGTTGCCAGCAGCTCTACCTGTGAGAGTATTAAGATGATAACACAACAATGAAGCTAAAGCTTGAGGTAAAAGTCCTCCATTCATACTTTCTTTCTCTCTCCCCTACCCACGCATCCGTCCATCCACCTGACAAACAACAGTTGAATGCCTACTATATGCCATCTCTGCCTTCAATAATCTTCCCGTCTAGGGCAGGAGGAAAACATGATTAAAACTAACACAACATAAGGCACAGTAAGGAAAAGTTACATGAGGGAGAACAGATTAAGGAACGGTTGATTCTTACTGAGGAGACTAGGAATGTTTTCACAAAGACTAGGCAGAGTCTTAAAACTCCAGAAAAACAGTTATTGATGTGCTCCAAATGAAAAAAAGCATCACATGTTCAACATCCAATAGACAGTATTTGAATATATAAAAACAGACAATATTTGAAAATACAAAAAAGCACAAAAATAAAAGTCCTTTATAGTTTGACCATCATTTCATCTCCTACTGAAGTGTATTACACAAAAAGTCTAAGTCTCTTCCTCCATGCTTCTAATCCCAGCCTCCAAAAGGGTTAACAGTGCAATCCATCTGATTTCAGACTTATAATTTGCTCTTATATAAAGGTCTCACTTTACGCTCTCCTCCAACACATACACAGAGTTTAAAACAACTAGCTCTGGAATCTAACTGGCTGGCTTCTCATCTCAGCTCAACTACCAACTAACTGTGCAATCTTATGCTAGTTATTTAACCTCTCTGTGTCTTATTTTTCTAACATGCAAAGTTAACAATAGTGCATATTTTAGGTCTATGTTAAGAATTAAATGCAAAAATGAATATGAACAGTTCCTGGAACATGGTAAGCTCTCAATAAATATAGTAATAGTAGTACACATAAATATAGACATATATACTTTGTTTTAAAAAGTAAAATGGCCAGGTGCAGTGGCTCATGCCTGTAATTCCAGCACTTTGGGAGGCTGAGGTGAGTGGATCACCTGAGGTTGGGAGTTCGAGATGAGCCTGACCAACATGGAGAAACCCTGTCTCTACTAATAATACAAAATTAGCTGAGCATTGTGGCGGGTGCCTGTAATCCCAGCTACTTGGGAGGCTAAGGCAGGAGAATCACTTGAACCCAGGAGGCAGAAGTTGCAGTGAGCTGAGATCGAGCCATTGCACTCCAGCCCAGGCAACAGTGCAAGACTCCATCTCAAAACAACAACAACAACAAAAAAGTAAAGTCAAACAATATATATTATATTGTGTATGTTTTACAATTAATAACACTTATACAAATTTTCACTAAATAGTCCATATTGGTCAATTTGATTCTCTTTTCAATTACTATACTGTAAGATTATTCCAGAATTTATTTAACCAATGCAGATTATCACCATAAAAATGTTTTACCTACACTTTCTTGCATTTCTCGTAATATTTGTGTAGGACAGTGATATGGTTTGGCTGTGTCCCCACCCACATTTCATCTTGAATTGTAGCTCCCATAATCCCCCTGGGAGGGACCTGGTGGGAGGTCACTGAATCATGGGGGCAATTTTCCCTGTGATAGTCTCGTGATAGTGAATAAGTCTCACAAGATCAGATGGTTTTATAAAGTGAAATTCCCTTGCACATGCTCTCTTGCCTGCTGCCATGTAAGGCATGACTTTGCTCCTCCTGTGCCTTCCACCATGATTGTGAGGCCTCCACAGCCATGTGGAACTGTGAGTTCATTAAACCTCTTTTTCTTTATAAATTAACCAGTCTCGGGTATTTCTTCACAGCAGTATGAGAACAGACTAAGACAGACAGATTTGCGCAGGACACCTGGAAGTGTGATTTCTCAGTCATAAGGTATGTGTGTTTTAAATTTTCATTAGAGATTAACAAATTCACTTTTAGTAAGTTTGCAGAATTTAAAATCTTACTGATTCTGTATGACAGAACCCATTTCCCCTTGCCATCACCAACAGTGACTTTTCAAAAATAGTTTTTATTTGCATATATTTAAGTATTTATGGGAATGAATACTGAGATTAAATGATTAGCCTGTGTGAAGGATTTTAAATGGTATCTGGCACATCAAAATTTAAATAAAATATTCTAACTGATGGGACATCTTTTCATGTTTACTGGTCATGGCTCAGTATTCCTTGAAATTCTTATTCTTATCTTTGCCTTTATTTCCATTTTATTTCATTTTCTTACTGATTTATGGAGGTCTTTATATGTTTGACATATTAATCCTATAAGAAACAAGCAAATGTGTTCTTCTTGTCCTTTCTTATAACTCAGTTTAATGTTGAGTAGAATTTAGATGGGTGAAAGTTGGTAAGGAATTTCAAGGAAGGAATTTCAAGAAGAGGGAACAGCATCTACAAAGACACATAGCTTCTTAGTGGAAGCTAGACTCCAAAACATTGAGTAGAATTTTGTGGCTGAAATGTACATAGATATAAAACGAGAAAAGTATTTACATATAATCAACCTTGAGTGCCATCCTAGGAAATGTGAGCTTTATTATGAAGGCCAGAGGAAGCCACCAAGGACTAAAGAGAAAAAGAGTGACAAGACCACACTATGAGTCCTTATTGTGGGTCAGTGTTCTTAAACTGTTTAGAATCAAGACAAAACCACTATGTTGCCCAGTTCTAGGTGGAAACTCCAGTCATCATTCAATTCTATAGGAAGAGTGGTCCCTAGAGTTGTACAATGCAAGTGTTGGTTTCCTTTGGAGAGTCTAAAGAAAGTCAATAAATTCCAGTGGAGTTTACACAAAAAAACCTTCGCATTTAACGTCGAGTTTTCAGAGATACAATAAAACCCACCCACTAACCCTTTAAAGCCTCAGTTACTCAAGATTCTGAACCCCTGTTCTGGGGCTTTTATGCAACACTGGAATTTACTACTCATGGAACTTCAAACTACCATATGGTTAGGGTTAAACCAAACTATTGCAAATTTAAAATTTCTATCTTAAGGCCATGGAAATGCACTCTATAAGGCCAAGCCATTCCTGGACGGCATTTTAAAGCAGTGCTGTTCAATAGAAATACAAAGCAAGTCACAAATGTGAGCCACATATGTTAAGTATAAGGTTTCTGGTAATCACATAAAAAAGTAAAAAGAAATAGATAAAATTAATTTTAATACAATATTTACCTAACCGAATATATATAATCATTTCAATATGTAATCAGTATGAAATGTTTTTAATCAGATATTGTACAATATTTTTTCATTCTAAAATGAAATGTGATGTGTATTTTATACTTTGAAATGTGATGTGTATTTTATACTTACATTGCGTCTCAATTCAAACTAGTCACATTTCAAGGGCTCAACAGCCACATGTGGCTAGGGGCTACCATATTGGACAGCACCATTCTGAATCATCTTTCTTAATATCATTTTCTCTAAACCCATTTTCCTCCTCCCATATTCACTTAAACCTAATTAGGCCACACTACACCTGCTGATTCCCATGTTCCATCAAACTCTCTTCTTAGACATTCTCACTATGTTATGAATGCACAATAGTAAGTTTTCTCTCCCTAGGCCATTTTATTTTGTGCTTGGCATCCTATTGCAGAGTGGGAAATGTTAATCTAGTGGGGGGAAAAATCAAATATCAGGGAAGAAGAAAAAATAGGGAATAGAAAAAATTCAAATATCAGGGAAAAAGAAAAATATCTCTTTCAAAACAGGTGGTGTTTTATAAATTACAGCATTTTGGGGAACACATGGCCCTAGAGTAAGATCCTCACGCAGCTGTTCTCTGTCCCACTACAGGGAATTCCAAATTGGGCATTGCCTACCTGAGCATTTTCTCCACACTTTAGTTTAGATTGTTGAGACAACAGTAGTGAAGACTCTGACAATCCAGGCAGTCATAATATGATGGACTACCAGGCTAGATCTGTTTATCCACGTCAATTTACAATTAGAGGGGAAAAAACACTGAGCTTCAGATGTATTGTCTGTGGATAAATATAATATCCCCAGAATAAAGTTTATTTGGGAGATGGTGAGCAACATGGTAACATTACTCTGATCCACATGCCTAAAAATTTAACAGAAACTTCTCTGAAAAAAAAATAATTTAAATATGACTCTACAAATTGTATTGAATTGAGGAATAGATGCTAATGATTAAATACGAAGAAAAAGGAAAAGAAAAACAGCACCTCAAAATGTTTCTTATTTCTAACTCTGTAGAAATAATAGCATTAGCTACATCTGACAACATTAAAAGTAATGCAGAGAATCCTCCTGTGACCCCATTGCCACTAAAAGGCATCGGATTTGCAAGGGCTCAGAGACCAACAGACTTGGGGAACCTGGCTCAAGTTCAAAACCCTAGGAACTCTCTGTTCCTTCCTTCCAAGTGAAAAGAAGACACACTTGGTAGTGTCACGATTGCAGCTATAAGCGGCAGCCTTCTAATTAAAAATAAACTGAGTCCATTATTTCTATTTACAGCTTTTCCACAATTTAGCAGAAATGTGACGATAGAAAGAAATGTTGGAAGCATATGTTTAAAAATCCCAAATGCTTTTGAGAGCATCGTTAGAGTAAACATCCTGTGAATGTGTTTCTTTACCTTCAATGCCCATCTCCAAAGGGCTTTCCAAGCTGGGCAGGGCAGCTTTTGCAGTATAAACATGTTTCTCATCAGAAGGAATGGCTCAGAAAAGACACACTACAATTAAATTAGTAACTAGAAAGCCGTACTTTGGACTCTAGACATTCCCTCTTGCAGTATGCTCTTTGTTTTTCCCATGGATATTGAAAAATGGTAAAGGGAGGGAGGGAGTAACAGGCAAAAGGAAGTTGGAACAGGGAAAAAGAACAGGTCAGAGGGCTTTCTGAGTAGAATATTTGATTGGATTTACACATGAAAATTGTTTAATAAATATTTGCTGGATGAATCTTCTAAAGACCAATGGCCATCTGCCAGATATTTTGAATGCACGTGATATCGTGGGATGAGCATGGCAGAGTTTCTCAACCTCCGCAATAGTATAATTTGGGGCCAGACAATTCTTTGTTGGGGACTGTAGGATGTTAGCAGCACCCTGGCCTCTATTCACTCAATTCCAGTAGCACCCCCGCCCCTGCCCAGTTGTGATCAATCTAAAATGTCTTCAGACATCGCTTAATGTACCCTGTACCCTGGGGGCAAAATCTTGCTGAGAACCTCTGGTGCATGGCAAGGCTTCATCCATTCATCTATTTGACAAATCTGACTTTTATGTGTCCAGCACTGATTGATATACTGGTCCCTACCCTCAAGTGGTTCCCAGTCAAGGGTCAGAGAGCATATTTAAAGTGATAAGACACAATAGTATGTAGCTTGACTCTTAGAAAGTAATTGGGCATTCCTTTTTGAGGATATTTAGAAAATATGCCTTTAACTTTAATTGAAACAAGGTTATGCATTTTGAAAAGTTCTCAAATAAAAGCCTATTAAACTTGGTGCAGCTTTCTGCTCTGCTAGTGGCTAACATATTGAAGATGAATTTGAAGGCTCTCAGAGAAGCGGCAAGCCTGGCCCCTATACGTCTTGGCTGACTTCATAAAAAACAAGGGTGCTGCTTTGTGACCTGCTCGGCCCTACAAGAAGATTGTGTAACATGCAGCATGCCTTTGATCCAAATAAATTCCCAGATTATTAAAAGGATATTTTTTTCCCTTTTGAGGTTAAGGTGAGTCACTGGAGCTTTTTCCCTGTTATTAACCAAGCACTAGATGTACAAAGCTTAGATATTAAAAGGCATTAGCCAAGGCATCCTGGCCATCCAGTTTAGCACAAATGCAAAACTTGAGGGGGAGGCTGCATTACTCACAAAACAAGTAAACAGCCTGAAATATTAGAAGCTGAGTATACAAACCTATTCAAATTTCTATGGCCAAGTAACAAGGAGGTGTAGCCAGTTTCCTGAGCATCTGAGGCCAGCCTCTCCCCAGTGTAATTCTGAATAGAATATATATATTACATATTTTATATTATATATTATATTATATATTATATATTATATATACTATATATTATACATTATATACTATATATACTATATATATACTATATATTATATATATTATATAGTATGTATACAATATATAATATATAAACATATATATACTCTATATAATATATAAACATATATTATATATGATATAAACATATATCATATATAATATAGATAAACATGTTATATTATATATAATATATAAACAGATATTATATTATATATACATATATTATACATATATTATATATACATATATTATACATATACATATATACACATATATACATATATTATATATGTATATATTATAGATATATAATATATAAACATATAATATTATATATTATTTATATATAATATATATAATATATAATATTATTATATTATATATTTTATATATACTGACTTACATTGATCCGGAACTGCCAGCAAATCTCTACATTCTTGCAATAATCTGGATGTTTATTTCCACCAAGAAGTGTGATGTTTGTAGCACAATGAACCAGGCCCCCTCCTGAACTCTGGATCCACCCTCCCCCCTTAGAAGCAGTGCAGCCCTCCTCACCCACTCCTAAAAAGGTTGCCAACCTTGGTGGAAACCAATCAGATCACTTACAGCAAATTCAAGTTCAAAAAGTATGTAAGGCTGATGAACATATCAAAAGCACCCCAAAGCTAGAATCATACTGTTTCCATAACTTTTGAAAATGTGAACATTTTCCACCACAGGTTAAGCTGGCAAGAAGAGTATGAGGAAGGATGGAAATAATTGTTTTAAGCCAAAATGAGCCCCAGTCTTTGTGACACCCTTGCCAATGACCTTTTACTTCCAACACTGTTGTTTTAGCCACATAGAGGAGCTCCTCAGAACAGAGTTCAGTGATTACACTTCTCAGATATTCCCGCCTGTTTCCTACTAAGACAGACCTTAAACACTCAGAAGAGGAGGTACAAAGGATGAACACAATCTGGAAAACATTGCTGCCTCCAGGTCAAACAGACCTTGAGAAGTACTCAGGAGGTTTCTCCCACTGGAGCTAGAGCAAGACAGGCTGGTAATGTCATGAGTGCCTACAGGCCATGCTCTATTACTTTATCAATAGCATCTACCTAGTAGGCCTAATCCTGGGAGGAATGTCTTCTCATGAAGAGTTTCATCAATCCTTAGGACGTGCTGTTCTTTTTGATTTTCATTCTACCTGGGGCCTGGACACTGAGAATTACCCTGATCAGATTCTAAAGTCTGCCACCTCACTCTTCATTTTCCTGCAGGATCCAGCCAAGGGATCTGCATCATTTCACTGCCTTCCTTAATCTGAACTATCTAGATGTGTTATTGCTTCTTCACATTTTTAAATTTTGAGTGAGAAGCTATAAGAAGAATAGCCTGAAAGGATAACTAATGATGAAGTTTTGTCTGTGGCAGAGGGTAGGGATGATCTGACTACTTTAACCACATCATACTTGAAACTGCCACAGTGGATCACTGCTTGAGGCCCACCAACCTGTGTGTACAAGATGCTTACTGTCTACCAAAAATCCCTGTTCCACTTCCACAGTGCTCGTTTTTCATACACTGGTATATTGGTCAATATCACTAGGCAGAATGCGCCCAGCCCCAGCCCCACCTCCAGCGCACTCCCTACCTTCATTAGATGGGGTCTGAAGAGGTTCTTAGCAATGGAATGTGAGCAGCTCAGTTTTGAGCCTTTGAAATGCTTTCTTCCTCTGTCTGCTGGCCTGTTATAGGGATTCCAAGGCCTTAAAGGATGGCAAAACCATAAAATGGAAGAAGTCTAATCCTATGTAGAGGAGATCTTCCTGACAACCAGGAATGCCCACACAGGATATTTATATGAACGAGAAATAAACTTTTGGTGTGTTCAACCACCGAAATCTCATGAGTCTTTGTTAAAATAGCTTAACCAGATGTTAGCCTAACTCATACACCAGGCCAACAGTGTATGAAATAATGGGAAATAAACCTATATTTATGAGTATCTACCAATATTTATTGAGAGTGGATTTATAATATGTAGTTATTCTGTCCTTGCCCTTTCATGCAAGTTTTCTAGTGTCATATCAAATTCAATTCCATTTATCAAACTTCTGCTGAATACTCCCCTTTTGCCAGGGTCCATGCTGTGTTTTGGGGGAAAAATTGATGATATCTGAAAATCAACCCCTCAAGAAACTCCCATTTCCTTTTGTCCTTTGAATAATTTGATTCAGCTATCATCTATTAAGCACCAATTTTATGCCAGACACTGGACTAGACCAGTGATACAAACACAGTCCTCTTCCTTCAGAAGCCCATTCATATTCCATTTCCAGCCTCATTCTACCACCCTTTCTACAAGAAAAAGAGGATTTGGCATGTTCTGACTCACACAGAAGGTAGAAGAGCACATGCAAAATCTTCTGATGGTTGGACAAATTTAGCAGCATGGATATTTGCAGATACACAATTTGTGTCATATTCCTATTTATGTATGCGTCGCAGGCTCTGTTGCTTAGTGGTTGCTACTCTCATATTCATTTATGTCCTTTTATAGCTAATAATTTATTGCAAATCTAGTTTTTAGAATGTAAAATAAAGGTTGCATGCAGTACTAACCCAGGTTCTAGTCAGGAGCCCAAGTATTAGCTTATATACTTCTGCAGGCTTCTTCTATTGTGCTGCTGCCCTACAGAAAAAGGTGGGTCCTTCTAACTCTGTCTTCTACTGGGATGACCCTGACCTTTGGTAGGCCAATTTCCAGCTGTGGAATCAGGCAGCTTAGCCTGTGAGCCCTGCTTTGTGATCAAAACTTGGAGATCAAACATCAAACTGATGTGTCTACATGGCCCAGTAGAGTTCGAGACAAATGACAGGCACTCGCTGTATTTTTGTGGAATAAATAAATGAAAGATGGGTACCTTATTAATTTGACCACTCAGAGATTTGTTTTCCCTTTTGTGAGATACATTGGCCAATTGCTACTCCTAGGGAGAGAGTTTGCTAGGGATATTGAGATTTAATTAATTTACTGGTGAGGTCTGAGAATGACAAATCAGTCTACTCTTTCATGCCAACTTTGATCAATCAATAGGAGTTCCCTGAAACACTGTGGGAGGATTCTGAAACTCGGTGGAAGATGACTACTTAGTGTATTGGTAATGCACACCATACATATATATGGTAGAGAAGTGTGATAATGAGCATGCCAGGTAGTATCATCCCTGCAGAAGGTCCTTAGCTGACAACATGGTCCATGAGGAGGGATTGTGGGACCTGGGTGTTCTCAGCTATAATATAAGCAAATGAGTTAACAGATAAAAGAGATTACCGAAAAGATCAAATAAACTTTAAAAAGTTCAATGTTCTTGGTATGTAAGTATTTCTTGCCTACAGGAAAGACAATGGATCAAACGGCCATGGTTGTTCCTCCATTCCAGGAGCATCCAGCAAGCATGGCTACCTATCACCTACTCATAACCAGTCAGTGCCCGCAGCTCACAGTACCCACCCCAGGCTGAGAGGGTGAGTTGCAATTAATATGTTAGGCTTTTGGAATCCATAATGCATTTTGACATAAAAACTATGATTTTGTGGTGACTTTGAACTCTAGGCCCCCAGGCTAGCCCATAAAAGTTGATTTATGATAATATTTTAATTAACCTAAATTTTGGGTCTATGCAAAGGGCAAAGGAACATGTAATATAGAAGAAAGGAGGAAGAGGAAGAGAAATGTGCTTTCTCTCCATTTTCTAGTCAAAGGGCTGGCCTTGAGCAAAATTTTGAAATGGGATAAATTATTTTAGCCTCATTTCCACCTTATCTCCTCAATATCTCTTCTGCCTTCTGTTGCTCTTCTCAAAACTCAGTTCCTCCAGAGCATTCTAAACCCCACACTGCCCAGGTCCACCTGGACTTGGTTTCTAACCTCTCCCTCCTTCAGTGTTTCATGATGCAAAATACCCTGTGTCCTATAATCAATCAAAAGCTTGGCTAGGACCTAGTATGGTGACTCACACCTGTAATTCCAGCACTTTGGGAGGCCGAGGTGGGAAAATCACTAGAGGCTAGGCGCTCAAGACCAGCCTGGCCAACATAGTGAAAGCCTGTCTCTACTAAAAATACAAAAAAAATTAGCCGGGTGTGGTGGCGCACACCTGTAATCCCAGCTACTCAGAAGGCTGAGACTGGAGAATCGCTTAAACCTGGGAGGTAGAGGCCGCAGTGAGCTGAGATCATGCCTCTGCACTCTAGCCTGAGCGAGACTTTGTCTCAAAAAAAAAAAAAGTTTACCCAGATTTTAGAAAGAAAGCAAATTGGATGTAGCAATTTCATACTAATGTGTAAATGACTTATAGCCTCCTATCCTCTCCAGAGGAATTTTCCTTTTTAATGAGGAATCTACAATTAGTTGACTTTCCAGCAGCATCACAGCAAAATGAACCTTTCCAGAGGAGGTAAGAGAAGGAATCTGTAGGGAGGAGGACCACCTTAGGATGAAATAACTATGGCCCTGTATCTGTCCTTGTTCTGTTTCTCCTTTCTCCAAGGCAACTCCCTGAAGCTGTTACTTTCTTTTCTTCATAATGTCTTCTCTGCTTCTATTTCTGACTTCATATACTCTCTGTAAACTTCCAAGATTTTTATTAGCCTCTATCACAGCAGAAGCAGAAGATCATTCTGTTGTCTTTCTAGATGAGATGAGCCACGATCCTTTAAGCACAGGAACTATTTATAAATAGTTTTGTTTGTAAGTCAAGAAATGCATGTATTCATACACCCGCTCCACACACACCCCCCAGATAAATGAAAAACAAACCAAGCCAAGACTCTGAAAATCAACAGTGTAAGCACGGTCAACAGAAGGCACATGTCAGAAAATTGTTGAAACAATAAAAGGGAGGGTCTTCATCATTAAAATATGTTGTAGTAGAAAGTGATTCTCTAAAGTTAGTGTCTTTCTCTCTCTGTCTCTCTCCCTCTTCATGTTTTGCCTTTTTCAGTGTTACCTTTACTGTAAGAAAATAGGCCAGTCCCTTATGTTGAAAACAATTAATACATTTTCTTGATAATTTATTTGCCAATGTCTGAATTGGATTTCTAACAAATAATAAAAGATAAAAGATTAAAGGTGCTCTCCCTTAAGCCAAACTAAAATGCACTCAGCCGAAAGGGAACAGTTTTAGAAAAGAAGTAGGTGGGTGTTCTTAATCCCACTTTTCAGATGGAAGACGCCACTCAATAAGGTCATGACCTCCTGACCACTGACGGTAAGAATTTTTCATTTTACCTTCTTTATCCAGGTGCAATAGAAGGGGCACTTTCATCCCAGTCCCTCCAACCCTTCCGTTCTTCCCCTCTTGTCTCCTTTTTCCTTCTTTGAGAAGTCCATTGGAGTATTCACACACCCTCTATTTCCCATCATGCTGTGCAAAACAGCACCTGGGGCGGCCTGCAGAGCTTGAGAGTGGTCCAAAAAAAAAGAGGAGAGAAGCTGGCGATTGGCTGGAGAGAAGGTAATGATTTGTAATTGCAATACTTTCATTACTGTCTTTTAGCTCTTTGCAGAGTAATGTCAAGAGCTTCGTCTTTGTAGTGTTATTGGCATTTTTCATCATATTCATGAAGTGTGGGTCAATTTTCTTCAAAAGGCGCACTTCGCCAACTTGCCACAGAGACAGACAGTAATAAATTCTACTAGTGCACTGTGAAGGCTTCGTAGCTGCAAGCAACAATAAAAAGCAATGAGCTGGGTGTCACTAAGTAACTCCAGTTTACACTGCATTTTCTTCTTTTATTGAAAACTCAGAATATGAATTTATTAATGAATACACAGGCATACTTTGAAGGGGGGGTGGCGGTGCAGGAGAAGTTGTGGGGGGTGAGACACCATGTCAATTTATTTGGTATTCACACTGTGTGTGCCTACATTGTATTGTTCCATCATTTCATGGCCAGGCTTACCTTGTTAGGCTGTGGCCCTCCAGAAAAAAACCCGAGCTCATATAGCAACACCTTGACGTGGATCTACAGCTGCTCTCACTGTGCCTGTCTCACCTTTAGCCCCGGCTGTCTACTGCCGCCTTTCATTTTCCGCATTCATACATCAATAAGCTTTGCATGCTGACACCTAATTTTGCAGGCTACTTTGGTTATGGAGGCCGTGTTTTGCATATCACTACCCACCCCCTTCTGACACCTACTGCCTTTAAAGGGAAATGAGAAGAAGAGAGGAAGAGGCAGAGGAAAGAGAGAGGAAGAGAGAGCAAGAAAGAGAAAGCTTCTTTTCTTCTCCGCCTAATCAGAGATTTCTTTATATTTGTCAAAAGCTGATATGCCAAATCAACTTTAATTGATTCCTCGGCGGCGCTCACAGATGATTTTTGAAGGACTGGGCTTGTATTCCCAGACACACTGTTGTGTTTCCAACAAAAAAGGAGGTTTCTCCCACAAATCAAATTTTGATGCCAATTAGTTAGCATTTTCCATTCCAATTAAATTGGAGACTTGGAGACCTTTCTGATTTGGGAAGACTTCATATATATATTTTATATTAAAAATGCCCTTCAGGGGCTAATAAGGAAGAAGGGAATGTCCGTGGGTGGCAGTAGGCACTGCGGGGGTGGGGGACAGAGAGGTGTTATGGGCATTTTCAGCTTCTTTTCCTTGTTTATTTCACAAAGGTTTGTCAAACCCATGGCGACCTGTTATATGACATCACAAAGGTTTTTACCTCGCAGTTAGGTGGCTAATGGCATTAGAGCTTTGACAACCCATAAAATGTAATAATCTAATAGTTTTTTCTTGCTGTACCCCACCCTTTAAACCCTCTGAGACCTCATCTTGCAAAAAGAGAATTGGGGATATAGATAGAGGGGAAACAAGATTGATGTTAAAAAGAACAGGCTTTGGCCGGATTTGAGAGATTTTACAAACAAAACAAATAAATAAACAACAGCACAAAATAAAACAGGGGAGGAAAAAACCCAAATGCAATAGAGATGCCTCCGTACCCTCATATACACCTGTGAGCACATGACTGTGAAGATATGCCTGCTAATGACATGTCACCAAGAATTTCTAAATCCACTAAATTAAGTATTTATCATGTGTACCAGAACACTTTAAAGGGAAGAAAATGTCAGTGCAAATCTAGTTGTAATTTTAATTTAACAGTAACTAAAATCAGTTTGAGCAGTCTCAGTGTTTCTTTTCCCCTTTCTTCTCCATCACATGCCCAACCCTCTTTTATGTTTCTCTTCTGCTTGAAATCAGCCTTAAAAAACAACAAGAAGGTGTTATTTGCTGCAAGGTCATTGTGTTGGAGGCAATCCTGGGGCAAAGGTGGAGGACCTACCTACAGAGTGTGAACTCCAATCACCAGCCAGTATCTTGACCACTTCCCTTCCTATCAGCACAGGCACCAGCTCAAGTTCAACGTGCTGTGCACCTCTGTTCACACTCATAATCTCAGTGCCCACACTGTGTAACCTGAAGCTCCTTGAGGAAATAAAGTGAAATGCCTAATGCCTAGATTAAAGCATGACTAGCATGTGTATGGCACTTAAAACTTCTGAAATACATTTTTCTGTTTTTACTCACTTATCCTCAGAACAGCTGCATGATACAGGCAATGTGGGTGCCATAGGACAAATGGGCTCAGCTGGGACCACCCAGAAGGAAGGATGAGAGCCTTCTGTGGCACAGACTTAAGGTTCATCCTCATAGGGTCCATGTGAATGAGGGTCAAATGAGATAACATGTCAGCTGTGATTTTAAACTGGGATTTTAGCACCACCTGGCTGACCCCAGAGCAAGTCTTCATTTCATGTTCCAGTTTCCTTCCAAGACAACCTCATGTTTCTTATAATAGTTCTCAGCATACTTTAGACAGCCTGAAAAGTTCTATGCAAGAATTATCTCATTAACCTTTTAACAACTCTACTAGTACCCCCATTTTACAGATGCGGAAAGTGATGTTGAGAGTAATTGAGTCCATTCCTCGAGGTCACACATCTTGCCATTAGGGCAGAGCCAGGATTCAAACCTAGCTATCAGCCTGTGGTAGGCCACCTTCAGCCTTATCTCTCTTTGGACTCCCCCAGAGAGACAGCAGGCCCTTCACTAGGTATTAATATAACTAGAATTAATTTAAGTTTTAGAAAATCTGTTTTTTTAAATACCTCTCTGGCCCCTAGTAAGTGTGATTTTTGCACAGAAATGTAGTCCACTCCCACCATTTTAGGGAGCCAAATAGTTTAAGGCTGCTCTCTTGGGTATAATAATATTCCTCAATTACCCCAGGTGGAAATAACTAAATGAGGAAAGTAAAATAAAATAAAATAACAAGCAGCCCCCAAACCATGAAACAAAGCAGTGTGCATGTGGAGACTAAAACTCAAGTTCTAGGCACAATAAGCCAAATATGAGTTCAAACAGCACGAGTATGCCTATGAGGTATGTTTTACCTATGGGGAGTATTAGACAATATTCAGTTAGGAGAAATCTTCCTCTGTGAGAGGGCTGGGTATGACATCCTCTGGACAGGCTCACCACCAGCTATAAAAAGAGGAATTATGAGGATGACTGAACACTGCTCACATTCACAGGGCGCTCCGCTGCATTGTCAATTAGCATGCGTGTTTCCATAATTGTTATACAAGGGGGAAATTTACAGTGTTAAATGGCCCTCAAATTCACACTTCTGTGTGAGTTTTTGTTTGGTGGTGTGTCTAGTATTAGCATGGATGATTGCCTCTGACATCTCTTTGCCTCTGAAGACAAAAAACCACTAACATAAAAATAGGACAGGCACACCAGAGGACAATGCTACTATTTATTCTTTAGGCTAAGATAGATGCATAGATAGATAGATAGATAGATAGATACATACATACATACATACATACATACATATATAGATACATATGTAGATACATAGATAGGTACATAGATAGATAGATAGACAGGTGGGTAGCTAGATTAGATAGACAGATAGATAGATAGACAGATAGATAGATAGATAGATAGATAGATAGATAGATAGATAGATAGATAAGATAGATAGATAGATAGGTAGATAGATAGATAGATAGATAGATAGATAGATAGATAGATAGATAGATAGATAGATAGATAAGATAGATAGATAGATAGGTAGATAGATAGATAGATAGATAGATAGATAGATAGATAGATAGATAGATAGATAGATAGGTGGGTAGCTAGATTAGATAGATAGATAGATAGATAGATAGATAGATAGATAGATAGATAGATAGATAGACACGTGGGTATGTAGACACATTTTTTTTCTTTTTTTACTTTTTTTCTGTGCAGGGAAGGTTTTGTTGTTCTCGCATGTCTATCATTTCTTCATATTGGCCTCTTTTATAGATTGAATGCAAATTCACATTTTCAAGTTTTATATGTCACATCTTGTGTATCCACTCATTTCCGAAGAGAACAAGACAGACTATGACTGGAGGACTACATGAAAGATTTCATTTAACCTTGAGAAGAAACTTCTTCAAAACAAAAAACTCTAAGAGTTGTGAATTTCAAAGTAGATTAGTCCTTCATCTGTTTAGATAATTTTGGATATGGTGTGGTCTGAAGACAGAGACTGAACCAGATGGTATCTAAAAGTTATATTCAGTCTTTGATTCTGCAAACTTGTAACCTCCACCCCTCATACATACATATACACTCATATACCACACACAGACATCATGCACATGTATATTCACTGACAAAAGAAATACTTAAGTTATAACGTGAAGATCAATATACAGTGCTAAACTGTCAGATAACTAAATGATCCACCATAGTATAGAATTTAAGAATTAGAACAACGCTTTTTGATTAGAAAGCATGCTCCTTTATTTTATAAATCAGTAAAATATGGTTCAAGAGGTTAAGTTGCCATGGTCACACCTCAAGCTAGATGAATAACGTGTCACCATTTAATTATTTCCAAATATTATGTTTACCCTCAAAGAAGCACTATTTACTATTTCTAATGCTATTCAAAAAAATAGATCGCAAGTACCAAAAGGTATTTATTTATTATTTATATCTCCACCTTATCCCATAAATAACTTAAGATAATCAGAAAGACAATTGCAAAAGAACTGCAAAATGAAGATGATAAAATGTTGTACAATGTCATATTACTTAGATTAAATCCTTGTGTATTAGTTTAAAAGTCAGTTATATTATCCTATTAACCCATCTTAATTTTAAAAAGATAAGTTAAATATAAATCAATCAAGATAGGTGATGTTCCTGGACATTGGCATAACCATAATATTTCTGGTCATGGCTACTTGACAAGAGGAAGCTGGTTGCTTCTTGCCTCGGTCTTTTGTGTTTCAAGGAAAGACTGCAAAGTTGTCCCCCACAGATCTTAGACCTTAGACAAATCAATCTACAATATAGTCTCATAGTAAGGAGGCTTATGAGTGAGAATAACTTCAAGGAACAAGACAGGGTTAGGTGATAGAATGATGCACAAGAAGCAAATAATGTAGTTTCATTTCACTTTCATCAAAGAGAAGAAAAACGTTAAGTCTGACAATATCAGCTTTGCCAAATATATGAAACAAAGGGGACTCTCATACCTGCTGGTAAGAATGAACTGAGTATATTATGTCTCATGTAAGGGGGTAAGTTGGGGGTTGAGATGTAAATTCAGAAGTTTCAATGTAAAGATGGTATTTAAAGCCATGAGATGGGTTAAGATAATCTAGGGAGTGAGTGTAGACAGAAACAAGAAACTCCAGGGTCTAAACCTTGGACCTCCAACATGTAGAAGTTGGGAATTTGAGGAGTATCTATTAAGGAAGACTGAAAAAGGAAGAAACCAAAGAGAGTGGGGTCTCAGTTTTCCATGAAACTTTCAGGACAAGTTATCAACTGTGCAAAGGCTGCTGGTAATTCAAGTGCAACACGAGAGAAACTGATCTGGCTATGCTAGCCAATGTTGGCTTAAACAAAATCACCCTTCTCAGAAGTTATCACCTATTAATAAAGGGTCTTGGGAACCACATATTAATTATAATAATAATAGCTATCCTATTATTGTCCTATATCCTACTTACTATCTACACTGTGAAAGCCTGTATGTGCCAAGTGTTTTATATACACTAATCTGATTTGGTCTATACAACAAGTGCGGGAAGAGGTAGAATTGCCCAAACTCTTAAATGAGAAAATTTAGGTGCAGAGAGATTAAGTGACTTATCTGAAGTCACCCAGCTGAAATGTCTGAAACTGGGATGCTAAATCCAAAATAAAATGCAGAGTTGCCAAAAACTGAAAGGCTAAATGTCTAACATTTGGGGTGTTGTGAAGGGGATTGGAAGCAGCAGGCTTTGCCCACTTTCCTGAGGGCACAAACAGCTGCCACCTGGGCCAATTCACCCAGGTTGGGTGACGAGACATCTTTGGTTAGCAAAAGACCAAAGGACTGTCTTGTGATTGCAAGGCTTTCAGTGCTAAAATTGGGGAAGTCTCAGTCAAACTGCTGATGAGTGGTCACCCTTCATCCAGTGAAACCTCCTTCGAAAGGCTGTTCAGGGAGAAAGCAGCCATAGTTACCTGTCGCAGGTTTTGCATTCTGTGTGAGCTTCCCTGGGGTGGTCCCAGAGCCTCTGTAGAATTCTGAACCAGCTCTTTAGTCTCTCCTCACTACTCCCACTAAATGGGACCCTGGAGTTGGGAACCAAGAGCAAGGTCACTCTCCCAGGCCTCTTTCATTGAGGGACCTGTTCACTGGGCTCCCCTTAGATTCCTAAGGCAGTCCTCTGGGAAACCCAAAGGTGTACCCCCAGTGGTACAAACCCCTCAGCTCCCCTGGAAATTAACAGAGGCATCCTGGGCATACAGGGCCCTGTTTGTCAAATTCCCTCTGATCTATCCAGCTAATGAGGTCAAAATAGCTATGTCCATAAGGGATACATTTTCTCAATGGAGAGCATATGCCTCAGAAAACACATTGAAAATATTTATATTTTCTCAGAGTACAGGCAGAGCAATATAGAATACTAGCTTGTAAAAATGCTCTTTGAAAAGCAGCAGAAAAAAAAATCATAAAGCATAGGAAATGAAAAGGGAATCCTCCCAAACCATGCTGCCAGTTGCCATGCGGGAGATTTGCTCGTGCCATTTGGAAAGCTTTGTTACAGGCTCAGCTGATAATATGTTGAAGCAAACACACATGCCTCAGAGATCCTGGGCCCCTCTTGGGCTTGAGAGAGGCCTGAGATCCTGGAGACACCTTCCAGTAGAGCCTGTACCGAGCTGCTAACCACTGACCATTGGCAGAAATCTGAGACTTGCAGAACTAGAAGTGCCTTAATTATATATGATTCTTCACAGAAGGGAGGCTGTTCTGACTCACTCACATCTCCAATTCACTCTAGACCTGTGGTTCTCAACCAGGGGTGATTCTGTCCCACCTCAGGGGACCTTCAGCAACATATGGAGAAATCTTGGGTTGTTTCCAATGGCAAGAATGGACAGGACCATCTCATAGGTGGAGGCAGTACTGTTGCTAAACATCCTGCATTCCACAGGACAGACACCCACACCAAGAGTTATGGACCCCAAAGAGTAACAGTGCCCAGGCTGAGAAACTCTTGTGTAGATACTTCCTCTTATACTATCACCTCAAATTCACCACCAATAGAATACATTTCATCATCTTTTTCCAGACCTGTCTCACCTTCTGATACCTTAACTGATGTCAATAGTACCACTATTTTCTTAGTCACTAGGTTAAAAAATCATGGGTTTTTTAAAACTTATTTCTTTCCTTTACTCCCCTCACCATACACACTTCCCCATCTAATTATTCATAAAGTCATATGAATCTTCCCAAAATATACTTTTCTCTTATTCTCACTTCAATCTCTACCAAATCAGTCAGAACTTCCCATGTTATACCTGAATCATTGTCACAGCCTCCTATTTCTCCTTTTGGTCTCTCTTTATTCTAACCTGTATTGGTCAGGGTAAGCTAACTGTTGTAACAAACAATCCCAAAGTCTCAGTAACTTAACACAATAGATGTTTATTTCTTACTCACGTAAAGTCTAATAGGTGCCAAGACAGATAAGGTTCTGGTCCATACAGTCATTCAGGGACCCAAGCTCCTTGCAAATTGTGATCCTACCATCCCACAGGATTTTGAAGTTCTCTCTCAGATCTTCTGCTTCTGGCTGGCAGACATGGAAGGGGATGTGTAGGATCACATTTGGTAGGTTACCTCTGGATGTGGCACAAAGCCCTTCCACCAGCATTTAATTGGCCAGGACTCAGTCACATGGCCTTCCCTTGCTGCAAGAGATACTGGAAAAGGCAGTCTAATTGTATACTCAGGAGGGAAAACACATTGACTTTGGTGAATTCATGACAGTCTCTGCTACATATCTTTTCTGCACATTCCTGTCTGATTAATCTTTCTCAAATGCCATTATTTAATAACATTTGTACCACATTACCATTCTGTTTGGAAACTTTTAAAATGAGTCCCAATTGTCTACCTATTAAAGGCCCAAATTGTATCTCCAATTAAAACAAAACAAAACAAAAACCTATCTTTTTCCACCACACCTGCCCCTGGTGCCCTAACCCAGTCACTGCAGAAGCCTCCATCTCTCCACGCTGCCTCCTGCATACTATTCTGTATCTTTGTTTCTGACTTTTCCCTATTCTGGAATTCTTTCCTCTACTTCTATGAATATCAGAACCCATAAATCCCCACCCTTAACTCCCCAGCCCTCAGTGACTTCTTCTTCTCTGAACCCGAATAACAAACAGCAATCATGGACTAAGTGATTAAAACATCTCAGGAACTTGTGCTTAGCATGTATATGCCAATCATTTCTCGTCTGCATGATCTCACTTAATCTTTACAACAACGTACAGAGTAAGTATTATTGTCCTATATCCTACTTTTTCTTTGGAAATGGAGGCTCAGAGAGGTAAAGTAACTCACTGTCATCACACAATGGGTAGCACATGCCCTCCCAACACACGCAGGCTGCCCCTCAGACACATGGCCCCAGGGTCTTCTCCTGAAGTTCTGCTAATTGACAGTTTCTTATGAGTTCTGAAAGAGGAAAAGAAAATAATACAAAATGGAGACTCTATCAGAAAGATGCCCTATTATGCCATAGTCATATAAAGGGAAGAAATCACAGTCGGGCTGAGTCTCAGCCAACGTGGAGGACTGGGCAAACCAGGTCCCAGCTTTGGCATGACGTTCCAAATGGAGAGTCGGCAGGGCCAAGCAGGGACTCTGGCAATAAACACACAAAGTGTTCTTGCAAGATTATTTGGGCGGCAGGGACCTGGCAGGCCCAGCCACCGGGGATACGGCCATGGGTTGGGAAGGTCAGAAAAAGAGGAACTATGTGCTCTGGAAAGGCATATTCACTTGTCAGAATGGGCTGTTGCTGCATATGGGAATGTGTGCCCAGCCTGGCACCATCAAGGCAGAGGCACGAGCTGGCTTCCCTGCAAGAACCTGCCCAAGACCTGCTTAAAAAAAAAAAAAAAAAAAATCCTTTTATGCCGACATTCCCCTTCCCTTCCAACCATGTGAAAAGGAACATTTTACCCTGGTAGACTGAACTAGAGCAGGTTACATACCTCCTTGTGCCTCAGTTCCTTCAGCTGCAGAATGGAGCTAACGTACTACAGTATTGACTTCATAAAGTGGTTGGGAGCATGACATGAGTTAATGTAATACGTGCAGGATGCTTAGCGCTAAAACTATCGTGACTGTTCCTGTATCTTGTAAAATGATGAGGATAGTCCATACTCAGCTTGATCATGTATTTGGTTTTAGCTTTGCCATCACACATCAAAAACCCAGAGAGCAGGATCAGCCCCTTCTTTGCTACAAAGCATCATACTCCTTGACACTGGACACTTCTACCACACATTATTGCCTTACCTGGAGATGAGAAGGTGAGACTGTTTGTGCAGGGCAGCAAGCAGCACCAAGCCCACAGCACCTAAAGGCATCTCTACACCCACCTGACATGAAACCTGAAATTCAACCACTAGGACAAGATCCCTCTGGCTTCAGAATATAGTCCTTAACCTTTGGACATTGCAGATCTTCTGGAGAATTTGAACAAAGGTATGGAGCCACCAACACCCCTTCACACATATGCACACACAAATTCAAATACGCATATACGTGAATCCCTTTATAACGTGGTGTACAGTTTCAAGCATTCAGAGACTGTCTAAAATCTTGCCAATTCAATAGAGCTTGGTTTAAGGTCAATGCATTGAATACATAGCTATGTAACTAAATTTGACAGTTTTCTTAAATAGCAAGTATTTTTGAGAATTTTTTTTTACAATAAGCAAAGAAGTGGACATTGAATGTTGCAGATTATCTTATAAGGATAAGAATGAAAACAACGAGTAGAGAATTGCCCTCAGTTTTACTCTGCCACCCCTCCCTAACCCAGGATGGACAGGGGCTCTCATTGCCCATTGGTGAATCAAAAACGTCTCCTTTCTGTGATCACAAAACTATGACTGGCACCTCAAGCAGGACTTTGCTGGTTCATGCCACTCAACTGCCAGCATTCCCGAGTCACCGGAGACTCACAGGTGACACTGCTAATGTGTCCACCCATGCTAAGATGGCTCCTTTTTTTCCTACTCAATGAAGGGAAGGAGAGAGTTCTACTAAGAAACTACCATATCTCCACCCCAGTCCAGCCCCAGCCTCAATTCAAGAGCACTACACCCTTCAAGGGCATTACCACATCCTTGTAGATTATTAAATTCTCCCTTCCTGGGATGGCCAGGAGATTAGGGGAAAATCTTTGAATGAGTTCTGGAGTAAAAACCACTGAAACCCTATCTTCTGTGCTTTCTCCTCACCTACAGAGCCCAGAAAAGAAATCAGTTGGGTACTCACAGCAAGTTTCCCCAAGTAATGTGTGTTTGGGAAAAAAAAAAAAAAAAAAAAAAATGAGCATTTTGGACTCTGCAGCTTCCCACAGTTTTTTTTTTCCCATCTGAAAAGGACACAGTAGGTAGCCCACAGAAGTAGAAAATCTTGCGCTGAAGCCTGAAAATCAATTTTCTCTGCAGCTCTGAGCCCACATAAGGAAGGCTCTCCATACCAGGATCTCAGCCCTGCACATAGAGGATGTATTAGTCTGTTCTCATGCTGCTAATAAAGCATACTGAGACCTGGTAATTTATAAAGGAAAGAGGTTTAATTGACTCACAGTTCCACAGGGCTAGGGAGGCCTCAGAAAACTTACAATCATGGTGGAAGAGGAAGCAAACACATCTGTCTTCACATAGTGGCAGGAGAGAGAAAAATAAGAACCAAATGAAGGGGGAAGCCCCTTATAAAACCATCAGTTCTTGTGAGAACTTACTTACTATTCACAAGAATAGCATGGGGGAAACCATCCCCATGATTCAATTACCTCCCACCCGGCCCCTCCCATGACACATAGGGATTATGGAAACTACAATTCAAGATGGGATTTGGGTGGGGACACAGCCAAACCATATCATTCCACGTCTGATCCCTCCAATTTCATGTTCTCACATTTCAAAACACTATCATACCCTTCCAACACTCTCCCAAAGTCTTAACTCATTCCAGCATTAACCCAAAAGTACAAGTCCAAAGTCTCGTCTGAGATGAGGCAAGTCCCTTCCACCTATGAGTCTGTAAAATCAAAAGCAAGTTAGTTAGTTCCTAGATACAGGGAGGTATAGGCACTGGGTAAATACACCTGTTCCAAATGAGATAAATTGGCCAAAATAAAGGGGGTATAGGCCTCATACACATCCAAAATCCAATGAGACAGTAATTAAATCTTAAAGCTCCAAAATGATATCCTTTGACTCCATGTCTCATATCCAGGTAATGCTGATGCCAGAGGTAGGCTCCCAAGGCCTTGGGCAGCTCCAACCCTGTGGCTCTGCAGGTTACAACCTCCCTCCCAGCTGCTTTCACAGGCTGGCATTGAGTGTCTGCAACTTTTCCAGATGCATGGAGCAAGCTGTCAGTGGATCTACTATCTTGGGGTTGCAGGATGGCAGCCCTCTTCTCATAACTCCACTAGGCAGTGCCCCATTGGGGACTCTTTGTGGGGGCTCCAACCCCACATTTCCCTTCTTTACTGCCTTAGCAGAGGTTCTCCATGAGGGCTCTTCTCCTGCAGCAAAATTCTGCCTGGACATCCAGGCATTTCCATACTTTCTCTGAAATCTAGGCAGAGGTTCTCCAACATTAATTTTTTACTTCTGTGCCCCCTAAGCTCAACACCACATGAAAGCTGACAAGGCTTGGGGCTTGTACCTTCTGAATCCGTGGCCCAAGATGGACCTTGACCCCTTTTAGTCACAGCTGGAGCAGCTGAGACACAGGGCACCAAGTCCCTAGGCTGCACACAGCAAGGGGCCCTGGGCCTAGCCCATGAAACCACTTTTTCCTCCTAGGACTCTGGGCTTGTGATGGGAGTGGCTGCCCGCTAAGGTCTCTGACATGCTCTGGAGACATTTTCCGCATTGTCTTGTTGATTAACATTCAACTCCTTATTACTTATGTAAATTTCTAAGCAGACTTAAATTTCTCTCCAGAAAATGGGTTTTTCTTTTCATCATCATCAGGCTGCAAATTTTCCAAACTTTTATGGTCTGCTTCCTCTTGAATGCTTTGCCACTTAGAAATTTCTTCCACCAGATATCCTAATCATCTCTCTTAAGTTCAAAGTTCCACAGGTCTCTAGTGCAGGGGCAAAATGCCACCAGTCTCTTTGCAAAAGCATAGCAAGAATCACCTTTATTCCAGTTCCCAAGAAGTTCCTCATCTCCATCTGAGACCACCTCAGCCTGGACTTCATTGTCCACATCACTATCGGCATTTTGGTCAAAGCCATTCAACAAGTCTCTAGGAAGTTCCAAACTTTCTCACATTTTCCTGTCCTCTTCTGAGCCCTCCAGATGGTTTCAATCTCTGCCTGTTACCCAGTTCCAAAGTTGCTTCCACATTTTTAGGTATCTTTACAGCAGTGCCCCACTCTCTGTGATACCAATTTACTGTATTAGACTGTTCCCATTCTGCTATGAAGAAATACCTGAGACTGGGTAATTTATAAAGGAAAGAAGTTTAATTGACTCACAGTTCTGCAGGACTAGGGGAGGTCCTCAGGAAACTTACAATCATGGCAGAAGGGGAAGCAAACATGTTCTTCTTCACAGGGCAGCAGGACAGAGAAGAATGGAAGCCGAGAAAAGGGGGAAGCCCCTTACAAAACCATCAGATCTGGTGAGAATTTACTATCATGAGAATAGCATGATTCAATTACCTCAAACCAGGTCCCTTCCATGACACGTGGGGATTATGGGAACTACAATTCAAGGTGAGATTTCAGTGGTGGCACAAGCAAACCATATCAGAGGGGAAGTGGAAAGCTGCTGTTTCTCAGCCATTGCTCAAGGAAGCCCACAGACAAGATGGGTAAAAACAGAGCAGGGATGGAAAAAATTTTACCTTTCATATAGAATGTTGCTCCTGCTGGTGTCAACACTCATGTTCCTCCACATGTGAAGCAAAGAACCATGTAAAGAGCATGGATACCTGAGGACTTTCTAAGAATAGCTGTGATTTCAGAAAGTCGGGTGAAATATCCAATGTGGGAATCGAGTCAAATGGATTCCTGAGAGGTGTTCCATGCATGTGCTAATGTGTGCCCAGACATGTTCAAGAACACACATCTGGTGTTGCACAAGTCTTTGTATATCTGTATGCATATTTGCATTTGCACTTGAATTTTTTAAGGAATTGATGTCAGTGCCTATTTGTATATGTTCAACTCATATAGTGAGAGAAGAAAATAGTTTTGTACAAAGCAATAGCAGTATTTGTACCAAACAATAGTACTATTCTTCAGCCAGAAATATCCCACCTTCTCTTTCCTGTTCCTTTATATTCACCTGGGGAAAAAAAAAAAAAAAAAAAGAAACACCATTCAATGGTGGGGGAGTACGGCTTTTATAAAGAAATCAGAGCATTATCATATAAATCAGAGGTCAGAAAACTAAGACCTATGTGCCAAATCCAGCCTACTCTTTTCTCCCAACAATGGCAGAGTTGAGTAGCTATGATAGAGACTATAGAGACCACTCTAACTGGCTCCTTGCTGAAGTTTGTGCACCCTGCTATTGGCCTTGTTCTTTCAGTATCCACCCCATGCTCCACTAGTCATCTCACTATGGCTGAAATTGACACAATGGAGCAGAGTCCTGTGTGCCCATCTTTTTGACTTAGAACCTAAGTTCAACAGCAGAAGTTCCCTAAAAGCTGCCAGGGTGTCCTTTCTTCTGTGGCCCGTGTTTTAGTGGAGGAGCTGTGGCTTCCTCCTTCAACTAGTGGAAATGCCACAGGTAGGACATTGACTTCCAGAGGAGGCACAGACTTTAGCTAACCATGAAACTCTGACCCCATTACTTAACATCTATGGGCCTGTTGATTTGATTAATAATTGCCAGTTCTTGCAGTCACTGCTTCTCCTGGAGAAGGTGAGGTGAATTCTGTTTCTAAGGATATGCTTTTTCTAAGAATATGCTTCCTTTGGATCAATGTAAATAATCCTCCCTTTCCCATCTGTCTTGAAGACACAACTGAGTACCATTTAGAATCCTGGAGATCATTGTTTTAGTTTCATAAAGTAACCCTGGAGGATTAGTTTAAATACATAGATCATCATGACTATGATTCTTTGCACCAGTTTTTGTCTGTGATGCTGATAGACCTCTCCAATCACCACAGCCTTTGGAGTTAAGTTAACCCAGAGAGACAAATACAGGTATACTTGGTCCTAATGTTTATAAGCTCTCACTGGCTTATGACTAAGAGGAATCAGAAGACAAAATATTTGGGATGGTGAGCAGGTATAAATTAATGTAGAGCACATCCTCTCCTATTGGGAAAACCACGTTTTTCTTCTGAGTAGACCAAGATTCCGAGGCCAGTTTTTGCTGGTCACTTAGCTAAGAACCCGAGGTATGTCATGGAACCTTGTGTATTTGGCTTCCTCAAAGCTTAAATACAGCATATGACCAGCTTTCCTCTTGGCCATTAAAAGATTCCAGCCCATAATTTGTATAAGCCTTGAGCTTCTCACCCTAGAGATGCTAAAAACCAAACCAAGGCCAGCAATATCTTTGCCAACCAGCTCTATTCCAAAGTTTCAATCAACATGCAACTAGATCTTCCTTAATGTTAAGAAATAATAGACACAGGGTCAAGCAATGTTGTGGAGAAGACAGAGGAGAAGAATTTGAGTGGTGCAGCAGGAAGTATGATCTCATCCTCTGACCACACCCTGCTTTTAAAACGGTGATTTCTCCTACTCCTTCCACATCTGCAGCCTGGGGTATTCTGATGGGGTAGTCTGATGCTGCACACTCTGTCTTTCTTAAAGAGATGTTTATTATGACACATGATGTGAGTAAAGATTGGAACCATCCACTGTACTCTGATTTGCTACAACTGCCACTTGCAATACCTGCTTCTCATTTATACACAAAATGAAACTCTCCAGCATGGCACCAATACCATCAAGTACCCTTCCCGAAGAGAAGGATTCGCTTTCACCACCTCTCTGCTCAGCTCTGATAGGAGGCTACCTGAGAGCAGAGGCTCCAGACCCTACCCTGAGGCTGCCTTAGAAAGCAGGGAATACACACTTGGCAGTCATTTAACAAAGGGAAGAGCTGTTCCTCAGAGCCTGCTGATGACTGAGGAGGAGCGGGTACTCTCCATTGCTGATGTCCTCAAAACAACTGACAGGCTGAGATAAATCAGTGTGTGTACTTCCTTCCCTCTCCCCGCCCCTGTGGGAAACAGGGAGTCCTTGCCTTTGAGAAGATGAGTCGAAGAGAGTCAAAGGGAGATGGATGTGTCCTGGGCACACTGATACTTCAGTGTAAAATTAAGAAAACAGAGGCCGGGGGAAATGAGGCAGGCACTTTGTTAGAGAAAAGGTTTCCTGTGGCATGAAACTGTATTTACAATAATATACCTTAAAGAGATGCACACACTCTAATCCAATTGCATGAGCCCTTCCACGGGCAGGCTTCCTAGGAAGCACTGCACGTGCAAGGCTTGGTTCGCAGAGTCGCGCAGGGGCTGCATCTATCTGGGTACTCTAGCTGTGGATATAGGTGTGTTCCTTGTCACAGAATGATGGGGCCCCTGAGCCACCTAAAAAGGAAGCACATGAGGAACTCTGAGCAGGCCAGGGTTAGCTGTCTGGGTTTGGCAAAGGGCAAAGGAAGCTTCATCCAGTCAGGAATCTGGTCATTGGCACAGGGACACATGCAGGCTAAGCTGTGTGTGGTTGGCTGCGGTTTCCAGAAAGCAGTCATGGATCCTATCCTCATTCTGTCATCTATGTGTGTCTGAGAAGTCACTGGATGTCCCTTTGCTCCCATTTCTATCTCAGTGCAATCACAGACAGGAATTCTCCCCCACCCCAAATTCCTCTCCTGGAAATATTTCTGAGGATATTCTTTGGCCTGCTCTGTGAAGGTGGCATCATTCTTACTGGAGATTTTCTTTCTGAGCTAAATAAACCTTTCCCTGTTAGTACAGTCATGTGTCACTTACCAATGGGTATATGTTCTGAGAAATGTGTCCTTAGGCAATTTTGTCATTGTGTGAACATCATAGAGTAGACCTACACAAACCTAGATGGTACAGCCTACTACACGCCTAGGCTATATGGTATGACCTATTGCTCCTAAGCTGCAAGCCTTACAGGATGCTGCTGTATGGAATACTGTAGGCCATGGGGTCCAACTTTTTGGCTTCCCTGGGCCACGCTGGAAGAAGAATGGTCTCGGGCCACATATAAAATACACTAACACTAACAATAGCTGATGAGCTAAAAAAAAAATTTTAAAAAAGGTCCATTCACAATTTTCATAATATCCACCACCACAGAGAAGCAAAAAAGTCATCACATTCAGAGGGTTGGACACAGCTGCTTAGGCAATCATAGCACAACTTTATTTGTGTATCTAAACATACCTAAGAATAGAAAAGGTAGAGCCAAAATACAGTAGATTGATTTTTAAAATGGTACATCTGTTTAGGGCACTTACCACGAATAGAGATTAAAAGACTGGAAGTTCCTCTGGATGAATCACTAAGTGAGTGGTGAATGAACATGAAGGCCTAGGATATTGCTATACACTGTAGGCCTTAGAAACACTGGACAATTAGGTTATATGAAGTGTATGAATTTTTTTCTTTCTTCAATAATAAATTAACCTCACTGTAACTTGTTTTCTGCAGCTTCATAAAGCTTATAAACTTTTAATATTTTTAACTTTTTGATTCTTTTGTTAAGAACACTTAGCTTAAAACACATTGTACAGTTGTATACAAATACGTTCTTTCTTCATATCCTTATTCTATAAATATTTTTCTATTAAGCATTTTTTTCTAACTTTTAAACTTTTTGATTAAAAATGAAGACAAAAACACACACATTAGCCTAAGCCTAGACAGGGTCAGAATCATCAAGACATCAGCAGGCGATAGGAGTTTTTTGGCTCCATAATAATCTTATGGGACCAGCGTCATATATGTGGTCCATCCTTGAACAAAATGTCATCATGGGGTGCACGACCATATTTCCTTTCCAGCTTAAGGTCAGGCCATGTGCATTCAAAACATGGCCCTAAATAAAGCACCCCCCAAGGCCATTGTGGACAATTGATTTCTCACACATTTGGAGGATGATTGGCTTTGGATTCTAATTTAATACTTGTACATGTTCCTGTTTGGGGGTGATGAGGAATAGGGTGCAGAGGAATGAAAGAGGAAGGCCCTAAAAGGCAGAGGATGAGGCTGGGGGAAATGGAAACAGAAAAAAGCCAGTTGGAGCTGAGGCAGCTGAAACATAAATGGGATTAAGCTCATAAAACCAGTGAGAACTCGCTTGAAAACACACCAAGATTTCTCCTGGAGAAGACACCACTGAGTCAAGGGTGATCATTTTTAAGAACTTGGAGATGATGTGCTGCTATTGAGGCTATTAAAACATAACATCCATTCATTGATAGCCTTCTGGTCTTCTGCCAAATACTCACTTGATTATAGCTCCTGTCCTGGTTTCTTTGAGATGCCCAGTCTTCTA
Organism: Pongo abelii; assembly: GCF_028885655.2. NCBI lineage: Eukaryota > Metazoa > Chordata > Mammalia > Primates > Hominidae > Pongo > Pongo abelii. Next base: position 72,528,399 of record NC_071997.2, on the reverse strand, counting down.
TAAGCCCAACTTAGCCTTTCAGTTATGTCATCTCATTTGGAGCTGTACTATTTGTACCCTTCCTCTCTCTCATGATGAGTTCCATGGAATGGCCATTGGAGGAGCTGTCAGAACTGGGCTGATCCAGGCCAGGCTCACAGCCTGCTGATGACCTCCATGTGACCTCTGCAGCCTGTGTCCTTCACATGCTGGCCTAAGGCCCCCACCACAGTTTCAAGGTATACATCTGTTTAATGGAGAGAGTCAAGTCATTCTGGAGATGACAGGAAATCAGAAGATGAAAAATACATTCTTTGCACTTTGGAGTAGGAGATGTTGAAAAGAAGAGTTTAGAGTCTTTCCATGGAGACAATAAATAACACTCAGGGGTTCACTGTAGTAGGCTTCAGGCCAGAAGTGCAGGAAGATCTTCTTGGCTCACATTCAAGCCCAAAAGCTGGAGCAGAGAGGAAGAGCAGCGGAAGGAGTTCCTCAGGGCCTGCATACCCAGAGGCATCTATTGTATTAACCCCTAGATCATTGATTACTTCAGAGTGCCAAGTCAGCCAGCTTTTAAGTCCCTTGAAATAGAAACACACATACAATGAGGGTATGTATTGATCAGTTGCTGAAAACATTATGTCCCAGGGCTGCAGGAACCTAACCCTGTATTTCCCCTAGGGGCAATGGTTCAGTATTCACTAATTCCATATTCACGGTGTCCTCAGCATAATAACTCCTGCAAATGCTGAGATTCAGCCGTGTTTGATGCTGATGCAGGAAGTAGGGAATAGCATGGGGGACTTTGTTTTTAAGTAAGGAAAGAATAGAAGACAGGGTTGGATAGGTACACTGAGTCCTGACCATAAAGGATTGGAAAGTCAACAGAAAACACAGGACTAAATAGGTCAGCTCGTTCAGGAAGGTCTCTAACCCCGCATTCAAGAAGGCAAAAGCTGCTCCCAGAACCCTGTGCAGGTTGCCTCTACCTAAGTACAGAAATGTGATCATTAATTAATAAGCACATTGGAAACCTAGGCAGAGAGACCCACAGTTAAGGGGCCATGGAGACCCAGAGTGGGTGTCTCAAGGGGCTGCCTCTTTGCAGTCCAGTTTATGACTCTTCAGGGAAGGCTAAGCTACAGCCTTGTTATTTTCCTTCTGGGACTAAATGGAGAACTGTAGTTTCCTGTCCTATTAAGCCAGTGCCTTTCATGATCATTAAAATACCTTTAAATACTTCATTTCTCCCCCTTAAAGTTTTCCAGGCATAAGGGAAACTCTCCTTCCACATAACCTTGCTCCAAAATAACAAACACATGATGCCATTTGAATTTGGCTTCTCTCTTCTTCCCTTTTGGGTGTTCAGAAATAGCCACTTACAAACACATGAATGCATTTGCCTCGGTGGTAAATATGTCTTATGTGTCAATTTCAGCAGGCTACTCTCTGCAGATGTACACATGTGTGCTGATTTCCTGCCCTCCAAAATTATTTTTCTGGTTCTGGACATATGGTGAGCAATAGTTGCAACAGTTATTCAGGGTGCAGGCTCTCCTCTCTATGTGACAAATCTTGCTCCTTCTGTCAAGTCAAAATCACCAAGAATGTGTTGAGCACTGGAATGGGCAAAAGATTTTAATCATGTATGCATGCTTAGCGCCATACTCATAATAAAATCATTACAGTCCTCTGTGGTATGTTAACGGTCAGATGGATAATAACCAATGAAGCAGTTCACCATTTTTAAGAGCTTAACTATGATCCAGGTACTGTTCTATGTAACTTGCAGGTATTAAATAATTTAATTCTTATAACAGTCCTTGAAAATAATTATTGTTATTATTATCACCATTTTATACATAATGTAACCAGGGCAGAGAGATTGTCTAGGCAAGCAGCTTGTATAAATCTGAAATTTGAAGGATGGATGGAATTCTGATTTGGATAATTTACTGACATATTAATTTGAGTTTCATTCCTTGTATACTCTCCTCCTTTTTGCTGGAAGTCCTATGTATCCTAAGAAAGGGGCCAAGCCCTTGGTGCTTTCTTGGCCCTAGAAGGTTTGTATAGCAGCGTGGAAGCTGACAATTCATAAATGCCCCCTTTCCTGCTTTCCATGAAAGCCTAAATTCACTAAAGAGGTTGCGCTGAAACCCTAGGGGCACAGGGAGAAATGAGTAGCTTGGAGGCAGCCAGAGAGAGGAAAGAAGGCTCCAAGACTGGGACAAGGAGGAGATGAGCAAAGCCTGGGAGGGCAGAGACCCATGCTCCCCTCCCCGGCAGTGCAAGACCTCAGAAGAAAACAGAGCTGTCCTTCCTGTGGTGCCCTCAGGAAGGTTTGGCCCTGGGGCAATGTGGCCTCAGGTCAATATTTCACATGCTCAGCAAAGCCTGAGAGTGAGAGAGTTATCCTTCTTCAAGGAGGACACGGGGTTGGAGAGAGAGGAGATCTGAAGCACCACATTGGACAGAAAGCCAGACGCCCTGTTTCCATTTTTCAGCCATAGGGAGGCTAGCGACTTCCAGAAAGGAGGATAAAGATGTAATAATCACTGACATTGAATTCACTGTCATTCTGGGGAGACAGGGGATTGCAGTCAGAACCTGTTTGATTTAAAGAAAGTTTTGAAGACCTGAGCTTGTGGTGTGAGAGTCTTCTTCCCATTACAAAATGTGTAGAGAAGGTTTCAGATAGGAGGAAGGAGAAACTTGAGTGACTGAAAGAACAGTCAAGGCTGGAGAGGCAAATGGAAGTAGAGAACGTCCAGGCAGGTACAAGATCAGGGTCCATGAGGACAGAAGGCACAAGATTTGAGCAGAGCCCAAGAGCAGCTGGACTGGAATGGGAAGTGGAGGCCTGTTGGGAGATAAGTCTGTGTCTCCAGGCCCGGCCAGCCTTGAACACCAGGCCAGGGGGGTCTGGGCTTACCTCTTGGCTGTGTCCATTCTGTTTCCTCTCTTACAAAACCCCTTCCCTTTGTACCTACCCAATCCCTCCTCAGCACCCTCCTCCATACCCCCAAGAAGCCCCTCACTATTATTCAAGGCTTAATCCAATCACCACCTCCTATGCAAAGTTTGCCCTGACCCGTTTGAGAAACTGGTCCCCTCCTCCCCCTGTGCTCAGGCAACCGTCTGCTGGAGGGTGATCTAGGATGTTTTCATCTTGCCCTCTTCTGCTGTAAACTTCTTGATGGCAGGAACCATGTCTTTTTCACATTTGTGTCCTCCTGGTACCTGGTACCAGGGTGCTAATACTCTTTGGGTGATGGTTGCACAGCTGGGGTAGGACGGGGTTGGCCTGTCAACCCTGGTTGGGAAATGTCAGGATATGTTGTGAGCATCTCATGTCCCTCATCCTCACCCTGCCAACTCTGCCCATGGTGCACCCGAGCCCAGCATGCTGGTCACTCCTCTGGGCTAATGCTGGAAGTGCTGCTGGAAGGCCAGAACCCAACCTGGCTTGGGAAATAACGCATTCATCCATTGTCTCTAGCATCATAACACAGAGCAGGACCCAGAGGGAACGAAATAGAGGAGGTGTAAGTTCTAACATAGAAGGGAGGAAAAAACAACCAAACTTTAAGATATAGAACTCGGAGTATGAGAGCAGCTGATCACCACACTGGACCCTTCAGAGCTCAGAGTGTCAGAAGAGAAAGAGGCCGCACAGCAAACAAAAAAATGAAAGGAAAGGACAACAGACATTTCTTTGAATTCACTCTTCCCATTGACAGACTCATAGGGGATGAGGGCAAGATAATTCCTAGATGCAGAACGTCTTCTCCTCAAGTCAGAGGATCAGAGGAGCAGGAGGACATGGCCCGGGGTAATTCAAGGAGAACCAGTCCTTCAGATAACTCCAAAGAGGAAATCAGCCCTGAAGCAGTCCACTTAGATCTGGAAACAACACAAGACTATGATTCAGGGGAATTGGGCTTCTATTTTGACTCAGCCACTAATTAGCTGTGTGACCTTGGGCAACTCGCTCTACCTCTCTGGGCCTCCATTTCCTCATTTATAAAATGAGTAGGTTGAACTAGAGGAAGATGATTACTATGGCCCTTTTTAGCCCTAAGGCTGTAGGACATTATTTATTCCCCATCACAGCTGTGATGTGACAGCTTTCTGAGGCTTTCCTTCCTCATTTGGTCCAACATCTAGATGGAGAGGAAAAACTCACACATTATAATCCAGATGTATTTTGGGAAATGGTATAAGCAAAGCATCCAAGACATTTATCAAGAAAATCTGAATATCAACCATCAAGCCCTAGGCCAAGGAGAGCTGGGAATATTTCAGGGCACATTAACCACTGTTGTGGTAAGTAATTATGCACATTGACTTTGAGTCTGTTTCAACGGTCAGATCTCAGAGTGTAATTCCTGCACTGTTTCCAGGGAGGGAGGGATCCATGCAAGTGCTAACGAGTGTTCGTAGAGTCTGAACTGTGGACTGGTAATAGCTGGCATTTCAAAAATGTAGTCTTTTGTTTCTTGAAAAACTGCTAAAAGCATTCAACTCCCCCATCTCTGATCCTTCTCTGAAAAAGAAAACAATAAATATGATTTCAATCCATTGTGTTAAATATCAGGATGCACACACACAGTCTCTGGGATCCAGCATTGAGTAAAAACCCATCTGCGATGCCAACAACTTACAATAGGCAGAAAGAAGAGCATTAACACTTTCAGGTCACTCGAGAAGTGAGAGCCCAATGGTCACTTACTCTAAACACGTAAAGTGAAAGAAGATCTGATGCATAGGTGTGATGTTATTTGAAAATAGAAACCAGTGAAACACATTGGAAGAATTTGACAGATTTAAATGTGTTTTTTCCTAAAACAATTTATCTCTGCAGAGATACCCTTCATTGAAACTGCCGGCCTAACTGATCTAAATCCTCACTGTTTGCCATTTCCTCAAAACCTACCCATGTCCCAATTAAAATCTCTGCTGGCAAACGTGATGAGATATGTCAGAGCAATTTTCATAAACGAGTAAAAGAAGGAAATCACACAGAATTGTTTCAATGTACTAGATGGCATGAAGAGAAAGAGTGATATGGGTTGTAAGGGCTATTGGAGAATGGGTGCTTTTAGGTTTTTCTTATTATTAAAACTTGGCCTTATTGGATTGGACAGTATATCCAAGCAATCAATCATACTATTTACCTGCAACCTACTAAGGAAGATAGTTAATAATACAGCTTTGTGGAGGTAGAGTTTGGACACAGAACATAAGGCCTTGCCATTCACAGTGGGTCCCTGTACCAGAGCATCTCAGCATCACCAGGGAACGTGTCAGAAATGCAGACTGGCAGGTCCCTGGATCTCTCCGCAACAATTGCAAACATGTTATCCCTTTTCTGCGTTCGATCCTTCAGGTACCTGGAGATGCCTCTCAAGATTGCTCTTAGACTGGACATCCTTTGCAAAGAATGGTTGTCAGCTCCAGGCCAAGACCACCAAAGAGAAATCCTTTGGTTGGCTGTGTGACCTTAGGTACATCACTGAACCTCAGCTTATGTGTCAGTTTTCTTATTTCTAAAATGGAAGGAGGAATAGGGCCTATCTGAGATGGATTTGTGAAGATCAAATACAGTAATCCATATGATACCCCTAGTCAGCATTTGACACATAATAAATGCTCAGTGAAGGCCAGCTGTTATTATTCCCAACTCAAATGTTCTTTGTTCACAGAAGGAATCAGGAAAAGGGTAGTGGTTAACTTGTCTCTTTAAGAGGGTGGACAGAACTCAAATCAGTCAAAAGGGGATTCTGGAGGACAGCAGACCTGAAAGCACCAAGTCTCCAAGTTAGAAAAGTTGGAAATAGGACACAGTACAGGGGCCAGTTAGACTAGAACAAGAGGTTTGCAGGCCAGTGAGAGACAAAGCTGGAAAATAAGCAAAGGACAGGTGATGTTTTCCAAAAGCAGGACTCTGAGGAGGGAGGATTGGGAGCTGGACAGTATGAGACCAACAGAGGTACCTCTTTTTTTTTTTTTTTTGAGACGGAATCTGACTCTGTTGCCCAGGCTGGAGTGCAGTGATGTGATCTCAGCTCACTGCATCCTCCGCCTCCCAGGTTCAAGCGATTCCCCTGCCTCAGCCTAGAGGTACCTTTTAAGTTTAAGGTAAGGTACCACTTTAAGGTAACCACTAAGGAGTGGTTGGAGGAAGGCACAGGTGTCTAATGTCAGAAGGTGCATATTGTGCACTCTGTATTAGGTAGAACCACATGATGTTGCTGATATTATGTTGTTTTTGACCTAGAGGAACAGCAATTTCATTTGGTTTAACATAATGTAGGCCCCTTCCTTACTTTTGTTGAGAGGGTAAGGGGGAAAAAAATCTACCTTTTGCATCCGTCCAGCACTCAGAATTGCTCAGAGGTTGAACAAGCCTATAGAAAAGAGATCTGGAAACTGTGGCAAGATGTGTTGAGTAAACAAATGCCCTTGTTAATTTCTGGATGTCCCAGGACCCTGGCATCACTGTGGTCAGAAGCAGCTGCGTCCCACAGTTCTGCCTTCTGGAAGCATCCACAGTTTACTGCTGATGTAGGCAATCCAGAACCTTCTTGCCCTCTGCCCAATTCCAACACTTGCCTGGGCTTTAAATGTTAGTTTTGCATAGAGCATTTGCAATCATTTGGGTGAAAACTAAATTCAAAACAAAACCCCCGGCTCTTTTGACGGCCTGAAAGGACAGTTTAGGAAAAGGCAAGAGGGAAGCAATTTATTAAAAAGGAAAAAAAATGCTAACAAGATATTTCAAAATAATGGCAGCTGCGTGCACTTACAGTATGTGAGGGCCTCGTTTGAGCCCATTTTGGTAACGATGTGAAACTGCTGCGTTCTCTTTCCCAGGCATATGTTTAAAGTGCCCTGCAAATGATTTCATGTTGGATCGGGCTTCATTACTCACAGTTCATATTCGGTCTAAATTACAGTAAATGTTATTTCAAGGTTTACAAGTTAATTATTATAGTATAGTATTTACTCCATTATATAGTAATTACTGCAGTATCTAATGCCTAAAGGGTTTTCCCCCTTATATGAAGGACGGAGAATATTTTAGAGTGTTTTCAAGCAGAACAGGGCTCACTGGGGTGTGTGTGTGTGTATATACGGAGTTGGAGAGCTAGGAAGATTGTACCCAGAGATTTGGATGCAAGTGCTCATATCTTTAGGATGCAGGGCTACAGGGATCACTAGTAGCCAAGCTTGCTTTAGCCCATCCAGGAAGTGGTGTGCTCTGTTAGTAGGGGCTAAGGGGATGGTGCTGACTCTCATAGATATGCAAGATCCCAGCCTCACCTCCTGCATGGCATAACTGTACAGCACAGAGCAAAAAACCCCTTTGACTTACAGATGAACAGGCAATGGTTGGGTCCGCTCATCTCTGAGAGGCAGCTGCCTGAGAGACCTCACTGGCAATTTGGCTCCCCCTTTTCTTTTGGCTTGTTGTAAGAATTTCAACGACCTCCTTACAAACACCCTTACTGCAAATGCAAACACCCCGCCCTCTTGCCTGCTGCAGAAGGGTCAGCTATGAGACACCAGATAGCCCCCAGCTCTGGGCTACATTTACACCTCTTTGCTCCATTCCAGCCTAGATTCTTTGTTCTGGCTGCCAAACCCAAAATGGATTCCATAAGCATCCTGCTTCCCAAATGTTGGTCCAAATGGCAGGGAACCCTAGGGGCCTGACAGGCAGTTGAGCTGAATGACAGGCTTGGGATGAAACTTCACACTTTTGTCCTCTGACTGCAGCAGAGCCTGGGCTCATCAGCCAAGCCTGGGCTCCTGCAATGTCCTCTCCTCCACTGTAGCCCGACCACTAGTACCTTGATAAATGCTGAGCAGATTGAAAAAGAGAATTTGGCAATTGCAGAAACCTCATTGTCCCCAGACCTTGGCTCCTCTTCAGGAGGAGAACAAACAGTGGACTGGTCAGTCCACCTGCCTTGAGTGAGCACCTACCGTGCATTAGCCCTGAGGCTGGCACGGCTGGAAGGAGAAGGAAAGCTTCCAGTGCACACTTCCTCCTACTCCAGTTTTGCAGCTCAGCCTTTTCACTTTCAGAAGAGGCAGAGGCAAAGGAGGTGAAAGGGGAGAATTTGCTGGTGTGTTTTCTCCAGAAGTGCTCTTGAGACACATGCTTGTTGGCAGGTGGGGGGCAGGAACCTAAAGCTGGAGGATTGAAGTGAAAATGATTTTGGAGCCATCTCCTAGAGCTCACAGATGGGTTTCCAGTTTTAGAAAGATCCCTCCTGCAGTAGAGCAGGACCTGCCCTCCTTGGACTGGCTTCATCAGATGGGCCCCAGCAATTGTCTAAGAGACGGCTGTTTGGTTGATGAACACTGAAGGATGACTTATCCATCAAGCTTCTTCCCTCCTTGCCCTGGTCTTTAATCACTGTAGCAGCTGCAGCTCCTCACTTCATCCAGGTATGCCTCTCTCTCTACTTCTCATGCTTCCAGTCTAGTAATCTGTTTAAAATGTGCATCGGATCACAGATAGCTGCCCTACTTGAATCGTACCAGGGGTTCCCATGACCTCACGGCATAGATCCCACTTCCTTGAGTGGCCTTCAGTGCCTCATGTGGCCTAGGCTCTGCCACACCTCCTTCCTTTCCTCAGCCATTTTCTTTCATGTGTTTTTTGTTTGTTTTAAAGGTGCAGCCACTCTTGCCTTCCTTCCATCCCTTGACCCTACACCGTGCCCTATCCCACCTCTGGGAGTGTATTTGTGCTATTCTTGCCACCTTCTCTGCCTCACACCTCCCTGATCTCTCTTTGGGGCTCTCTGACCTGTCCTTCAGATCCCAGCTCAGGGACCTCCCCTTGCATCTGGACCAGGGCAGTTCGCTGTGGTTCCTCCTCCAGGGACTTCCATAAATCTTCGTTCTTAACCCTTATCATTCTCTATTGTGTTCAGCTGCTAAATATGGTTCTGCTTGGCTAGACCATAAGCTCTGTGAGGGCAGCAGTCCTTCTCACTCCTAGCAACTAGCAAAGTGATTGGCATCTAGTAAAGTAATCTTTAGCAGCTAGTAAAGTGATTGGCAATGGTAACAGATATTAATTGGAAGACAATATTCTTGAATGAATTCCAAGGATCCTTAGTAGAAAAAGTAGGCAGTTTAATGTATCAACTAGGTGGAGAAACTCGGATAGTAGTAATAACTAATAGAACTAATAGGTATAAGCACTTACTATGTGCCCAGCACTGTACCTTTACTTATGTTTCACCACATCCAATAGGAGATAAGTGCTCTTTTTGTACCTCTTTTACAGAAGGACAAACTGAGGTGCAGGGAGGGGCAGAATACAGTTCCAGGCAGTTGGATCCAACTTTACCCCACACTCAACCACTTGGCAAGGCTGACTCTTGCCGAGCCAGCTGCAAATGAGGAGAGTAGGCATTAGGCACACTTGGTCCTTTTCTGCTTCCACCTCCGTCTTCCACGGTCGCTCTGCAAACAAGCCCTTGTTTAATGAACATATATTTAATGTGAGAAGAGAATAAAGCCTATCAGCTCCATGATTGCTTCATACACACTCTTTTTCACTATCTGTCACATCTTTACAATGTAGTCAAAGCATTCTTGGCAGCACAGACTATTAAAAAAATGCAGTAGCAAGTTTGGGCAGAATAAATGGTTATCAGAAGAGGGCTCACCATATTGGTCCCCATCAGTCCTGGGAGTGCTGGACTCAAGCCTGGGACCTCTGAGAAGAGGCATCTCCTCCTTTTCTCCTTGCAAGTGTCTCCTCACTATTCCCTGCCTCTCCCCCTTCCCTCCCCAAACAGTGCGTGTTCACAAGAGACACACACTCGACTTGGTGTGGCCTGAAGAGCCAGGGGAGGCATGTGGCAGCCCATCTCACAAGACTCACTAGGATGGTATTAGAAAGTAAAATCCGCAGCAGAGTTTTGGAATGCAACTGTGCCCAGCCACCAGATTTGAGAGACGGGACAGGGATTTGAGATAAGAAGGGTGGAGAGGGCCCTCCCTGGCTCCAGAGGCCTCCGTTCCTTCCCTGTTTCTGATGTTACCACCTTGCATTGCCATTTCCTCCCCCACCATGCAGGCCTCAACTAGTGCCATTTCTTCATCCCACTCTTCATTCTGTGCCAGGGACCATCTTACCAAGCTCTGAAAGGTTCTTCTCCAATGTGACTTTATTCTATAGAGTCTTCACTCAAAACCCTTAAATTTAAACAAATATTTGTTGTTCTAAGGCACTTCACTGACCTGCCCATCAATCCAGGTTTCTTTCCTTGTCTCACATTCTTTTAACTGTGTGGCAGTGAATAATCATTTCTACTGTTGAATGTAACTATTTACATGGGCATCTGGGGTTAGCCAAGACATTGCCTATCTTAAAAGAAAGCACAGGACGTCCTTCTTTCTCCATATCTGTTTTTTTAATTGACTCTACTTTCAGTCCATAATATCCTTGAGTGGCCCTGACCTTGGAAGACCAAGGGAAAGAGATTACACTTTGGAGTCACGATCCCCCTAGGTGTGAATACTGACCCCATCATTCTTAGCTATGTGACCTTGGGCATGTCCCATAATCTCTTTAGTGTTCAATTCACCAAATTAAGGATGTCTGGACCAAGGTTCTAATTCCATACTTCACAGAGCTGGCATAAGATAGTATATGCAACGTGCTTCCCATTATATTTGGTACAGAATAAGCACTCAAATAATAGTCACTATTATTATTGATGGTGCCATGAAGCAAGGTCATATAACCAGGCACTATTCTGTTGACCAAAGCCTGCTAGTTAGCTAGCTATTCTTGATGTCCTTTTAACATATAGAGGGTGAGCTGATATAGAAATGTATAGAAATGTATTTTCTCATATCACTGGAGTCAAAGACCATCAGGGTTGGGCTTTACAGGATAGTTCAGAGAGAAAAAAAATTCAGAGTGTGTATTTCCCCACACCGCAATGAAATCCATGGAGTTTCAACTCTTTCCTCCAGGCTTAATTAGGCTACATCAAAGGGGTTCTTCCAGCCACTCGGCAGTGCAGATAAATTCCATTAGTGACCCTGCTAAAACAGATGTTCTTGGGAACACTTCCTTCTGACATAACCCCTTGTCCTGGATCCGACATGTATTCCTGAGAGACACTGTATCCTCCGGAAGCCACAGCATCTCCCTAGCTGATGGGAGAGCTCCGACCTATGGCCACAGGCACGCCGTTGAACTAGGCTTTTATTTTTACAAGTTATTTTATTATCTATTTAGCCTTTCCCAATTTAATTGAAAAAAAGATAAATAATACGAATGCCTGTGGCAAGTATTCTTATTTTTAAAAAAGAAGAATTCTGTATAACACAAGAAAAGCAGGAGGAAATATTGGCATGTGTTGTTCTTATCATCCAGCTCAACTTCTTTTGTTCGAGTGCATGGATGGGACATGGAACACTTTTCTGTTTTGTGGGTGGTAGATTTTTTTCCCCTCTTTGCCAGTGCCCATATTATCACCGAGTCCTTAGATTCATTAGCCTAATTAATATTAAGAACATATGCATATGCAAATAAGATCCTCTTTGCCATATATTTCACTTTATAAGACAGGCTGAAGGGTGGTTGGGTGAGTCAATCAAATGTCATAAACTGGCTATGCATAAGACCTCATTAATATTAATTGGGGCGTGGGCATTGTGCAGTAGCCCATGATGCCATTAGAGATGGGCCTCTTGCTTTAATTGTTCTAAAGGTTTTGAAAACCAAAGCCTCTGACCTGATTTAAATATGTAATCCTTCCCCCACCCCCACCAGGTAGTCTACTGAGCAGCATCAGAAAGGTATTTAAAAAATACAGAACAGACCTTTTCTAAGACAGATGGCACACAATGAGGTTAGAAAAAGTATCTTGAGATCCAACCTGCAAGAACAAAAAAAAATTGCTTGCATTGTTGTTTTCATTATCTTGCTTCTGTCATTTCATGAGCTTTGTATCTTGCAAGGAAAGAAAGAAGGGAGAAAAACTGTGAAATTAATCTTTTGCGCATGGCCTGATAAAGAAGAGACATGCTCAGACAAAAGATAGACTGGGAGAAGGTACCGTGATTGATGACTAAAGTAACGGTGTCAGAAGAGTATTATGTAAATTACTGGAGGCACACGCCATTTCAGAGAGAATGAGAGGGAGAGCGGGAAGGGGGAGAGAGGGAGAGGGAGAAGGCGAGAGAGTGTGGTACTGAGAGTGAAAAAAGGATTGCATAGTCGATGTCACCAAAGAACTGGTCCCCAAACACCTATTTCTTGCCATCTTTCATCTCCTCCGACAAGCTCACCTCACATTCTCTCTGGGTTGCACAGTGCGGCAAAGGGGGTGGGGGTGGGGAAGAACTGTCAACATTAGCATGATTACAGTCAAGGAAAGGTTTAGGGGAAGCAGTGTCTGAAGTGAAATCATCAAGGAGGGAAGTTTCGGTTAAAGAGAAAGAAAGAGCCTGCTGGGGACTACATTTGTCTCCGTGTGAAGCACATCACAGGACATGGGGCCAAACGTCCAGCCACTCTCATTCTTCGTGCTAGAAATGGGCTCCACGAGGCCCTGTGTCTGTTCACTAAGTATCTGGATCTAACTACATACTTGTGTCCTGTATATGGTTTGACCACTAAACAAAGGTGGGTGGAGAAGGACTCAAAAGGCCAGGGGCCAGGAGCCATGCTACAAAATTCTCTGCTCCTTTTTTTTTTTTTTTTTTTTTGGCAGGGGGCTACATTTACTTTCTAAGTAATGAAATGAAATGAAGACAAGTGTTGAAAATTGCCTCCATTTTCCTGATCGGAAGACATGCAAAGTAACTGTAGGATTATATTCAATTATGGGAATGGGCTTTGCTGCAGTGATCCTTGCAGGCCAGCTGGTCTGCAGCTCTGGCAGGTGCGTATATGAGGCACACTGACAGTGTTCAAATATCTCATGCTTAGAAGCGCAGCACTGGAATCCATAGGTTCTAAAAAAATAAAAATAAACTCCTTCCAGATTCTTAGAAACTAAATCTGGAGATAACAAGATTGGTATTCAGCAAGAACTCACTAGACAAGTATTCAGCAAGAACTCACTGGACAGGTCCGTTTGTTTATAGCAAGGCCCCTGCTGACTGGAGCAACATCTGTCCCATTTGTCGGGCCTATGTGCTACTAGTGGCTACATATTTTAAATCATAGCCCTTTGACAAGTCCAGAGAGATGAAGGCTAATGTGTAAGTAGAGATTTTCCCCACACCTGTCCTCCATCCTCAGCTTGGAAGAAGGGTGAAGGAAATAAAACAAATCTCCATTCATTAAAAGCTTGGAAGGCCCCCAAGCACTATAAAGATTATGGAAAAACTATGACCCACCATGAAATTCACAGTGCAAATAATTAATTTTAAAATTTGATGAAAAAAGCTAAAGCAAATGTGCTTAAGCACAAGTCCTGATTTTTCCCATTTTGATTATATTGGATATTTTTGAAATAGCAAATAATTGGGAGAGTGCAGAAGGTCTAGGAATAGGGGTAAAAAGGGGATTCATTTATAATCCAAAAGTTGTTTCACAAGACATTTCCCCTACTTCCAGCAGGGACACTAAAGCCTAATATAATAGTCCTCACCCTCCTCCCTCACCCCCATCTTCCTCTGGTCCTATCTTCCTCTGACTTCATATGTTCTTACTGCCTGGCCAGTTAGCCACAATCACACACTGCTTCCTTTACATACTATTTGTCAGAAACTCTGCCAAGTGATGGATTCAGCCATTGAACAAGCCTGAACGAGACATACTTTCTCTGCTTGAATTTGTATTGCTTTCAAGGAGACAACAGGCTCCTTGCGGCTATGCCTTATAGCTCATAGCATTCTCCTCAATGGTAAGGGCAGTATGTGCTGCTGTGGGATCAGTCTTTTCTGATTGACATTGAATTAGTCAAAATCAGGCTTAGCCAGAGACCCACCTGGGCATGAAGAGTGGGCTAAGTCAGGAACCTTCCTCAGGAAGGCAAAGGACATGGAGAAAAGACATCTGTCTTCTATCAGCCCTGCTGGACATAATTTTGTTCTTATTTTAAGAATCCTTTGACCACATGCAACAAATTCTCCTTCAAAGATACTCAAGGGAGAAGTTTTAATTCAGAAGGAGCTCAGAGGACTCAAGAGAGACAAGTATATTTGGGCCTCATAAGATAATGGAACTGTGGCCTGAAGAAGGGGCAAACCCCATACACTTATTCTCTCCCTAGTTCTCTCTTACTCAAGTAACACAGGAGATGGTGACTGTGATATACATCTGTTTATTCCCCAACTCTCTCGGAAAACCTGTTTCTTTTACTGACCTTAGTGACAGCCCATCTTCAAGGCACCCTAATGTTGGTACCATTACTATACCTCATAATAATAATAATAATATTAGCAAGCACTTGAATAGGTACTAGCACTTTACTAAGTGCACAATATATATTAAGTCGTTTAACACAATAACCTCACTTTAATTTTTATCATTTATTTTATTATTTGTTTATATTATTTCTTGCTTTATGATTATTATTAACCCCACTTTACAACTGTGGATTGAGACAGAGAGGTGACATGCCCATGGCCACACTCAAGGAGATGGGTAGCCAGCATGTGTGTCCTGGCTGGTTAGCCCCAGGGGCTGTGCTCTCAGCAACTAAATTAGACTGACCAGAACCCACCAGTTTCCATGCCCTTGCAGATCCAGCTAAGGAGAAACCACTGTGTCCCAATTCCACATTTCAGAGAGGAAATAAACAGGCCTGTTTGAGGTCAGGGTTCCATCCCTAATTCCATTAGCCATGGTCTGGGCGGCAGGTCTGATAGTATGCAGTGCTGCAGCCTCCCCAGAAGGGAGCATGACAAAGAGGACCTTCTTAGAGGCAATAATCATGAATGCAAACATCTCGATTTTGAAACAAATCTTTCAAAAATGATTCCACCAATATAACAAAAGGTCTCAATGAGGAGAGTTTGGGTTGCCACAGTACTAGGGGAAACTCAAGACAGAGCAGTAACTGTACGTATGTTTCTTGTGGGAAAATCACATTTTGAAACTGGTGTGGGAAATTCACACCAGTTTCAAAAGGCCATCTGAAATCTGCACTTCAGGCCAACAGTAAAAAACAGTGAATGCTAGCAGTTTGTGAAAACAAGAGTGAATCAACAAAAAAAGGTTTTTGAGTGGGTAGGATTCATCTTACTCCTCATCCTGCACTCGCTGTCACTGGTACGCATGCGGCACAACCCCAGGGTCATGCAGAGTCCTGGGGCAGCCTATGGGTGGAGCAGCTCTGAAAGCCAGGAGGCCTCGGTTCTCCTTCTGACCACACTGCTACCGAGCCACCAGATTCCGAGCAAGCCCTTACACATTCTGGCTCTGTGCCCAACTGTGGAGCTGGAGTGCTAGACAAGGGCTCATTCCCTCTCAGCTCTGAGACCTCACACTTAGGTCCCACAGTGACCAGTGGTTTCCAGTAGACACATTGACATTCTGACCCTGTCTTCCTTCTCTCTGACCAGTGGATGGTCTGGAGGAAACAAAGCAATGACTACAGACACAGTGGAAATAGTTTTCTACAGAAGCTATAAAAAGTTGGAAGAGACAGATCTATTCTTCTCACCGAGTGTTTTCAGACATATTGGAATGGGGAGCAGGTTCCGGAGAGCAGGTTCCCGAGAGCAGGTCTCACTTGGAGGCCCTACCACAATCGCTGCCGCTTTGTTTTCAAACAGCCTTTTGCAGCCTTAGCCCCCAAGTCTTCTGGAGAAAGCTTTTTCCTTTCATATGTCTGACCTTATGATTCATCTGGCTCCTGTTCTAAAACCAATTATTATGTATTGTCTTTTGAATTTCACCCCGACACCACTTTGCCCTGACTTAATTCTATGACTGGCTTTTATTCAAAACCTTCATTTTTTCAGGAAGGTGTAAGAGCTGCAAATGGCCTGCTTCTAGAAGCTGTGAGTTAAACAGCAGCTCTGGTGATCAAAACTAGAGAGCTAGCATTTAATATATGCTGTTAAACAAAATGTGTACTTGTTTTATGATGGGGATGAAAGGAAAACCAAAAACAAGGGCCTAAGCAATGAGAGATAGGGTTCATGACTTCAGAAGGAGTATTACCAAAGTTCCTCTAGGCCTCTCTATATTGTTCTCCTGCCCACACTATTGCCTCTTTCAGAACTTGCTCCCCATCTTGTATTCTTTCTGGGTTCACTCCCTGCACCCTGGACTTTAACCTCACTATACAATCATCCAACACATCTATTGAAGGTGATCTCTCATAAATGTCTCCCAAATCCACTCTTTCCTCTACACTCCCATCCAAATTGGTTTAGCTCAAATTTGCCTCCTCTCTCATCTATTCTATCACAAGCCATAGCTTCCAAATTGGACTCCTTTTTTCCAGTTCTCCCTATATCCAGTTCATTTTTCACAGTGCTTTCCTAAAACAAAGATCTGACCATACCACTTGCCAACTTCCAAACCCCCAGTCGTTCCCCAGGATGTGTAAAATAAATTCAAAGTTTTTGGAGAAGCATACTAGTCCCTCCACAATCTAACCCCAACCTATTGCTTCAGCCTCTTCTTTTTTCTCAATACACCTTCTCAGACAGCAGATGGTAGGGCCACTCCAGGCTTTGACTCATCCAGAACATACAATGCACTTTCCAGCCTGTGCCCTTCCCTGTGTTGTTTCCTGTACTAAGGATGCCATTTTCTTGGCCCCCAGCCCCATCAAAATCTGCCTACCTCATACCCAACCTTCAGGCTCAAACATGACCTCCTCTATGAAGCAACCTCCATTTTCTCTCCAAGCACAGTTCACAGGTCCCTCCTGAGGTCCCCTGGTGCAGCACCTCCCAGTGCTGATTTTCTATTCCAATTAAATCAGAACGCCTGGGAAGGAGACCTCGGGGAGTCAGCATTTTTTTTTTTTTTTTTTTTTTTTTTAGAGACAGAGTGTTGCTCTATTGCCCAGGTTGGAGTTCAGTGGTGCAATCTCTGCTCACTGAAACCTCCACCTCCTGAGTTCAAGCAATTCTCCTACCTCAGCCTCTCGAGTAGCTGGGATTACAGGCATGCACCACCATGATGGGCTAATTTTTGTAATTTTAGTAGAGACAAGGTTTCACCGTGTTGCCCAGGCTGGTCTCAAACTCCTGGCCTCAGGTGATCCACCCACTTCAGGCTCCCAAAGTGGTGGCATTACAGGCATGAGCCACCGCACCTGGCCTGGAACAGCATTTCTTAAGGGCTCCCCAGTTCTTTTCATATGGTCCAAGTTTGAAAAGTCCTACCCAAGCATTTGGTTTATATCTTTTCTATTTTTCACGTTTAATCAGTATTTATTTATTGAGCAAATACACCAAGTGAAGCAATTGTGCTGTATGTGGAGATACTGAAATAAATCAGGCCCAATATAAAAAGTAATAATAACATGCAATGTGTATTATACATTTTATCATGTTTTATAACAAAATGATACCTCATATTCTAGCTATTTGTACTTGTCTTTCTACTGCTGTTCGTTGACAATAACTGTTTCTCATTTACCTTTGCATCTTTTAGCACCTAACACAATGACTCATATTCAATAAACAGATGGTGATTTCATTAATTAATATATTTATTAATGTGTTAACTTTTGGATTAATGTGAAGGAATGACATTTTAACTTCAAACTCATCTGGCCTGAAAGAAACAGGAAGTTGTCCTTGCATTGCTGACTGTGAAACTGGTCACACACCCTCATCTGAGAGACAAGAATGGGCCAAGACCTGACGCTGTCCTGTGCCCACTGCCTGGACAGAGGAGATCCTCCTGACCCCCAACCGAGCCTCCTGACCCCTGACCAAACCTCTGGTGGGCCCTAGATGAGTTCACTGGCTTTTGACAAAGGCACAGACATATACTAACCTCTTGTTGCTCTTTAAGGAACTACAGTTTACCAAGTCAAATGATCTCCACCTTTTAAACACTTGTGCAGCACCTCTCACTCCTACACCCCACCTCCACTTCTAAAGGAAAGGCAAGGAGGAGGGCTTGTTTTTTGTTCTCAGACCAGGAGAGGGAGGCTCAGAGCAGCTTGGTTCTGCGGAAGTTCAGGGTGTCTGCTGGCCCACTTCCTTGGCCGTGTGTGCTTGAGAGGGAAAAACGATAAGTACGGGGAGCCCTCCGGGAAATTTCATCCACACATTCACAGAGGCATTGGATAAATTAAATGTTTCACATGCTACAACAACCAGGGTTTCAACTCTCAAAGAAAATCAACATCCCTCTGAAGAAGTTCAGATGAGTGAGTCATTTCTTAATGTTAAAGTTTCCTGATTTAAGGGCATCCCCCTTTAAGAAATTTGAAGACCCACAAACATTTTCCCAATGGCAAGGTCATGTATGACAACATGATTGTCATATTCTTGGCACCCAAGCCTCACTGAGGTGAGAAATTAATAGAAATTACAATTGTAAAGTGTCTATATTTTACAACATTTATCTTCCTTTCACTTTGTTGTAAATAAAGCTTTGAAAAGGAAACATTATTTTCATTGTGTTAGATTTGTCCCCTTCTTTTTCTTTCACATTACTGAAACTCCCAACTAAAGGATGAAATAAGGAAAATCAACCTTAAAGCTGAACCTATCGATTCTACCTTCCTTTCGATTCTCCCCTTAAAATGCTTCAGATGAATAATATTTCACTTCTCAGAAAAGAGAAAATTGATATCTTTGGCAAGCCATAATGCAAATGAGCATTAAAAGTAACAGAGAAGCCACCTCTTTTAATGATTAGTTTTAGTCAGGGAGGGGATCTGCACTCAGTAAAATCTTGACACAGATAAAGTTTTACATTTTTGGCCACTTCCTACTATCATGCCACCAAGAATGTTCTCAGCCACAGCCTTAGGAAACAAGAGACCCCCTACGGCCTGCCCAGGCCCACAGCTGAATGCCCCCTAGAGACTCGGTGGGTGTCAGAGACCCATCTCTCCCCTCCTCACCACCAAAATGTTTGTGTGTCTTCAGTCCCCCAGGGCCAGCCCCTTCACTGATAAATTCATCCCATTAATGTATCTGTGATTTAATGTAAGAGATTAGCATTTTAACAAGGGCCTTCTGGAAATGCCTTTATCCAAAGAAGAACCATAACATGACAAGATGTCAAGCCATTGAGAAGACTCTGGGGTGGAGGGGGGACACACTCTTCTGGTGTGTCCTACAGATCACACACCAGAAAGCCAGCCACCTACTTCATATCCCCACAGTGCTGGCCCTGTTTGAAAGATTGAAAGTCTCTTCACACAGACTCTCTCAAAGGAAGTTGTCACTTTGGGCTGGGCAAACCAAAACTCTTCCAAAATCAGGTGCTTGGGGAAAAAAAATTGAAGTACTTTTAATAATTTAAATGGCTCTTCTCTGCACATGCCCAGAACCCGAATCCCTTTTCTAACTGAAGTGCTTATATAAAAATTTGACAGCTCTTATAATTTTAAATTGCTCTACACTGAGTATGCCTAGAACCTTGATCACTTCCAAATTCAAGGGCTTATAAAAATTTGAAGCACTCCAATAATTTTAAATTGCAATGCACAGTGTAGAGTGATTTAAAATTATTGGACTGCTTCAATTTTTTTAAAAGGTCTTCAATTTGGAAATGAGTCAAGCAGCATTCTAATACAGTAGTTTAAGACATAGTACGCTAATCTAAAACTTAACACCTAAAAATAATGAAAATTAAACCACATGAGCTCTCTCTAGCGTTCTCTCTCTCTCTCTCTCTCTCTCCCTCTCTAATAGGGAAAGGGTGGTGCTCAGAACACACCTGAAAAGTTGGAATGTGCCTGGGGAAGAGTATAAAAAGCTTAAGCCACAGTGGAGGAAAAGTGGGAGGTAAAGTAAACGCAGGAAGATGGGGCAGAAATGACAGGCACATCTCGGAGACTTTGCCCAGGGCTCTGGGGGGTTCTAGCCAGGGAACATGAAAAATAACAGGAAATGGGAAGAGCCAGACCCGAGCAAAGGAAAACTGGAATATGACTAGGTACATGGAATTCTGTAAACTCTTCAATATCTAGGGGTGCAATTTGGACAGTAACACTCTCTAAAAATCAAATCTCTCCTTTTGTTGTTCTTTGGTTGGTTGGTTGGTTGGTTGGTTGATGGAGCTTTCAAATAGAATTTGTACTTGTGCTGCCTCTGTGTTTTTGCTCATGATCAGCCAGCCTTTCCGGGGGCTGCCTAATAACCCAAACAGCCCCGGTCATAACCACTTAGAGGCAAAGAGCACATTTTTGTATGTCTTTCCCGGGGAGATCTATACCTCTTTTTAGCTCAGAATAGCTACCTAGGTAGACTGTCTTTGTTTCCAAAATGTCAGTGTCCTTTTCTTCTAATTTTTCTTTCTTCTTGCCTACTTTCTAATTTTCTTTCTGTCTTTCCTTCCCCTATGTCACTACTTCTGTCTTCAGCTACTGAAACCTTCGCAGATTTAAAGATCAGAGTGATTTTCACTCAATGGTCTTTCCTGTCTAACCCACAGAGGGGAAGCCCCAGGTCACGAAAGACAATCACCACAACAAGGTAGAAGGCCTGGAGCAGAGTCCCCTTGATAAACAGCACCTGTCTCAAAGGCTCCCTCACCATTTGCCACAGAGCAAACCTGTGCTTTTAAGCAGCCTCTAAATGTGCTTTATTCCATTTACTTGTTGTGAGCTGTTTTGCTCTACTGGCTAAATAATGTGTGCTTTAAAATGTTGTGTAAATACATATTTAAATGATAGCTTGTAATACTTCCCAGGGACTCATTGCAATTAGGGCTCAAAGTGAGGAGAAGTTTACAGAAGCTGAATTTTGGCACATTTCTTGCCAAAAGGGACTAAGCATGTTAGTTACGTTGTCTCTTGAATAAAAGACAGAAAAAGAGTGCTTGCGAGAGCAAGGGCAATGTAGGTAGGAAAAGGTGAGAGAAAAAAACATGAAAACAGAAATGTTACTCAACCATGGGAGTGAAGTTTCTAGCAAGAGGAGAAAAAGAAATGCAGACCTGGGCAAAATTAAATGGTAGTTATTCTTAAAGAAATAAAATTTGGAAGAAAGGTCTTGAAGAGAAGTAAGAATTTAGAGCATGTTAGGGTAGAAATAGCTCTATACATTTTTCTTCTAAGTTAAATGATGTTTCCCTGTGCCCTGGTCAGAGGCTTCTCTCACACATGAGCCTGGCAGGACAGCTGAAAAACCTCCATACCCATTGGTTCTGCTGGCTCTGTCACAAGTCTGCACAAGACTACTGTGTATAAACCTGGACCTCAAGGTCAAACTGTGATATCCTATAATTTCCAATTATTTCCCAATTTGGATAACTTTTATTGTTATTCCTTGCAATCATGAATTAATTAATTTTTAAAAAGCCATTGGCCGCAAAGAATATTAAGCAATAAAATTTCAAAAGAGCCCAGATAAAAACTAACTGCTAAAGCCGTGGGTAGTCAGGACCCTCTAAAATAGTAGGTTGTACTGGGTATGAGAAGGAAATAAATATACACATAGGGCAATATGCTTTAAATCACACTTTTAAAAATGGGTACATGAATATAATAAACAGCTTGAACTACAATCTTATATTTAGTCTTGACTAGTTTTCTACCTAGATTATTTGGGGGAATGCAGGTTTTAAGTAAGCTGCTAAATGCAAGGTAGCTCTAACAAACAGAAGCATCAAGTTCTTACAGACTAGGAATTCGCCAATGGGATGCGGGAATAAATCTCGTCCCCTGGTTGGGAAACATAGCAGGCGATGATTAAGAATACTTTGCAAAGGAGCAAACAGATTTTTAGGTCACGTGTCTGTAGAGATGTCACCGTTTAATAAAATGACAAAATCTATCTATCACATAGGCATGAACACAGAACAATATAAAGAGGTTAACAGAAATTGATGGCATCCAAGGTTTAATTTTACACTGAATCGGAGTCTTTGGTTATTGAAATAGACAAAGATGTATAGGGTTATCTTGTTGAAGAGGCTGCGCTAATTACTGGCACTTGTCATTTCTCCATAGCTTTATCTAAGTCAAGAAGGCTAACTAGCTCCTTTTTCCCCAGTGTGCATTGTTTGTTCAGGAGCTTTTGCTGAGGAAGCCTTTTTTTCATAACTGCACCTCATTATTAACAGGTTCATAAATAAATGAGTCCTAATATTTTTCTCCGTTAGCATTTATGATAGGGACATTTGGTCTACAAAAGATTACACTTGTCTTTAATAAAAATAGGCACTTACACATGAAGCCTATTAGGCCCTTGTTACTCTGGAGGAGGAGGAAAGGGGAGGATCTGGAGTTACATAAAATAATAATACTAACCCGGTGTGCTGGCAGCTTTGTAAATAAAGAATATTTAATGGAGCTTCATGACTTTCCCCCAGCCACTAACTCTTCAACCTTCTCTTCTAACCTCCACCCCTCCATGATGTGAAGAAAAAGCCAATAAGTATTAAGCACACATTTTCTATATGACTAGCACTGTGCTAAGCATTGCAAAAGATGTAACATTGTATGTGTTGTAAAACACAGTGACTATCCTTGAGGAACTTCCAGTCTAGTGTGAGACCCAAAAAAACCAATTCCAGGAACTGCCCAATTCATGTAGAGCTGCCGGTGTAGGGCTTCCACAATCTGTAGAATTTAGAATAAGCAAAATTTGTATTGGCTGGGGTAACTTTAAATAGTTGCTTTAAAGTGCTAGAGTTTGTGGGAGCCTTCACAGCTGTTTGAAAATTTAAATAAATAGGAGGCTGAAAACATTCCAGGTTGGGAAATCCAAATGGAAAAAGTCACAGAGGCAGGTAAGAGAGGAGCATACAGGGGCAAATGAACAGAAAAGTCTGCCTGGAGTGAAAAACTTGTCCTGAGAAGTTTCCACGGTTACTGTGGGATATAATGTTGAAAATGTATTAGTCCATTCTCATGCTGCTATAAAGAAATACCTGAGACTGGATAATTTGTAAAGGAAAGAGATTTAATTGACATAGTTGTACATGGCTGGGGAGGCCTCAGGAAACTTACAATCATGGCAGAAGGGGATACAAACATGTCTTTCTTCACATGGCAGGAGGAAAGAGAGTGAGTGCTGAGTAAAGGGGGAAAGGCCCCTTAAAAAACCATCAGACCTCGTGAGAACTAACACACTATCACGAAAACAGCATGGGGGTAACCACCCCATGATTCAAGTGCCTCCCACCAGGTCACGTGGGAATCATGAAAACTGCAATTCGAGATGAGATTTGGGTGGGGACACAGCCAAATCACATCAAATATCCACCTTGAAGGTCATGATGGGAAGTTGGAGCTTGATCTGTCAACATGGAAACATTCTAGCTCATAATTAGATGAATGCCACGGTAAGCAGGGCATTTAATGAAACAGTAGCCAAGCAAGAGACATCTCAGAGAGTAAATACCACCATCCAGACATAAGAGGACCAGACAGCTGTATCCGTAATAAAGTGAAAGGCTTAGAACCCAAGAGACATTGCGAAAGATGTCTCAACATGACGTGATGGCCCTTGGGATGAGCATTGAAGAGACAAGCAAGGCACTGGTGAGGATAAAAAGACTGGAGAGGAGAGACTGGGATGGCAAGTTAAACCCTGGGAGAAGAAAACAAAATAAAACCAGAGCTAGTTGTAGGCATGCTAAATTAGAGATTACAACACGCTGAAACTGTACAAACATAGGTTGGTGGTATAGATCAGACTATGGGCAACACTGGAAGTCATAAGTGCACCTGAGTTCAGAAATGGTAAGAATGTTCAGAGGAAGGAGTGGGGAGACAGGGACAAAGCCTTGGTTGAGACCCATAGTTTTTGGGCAGAAGAAGTTCATGTGTAAATCATCTCTTGGTCATGGGTCAGTCATCCTAGAAGCAGATTCTAAGGAGCATCACGGGTGCTGCCAAAGGAAGGAGGTGGAGCTACAAGAGAACAGGAAAGCCAGTACACAGAGCCCAGAGGGGTTCCACAGGAGATGATAAGGACTCAAATGTGTGAAACCAGGGCCACAGCCGGGGACAACAGGCAGACACAGGTGAGTGGCTTGCAAAGGAAGGCAGAGTCCTGGGCCATAGCCTAGGACACCTTAAGTACTCCTGGCTTCCTTTCCTGTGCCCTGCTAAACAAGATGAGATTTGAGTGAGCAGCACTGTGGCTTAAAGGGCCAAGGTCAGACAAAAGGGACAAAGAAACCAGAGAATGAACTGAACATGTGGAACACCTCAAAGCTCTGCAGCCATTCCCTGTACAAGTGCCATCATTATTTTGTTCTGCACCACTCCAGTTAGTTACAAAAATCTATGGTTCCAAATGTTTCTGCGTGTGTGTAACTTTAATACCAAATAGGACAATGCACCTCAAAACCAGTATATGGCACTTGTTACAAAACACCAAACACTAAGAATATAAATACTCCTTATATTTCATTAGAGCTAAAGTATTAACATTTATTAGTTGACTCCATGACACTTTAGGTAAGTCCTTTGTTATAGGGGTAAAAACTTGGGATGTCTGTCTGCCTATTTGAGAAAAAGGTAGCCCATCTTCAAAAAGTAACTAATGGAATGTGTTTTATCAGGACTTTGCCTGAATGGGGGCGGGGTGAGGAGTGGGATCTGAAATATATCCATGTACCTAACCATTTTCCTGGCACTCCTCAAATTTCTAGAAGGTTTTTGAAAAGATATATGTTTTTAAAGGCACACTTCCTGCTTGAGAACGTCCATTTTGTACTTGTGTCCCTTACATTTGCACATGAAAAAATCCATCACTGTGTATACAAATGCCAAATTGCAACGCAAATGGGCATTTGTGTGCCCAATTACCCATTTTGTGTGTTTGCAAAACGGATGTGCTGGGCAAATTCTGCAGGTGTGAGTTGGTAGCCTGCTGAAAATTTGGCTCTCACTGAGTCAGCACCAAATACGGTGATGTCTCCTGACAGTGTGGCTGAAGGGAGAAAGTCCATTTCAGGGAAGCCCTTCAACGTGGTAACAGGTGTAGACAGCAAACAGACTATCCTTGCAGAGAGGAAGGTAAAAATAAACGAATCTAAAAGTAAAAGAACTTCAGAGCTACAATTGATGATGATCAGTGTGTCCTAGAAGCACTAAGGGTTTTCCCATGTGTGACTCTAAAGCCCTTAGTGCCCAACTTTTAAATGAGAACCCCTATTCTTTTTAAAAAGTTAGTGTTGTCATAAGAACACAATGTGAGATCTACCCTTTTAATAAATTTTTAATTGTGGAATACTATATTGTTAACTATAGGTACAATGTTATACAGTAGATCTCTAAAACTTCTTCATCTCAAACTGAAATTTAGGCCCTTTGATTAACAAGTCCCCATTTTCCCTTACCCAGAGCCCCTGGAAACCATCATTTGACTTTTCGATTCTATGAATTTAATTGTGTTCGATTCCTCATATTCCTCAGTGTTTGTCCATCTGTCACTGGCTTATTTCACTCAGCATAATGTCCTCAAGATCCACCCATGTTGTAGCATATTGCAGAATGTCTTTTTTAAAGCTGAATAATATTCCATTGTATGTATATGCCACAGTTTCTTTATCCATTATCTGTTCATGGACATTTAGGTTGTTCCTACATCCTGGCTATTGTGAATAGTGCTGCAATGAACACAGGCATGCAGAGATCCTGATTTCAGCTCTTTTGAATAAATACCCAAAAGTAGAATTGCTAGATCATGTGGCAGCTCTATTTTTAAGTTTTTGAGGAACCACCATACTGTTTTCCACAGTGGCTGTACCATTTTGCATTCTCACCAACAGTGAACTTGGAAACCCTATTCTTCAAAGCATATTTTGTATCTTTTTAAAGCATGGCTCTCACTGTATGACAGACATCCTAGCAAGCACTCAGAGTATCCTGGTAAATCCCAAAGCTTTACCTGGTTGATGTGCAAGCCTGTTGCCACCTACACGCCCCTCATCACACCTTTCCCTATCAGAATTCTCAGGCAGTTGAGGACTAAGAACAATCTCTCCACCTACTCGATTCTCCTGCAGCCAGATGCCACCTGTATGAGTCATTGCCATTCCTTCCCAACATCCATGATAATCTCAACAAAATTTCTGCCCAAAACAATAATAAGAAACCTATAAGGAGGTTATACACAGCAAAGATAAATGGTCCTTCATTCGCTCATGTGTTTGTTTTTCGCTTCTGAGATAAGTCAAGCCCAAAAATGGTATATCAATGTTTTTTGGCAAATTTATTTTCTAGTCCACAAATTCCTAACTTCACTTGATTTTTTAAATGAGGTGATTTGTCAAAAATAAAATTAGATAAAGTTCTGCTTTCATTGGGTGCCTGACTATACCAATGTCATTTAAATGCCATTGTTGTCATCATATACATTTCACTTCTAACCTTCTTTTTTTGTATCCAACAGATCTTTAGCTTAAAAAGAAAATCAGAGCAAAATATAGGCAACCTGCTTAATCAGAAAAGTACAACTTCCTTTAGCATATTAGTAATTCTCAAAATTGCCTTAGATATTTGCTAGATATCAGAAATGGGTAATGTAGTATTTTAAGTGGCAGAAATGCATTAGTGCTATGTAAGCACATGATCCTTAATGTACTAATCTCGGCAATATGTGTAATAAGGACTTTCAGTAACACTTATTTTAAGTGTCCTCTGAGAAATGCTAATTTACAGTGAAACACCTATGGAAGTACATGTGACATCTACATGAATACCAAATGAATTCATTTTGATCAATGCTATTACAATGAATATAAAATGAATTCACAATGATAGGACATTTAAAGTATTACCAAATTTTCTTTTAATGTTACACGTGCTATGGAGATTAGCATATGTTAAGAATTAGATTTAATATATGTACATATATATACACACACACATAAACATATATTTATATATACTTACACATATACACACATATACCAAAAATATATGTTCACAGTAATTACCTCATTAGGAAGTACCCTTTAAAAAAGTATTCTATTATTATGCACACACACACACTAAACTTTTATATACAAAATGCTCATGTTACATTTACAAAATTGCATACTGGATATTAACAAACATAAGATTTGCATTATAAGAGCAAGTGTCAAACAAATATTTGTAGATTTTATATTTGACAAAAGATATTTTCTAATCTAAATCCTGAGTTTTCCTGACTCTTTCATGAAGGCAATGCTGGATAAATTGATTTGGATCTGTTAAAACTCACTGGTGGCTTTTGTGGCTAGCCAGAGGTAATCAATGATGGATGGACAGATGGATAGATGGGTAGATGAATGGTTGAATAATTGTGATTAGTATGATATTGAAATATGATCTCTAAGAGATTGAAATTTTTATTTAGAGTTTCTAAGAAGCCAGAATTTGTAGGAAATGTGTGACACATTCATTTTTGATGATCAGGCTATTCCTTTTTGATGACAAACTAAGGCCCACAAACAGTGTGTGCTCCTTCACCTTAACTTAGACTGGCCCACATTGCAGGTGATGCAACCACACATCAATCAATAAGGTTTGACCTTGAAGGGAGTCTCTGGTCCATTTAGAATCTCAAGTAGCTAATATGGGTGGGAAAACATTGGTCTCCCAGATGAAACCAACAAGAGTTCATGCTGTGGTCTATATCCCACCTCAAATCACAGGAGTTCTCAGATGCACACATAAAATTTCTGTCAATGCTGTGCATGATCTGCACACCTAAACTCAAATAATAATCAGCTCCTATCAATTTGTATCAGTTTCTACCTTTTCAGCATCACTCATGCTTTTTCTTCTCTTCCTCTTTACTACCACAACCCTGTCAGAACCTCATTCTCTCTTGCCTGGGTATTTGCAAGAGGCTCATAACTGATCTGTCTCCCTGCTTCCCTGCCTCCAATTAATCCTGCACACTGCCAGCCAGATTATCTTTCTAACAAGCACCCAGGGCCAGGTGAATCATCTACTCAAAATTTCTTAATGGCTCCCCTAATCTACAGTATTCAAACCAAATGCCTTGTGGGGTATGTAAGGCTCAGCCAACCTATTCAGCTGCATCTCCCTCCACTATTTCCTACATGCACTAAATTATGGTCTTTCATGTTTGGTGTCTTTCTGCATGGGTCTTTCTGCCTGGCATGTCTTCCCCTTGCCTGCCTACCTGAAAAACCTACTCGTTCTTTGAATTTCAGCTCAGAAGTTTCTTCTTCCATGAGTCCCTCCTTGTCCCCTTGCTGCCATCTGAACAATTGACTCCACTATAGTACTTTCACACAGAATTTGTCTTCTGGTAGCATGTCCACAGAGGAACTAGACTATAAAATCTTGAGCCAAGAACAATATTTTATTTATCTTTGTCTCCCAAGCCATTGACTGATATCTAATACATTAATGCTTATCCAATGGAGGCTGAGTAAATAGACTTGTCTTCTAAAGATTCTGTTATCCTTTCTGTTGTCATTCTTCAAGCAGACATTCAGAAATTTGCACTCACAAATTGCTCAGTAAGCACCATTCCAACTTCAATGGATTCGGTGAGCACATTTCTAAGTATGCATGGGCAAAAGTATGAGCTTTAAACTCCAAGTCATTCTCTACCATCCCCAATATCTCCTGGGAAATCAAATGACTATAACGTTAACCTAAAAATAAAAATAGTTAATTTAGTAATTACCTGCTTTGTGTTGGGAATGGTACTAATTGATTTATTTATATTACTTCATGGCAATCTTACAACTGCCACATGATATCACTATTACTCTCCCCATTTAGCAGATGAATACCTCAGGGTAGGGAGAAGTTAGATGACTTGATCAAGGCCACAGAAATGGCAACTGGGGAATTCAAACACAGGCTTGGCTGACTCAAGTCCTGTCTTGTTACCTGACACCATCACTTTTCCTAGCTGTGCCAAAGCTTCTACAGTTTCTGCTTAGAGAAACTAACAACTCCAGGGAGGTGATTCCAGAGTTTGATGCACAAGTTCAAAAGTCAAAATGAGTCCCTCACTCAGCCATCATTCACCTCACATTCCATAAAGGGAACTTTCTTTTGCCGTAGAATTTTGGATTAAACTCTTCTCACATAAGAATTGGCATCTTGATAATTGAAAGATTAAGTCTGATGGTTTGACTCATTCTGTTGGATTTTATTATTTCTGGGGCAAAGACTTGCTGCCCATTTTTTTGAACTGATTTTCAAATGATTTGCACATTCTTCTGGTACCAGTTTCACTTTCTCCTCTGAGAGAAAGAGCTCATAAATCAGACATGGTGGCTTCTGGTCTTTACTTGATTTTCATAATTGGGTTTTTGTTTTTGCTTGGTCTCGAATGCATCCCAGGTTTCAAGAACCAGGCTCTTGAAATGAACTGCTGACTTTGAGCTTGAACAGTATTTTATAAGAGAGAAGAAGAAACCAAAATGTTTGCAAGTTTCAAATGAACTTAGCTTCCAGCCAAGTTCAGATAGAGGTGGGGGCTCACCACCAGAACTGCAGGGACACCTCTCTTGAAGCACATATGGCTTAAAACTCTAAGGTCACTGCAGTAGAAGACTCAGAAATAACTTTGGTACTGGCCAGGGAAAAAAAAAAAGTAAACCTCCAAAGAAGGAATTGTCACTTTTGATTTAGTATTTTGTCTAGGCTGAAAGAAGATATTTGTGCTACAAGATTCAAGTCCTGATTATTTTTATCCACTTCCAAACTGCCTGGAAACTCCCAACTCAAACATTACCTTCACTGAGATGGTGTCCTCTAATTCCATATCCTAAATACATAACAATGTTTGTTTCCTGGTTCCCACATTACTTCAGATGACCATCATCTTACCCTTCACAGCACAGTATAACTAGATACTCGTATAAAACTCTGAAGCCACTGAGGACAGGGATTGTGTCTTATTTACTGTGTCCCTAGTACCTGGTACATAGAATAGGCGTCAGCAAGCGTGTTTCCATAAAGGGCCAGCTAGTACACCTTTTAGGCTATGTGGACACTATGGTCTTGTCATAACTACTCAGCTTCTGTTGTAGTACAAAACACCTATAGACAATATGAAAATGAATGAGCCTGGTTGGATTCCAAAACTTTATTTACAAAACCATGTGGTGAACCAGATTTGACCTTGGGCTATAGTTTGCCAACTTCTGACATACGTCATCCAACAAAAAAACAAAAAAAAAAGGGAGGCAGGGAAAGAGGGAAAGAAGCAGGGAACAGGGGAAGAAGGAAGGGAAGGAGAGATTGAGGAAAAGGTGGAGAGCAAGAATAAATCCAGAAATAAAGCAAGAATGAGACAAAATGCGATATGCTTCCCAGATGGTAAAAGCTATTCCTAGTGAGTTTCTCTTCAGCAAAGCATTTAGTCCATGAGAAACAAATCTAATTAGAATCCTCCTATTATATTTCACATCGTATTCTGTACATGTAAATCTTCCAAAGTTTCTCTCTTTTGGCGAATCATTATTTCACATTTATTAAGACAAAGTATGGTTGAAGGGCTCTGTTGCTGGCTTATAACTACAGCCCATCTACAGGTGTCATATTTTATGCACTGAAAAGAGAGTATTGTTCTGCCACTCTCTATGCAGGAACTATGAATGCCTGGAAACAAATGACTTTTGACTGCTGATCAGAACCACACTTTAATCAGTTACTGGTCTATGATCAATAATTAATCATGCTATTCTGTCTAGGTAATAAATAATGGGGAAAATAGCAATGAATATATAGTTGGCCAGATTCTCCCTCAGGCGAAACAGGAAAGGGCCAGCATGAAAGTCTGCCTGGATAACCCTGTAGATTCTCAATGTGCAGCTTTAGTTGAAATTCTGGGAGGGTTAGGGCTGTTAGTAGGGAAAGGGGATTGTTATTATCTACACCTCCTCCTAGGCCCCTCAGAGCTAATAATTCCTACTTGGATCAAATGTCTCTGTGCTAAGACAACTGAAAAGGGGGTCAGAAACAGCAGTGATGCTATGGGATAGACACAATACAGTTCCACCATCGAAGGACTCCCTTGGAGGTAGAGGCAATCAGGTGGCAACAGAAGTACAGTCACACTTTGCTTGATGCTGTCATGATTATAGGTCAGAAATTGTGTGTAAGCTGCAACTTTATACAGGTACTTTGAATCCTACAGCAGTGCCCAGGGACTTTTCCATTTAAAAGTTTTATGATGGAATATTTTATAAAGAGTACAGTTGCCTTAGTTTTTGTTGCTGTCTAACAAATTACCACAAATTAAGTGCCTTAAAATAGTATACATTAATTATTTGACAGTTTCTGCAGGTCAGGGGTCTGAGCACATTAGCTCAGTTCTCTACTTAGGGTTTCATGGAGCTGCAATCACGGGGTCAGTGAGGGTGTGAGATTGGGGTCCTCTTTCAAAGTTCACCTGGTCGTTGGCAGAATTCACTTCCTTGTGGCTGTATGACTGAGAGTCCTGGCTTCTTACTGGCTGTTACCACATGCCCTTACCTTTTTAGCCAACTTTTAAGTAGCAGCATAGGGATGGAGAAAAGATGCATGGAGGGGAATTGCTATCACAGTTCATGTAGATAGTATTCTTCAGTGCTATTAGAGATTATTAAAGACCACTTAAAAAAACAGCTTGAGATTTCTCCCTGAGCAGAAAGTCTAGGTGATAGTTTACATTATGGGATGCCACCCTATCATCATGCTAGATTTATAGGTTCAAGCCTTTTCTCCTGCTTTTATAAAAGTACGCTAATGTAGATGGAATCATCTTGCATTTAGATTGCAGCAATATTTTTTATATAAAAGTTATGGTGCTTTTAATGAGACACTCTAAGTTGTCTTTTATTCTATCTGGGTTAGCATAAGAAAAGCATCATTTGTACTGTGATATTAGCAAATTGCCCACACAATTTAAATAACCTGCTTTGAGTCAGGTGTTTTCTTTTTATTGACTTGTTTCTCCTGAAGACTTCAGCCTTCCTACATTTTGAGAACATGCAGCCAACTACATGATTACCCTTCCTAATAAAGCATGACACCTGCCAATGCCTGGGTCTGCCTCTCTTGGTCTAACAGGAGCCTTGCCAGAATAGCCCATACTGGCCTCGCAGGTGCAGCCAGGCCTGCAAATCACCAGTGATACTACCACTTTAAAGGACAGAAAGAGGACTCAGACTCTAAAGGACAGAAAGGAGCCTCAGACTCACGGACAAAATGTGGTAAAGAAAATCCTTTAAGACTAATTTGTTAGCTATACTGGAAGCAAGTCCATAAACGAAAAGCAATTTCTTATGTACCTAATAATCATCTCTCTTCCTATCTACTCACCCATCAATATGTTTCCCATCTTCTTTGCTGTAAATCCAAAGGACTCATTCCCAGGTTTTGCAAATAGAAATCTGAACCCTCTTTAAAACTGCCATTTTGTGCCCCAGTTACCTTAGAACTGCACCTTTCACAAACATGGCTTTTATCAGTTGTTCCCTTTCAATGTGATCATTGAATTAAGGTAAGGTGGTCTAAGGGTAGGTTTCCCCAAACCTTGAGAGAAGTGTCTCATGATGGGATTACCCTATTCTGTCATATTAGACATATGGTCTCTCAAAAGCCAGGGAAGCTGAAAGAGGTCTTAGAACAGATGTTTGAACTCCATGAAAGCAGCTGAGTAAATGCAACTGCTAAAATGCTCAGCACCCCAACCTCTCCTGTGGGCAAGGGAGCTTCTGAATGGCTGGGAAGCCTCATCAAAATCTCTGAAAAACAAAGGCATTATTTACCTCTTATGAAAGGAACATGACCTTAGATAGGCCAGTATCAAGTCACTTTTACCTCTAAGAAAGGTGAAAAGTTAATAAGAAAGCCTGTTTCACCCCAAACGTTAAATGAGTAAGTATCTACCAGGTACCACCTTCAGCTGATGGGGAACTAGGTAGAAGAAGGCAGGCACACACATGTACACATGTGCTGCACACCACACAGAAGCACCAACATGAGAGAAAGAGACTTGGCTTAGTGGCCACCCTGACTGGCTGCCTTCGCTGAATTGGAGAGGACTTGCTGCCACTTCAGAAGAGGGTACACAGCCAACGCAAACCAAACACAATCTGCTTCTTTGTGAATTGCAAGCAATTCCCAACTGCCTGAGCTAATGGTACAGAGCAGTAGAGCAGATAACCCAATACGGTGGATAATCTCAAAATCATTTTCCATTTGGCTTGTGGAATGCATTAAATGATTTGTTTCAGCTTCAGCAGATTTACCTTCCTAATTATGTTTTTTGTTAGGCTAGAAACATTCAACATTGCAGGATGTTGCCAGGGATTTTTAAAAGTGCAGCAGATAATGGCCATGTCAGAGATCAGCACAGGGGTCACTGGGGGTCACTGACATCTATTGAGTGCCAAGTATGTGTGAGTCACCGAAGGGGGCTGCAATGATGACAGACGTGTCTCCTGCTATCAGGGCTGTAATGTAGTAAACACCACCAGATCTAGAGTTATAAAAATATACCTAAAAATATTTGGATATTGCTGGGCACAGTGGCTCATGCTTGTAATCCCAGCACTTTGGGAGGCCAAGACGGGTGGATCACCTGAGGTCAGGAGTTCGAGACCTGCCTGGCCAACATGGTGAAACCTGCTCTCTACTGAAAAAACAAAAATCAGCTGGGTGAGGTGGAGCACACCTGTAGTCCCAGCTCCTCGGGAGGCTAAGGAAGGAGAATCACTTGAACCCAGGAGGCAGCAGTTGCAGTGAACCGAGATTGCACCACTGCACTCCAGCCTGGGTAATAGAGTGAGACTCTGTCTCAAAAAAAGAAAAAAAAATGGTTATATAAATGGCATGTAGAACACATAAGTTTTCTTTACTTGAGATTTCTCTAGATGTTCTATCAATGTTTGTTGAATAAATGAATGGATGAACAAGGCATATTTGGAAAGAAGCCAAATAAATAGTTCTGACAGTGAGCATTCCTGGAAGGCAAGGAAAAGGCAACTTGCTATTCACAAGAGTGGTCAGGAAAGGTGTCCCCCTAAACCAGAGGCTCCTAGAAAGCAGGTTGCATGCTCCTCAGGGTTTTGCATAGGTGGAGAACATGTTAGATTCTCTCACCACCCTGCCCCGCCTTCTTCCCTTGGGTTAATCCTCATTATCTTTTAGGTCTCAACTCAACACTGCCTCCTCAAGGAAATCTTTCCAACCCTGGACCATAGCAGTCCCTAGGAATATGCTTTCCTAATACCCTGTATTTCACTTTCTAAGCGTGTCCCCCAACCTGAAGTAAAAACTTATCTTAGCAATATTTGTGGAAAGTTTGCCACCTCTGATACAATGTAAGCTGCATGGTGACAGGGACTAGAGTCTCTTCTTAATATCACTGTATTTCCAACACTTGAAGCAGCACTGGCATACAGTGGGGCTAAATAAATACTTGTTATGGAACAATGTATCTAACTTAGTACTAAAGTCAGGAAAGAAGTATTTAATTGAGCTCTAAGAAATGGGTAGAAAATACTTAATTGGAGAAAAGAAAAGTAGGAATTCTAGGAAAGGGAGTCTGCCTTTACAGTCATGTAGAGATAAAAATAAATAGGAGGACCTAATGAGATCATTAGTAGCCTGCTTCATTAAATTCTAATAAGGGTTAGAAATTATTTTTATAAAACAATGACAAAAATATTAGCTACCATTCATTGTTTCCTATACGCTATTTTAATGGAATACCTCATCTACTCCCATTGCAAACCTGTGAAATGGCTATTACCCTTATTTTACAAGGAGGACACTGAGGCTTACAGAATTTAAGGTCACTTGGTAAATATATGGTGGAGCCACTATTTGAATCCAAGCGTATTTATTGATATGACTCCAAGGCCCATGATTTTAGCCACTATGCAAACAAGGTACTGCATTTGAAAACTATTTTTTATAAATTATAAAGTGCTTGGCAGCTATAATGTGTGTAGATACAGACACATACAGTCAAACACTCAAGATGACAGACTAGCTGGCTAGCTAGCTAACTAACTAGCTAGGTAACTAACTAAGGAATCCAATTTGTCTCAATAACTAAATACATCTCCATTGTATTTGGTTATGTAAACCTTGTACTGCATGAGTGGAGAAAACCCAAAGTACTTCATTAACTAAAAGACAGAAAATCTGGGTATCTTTGGGCCAAAATAAATGCCCAAATAAATAAGTGACAGTGGAAACAGCCATGCATTTTGTCTCCAACTAACTGGTTTAACATTGCTGTTGTTTTTTGTTTGTTTTTTTCTTTTCTTTTCTTTTCTGCCAAGGCTTAAAGCTACACAACAAATATTAAGATCAATGTGGCCCTTCTCAGTAAGTTCAAGGCTGACTGGTCCAACAAAAAGCGACTATTGGAATAGTATTGATGCAAATGTGAAAACCCCGGTATGGCAAGAACTGTCAAGGTTTGGTTTGGTTTGGTTTTTGTTTTTGTTGTTTTGGTATAATGAAGTATCCACCTCTAGACCATAAGCTGCAAGGAGAGACAGTCCAGGTCTGCTTTTTCACATTTATATCCCTGGTGCCAACACAATACAAAGCACACAACCAGCTCACAATTATGGAATGAAAAACTGAATGTTTAAGATTCAGTTAATTTTAATTGTAAAAGGTTAAAGGGGCATTGAAAGCCCTGGACTCCATATTTATAGTTCTTGTAATTGCCTGTCCTAGAACTAAGAAATACAGGACATTTTAGAAGGCAGTGTCAACTACGTTTGGCTAAATTTGGATTATTTAAAAAAAATTTTAGTCACTGAGAAAGCATTCATCCCACACTGCAATAACAAATAAATATAACAAAAAATGAACTAAATATTTTTTTCCTTCGCAGTCATCTATCTTAGCACCCCACTGATATATCCCAAATGGCAGCTCCTAGACCATTGTTGACTCTCAACTAATATTTCCTATTATTGTTATTAGTAGAAATCCGTAAGTTTAAATTTTCTCTCAGGGGACCTCAGTGGACTTTCATTTTACAATAATGAGGATTTGAAAAATGATTTATTTTAATACATCTCAAAAATACGCTGTTGAAAATAATAAAACTTCTATTTGTTGTAATGATAGCCATTACCTCTCACACAGGTACGCCGGGGCAGAACACAGATTTTTTTGTGTTTAGCAGATCCTGGAGGTTTTCTAGGAGCTGAGTGCAAACCACAGAAAAACAAATAAGTCACCATCTCAGGAAGCATTCCTCAGATATTCTGGTTTTTCAGACAAGTGGAATTATTCCCCACTAATTTATACACCAATGAAACTGGCCGGTTGGCAAGCCCACAATTAATGTGAATGCCAAGTGGGAAGGCAGCTTTGTTTCATCTCAGAGAACACTTCGCTGAACAGCAGCCTCCCCAGATGAAAATGCATGCAATGTCTCTCTCTTTAAACTTGCAGCAGACGCTGGCATTTCTTCATCTCTATTCACTCTATCATTATGATGCATTATACAATGTAATGATGTAATACATCGGAAAGCCGAAACGTGCGTGCCTTGCCAAAAATAATAATAAGAAAAGTATACAATTATTTTCTGCTATGAAAGCCACTATCACTATCATTTCATCCTTCCCCAGCCAAAATGAAAGCTTCCCTAATGGCTCAGAGTCTCTTTATGTTTGTGAAGTGAACATGAATGAGAAAAGTAGGAAGTCACCTTGTCTGTACCGAGTCAGAACTTTTAAAAGATGTAAACAAATTTGTCACTGAGCATGGCAGGCTGGCTCTAGGATCTGCTCCGGCCATATTTCCGATGGTGTGATTCCTGGTGTGATTCTAAATGTTACCAAGCCTTTATTTGTTAATAACAAATTTCCTAAAAAGTGTCTGCCTTTTCATGTTTCATTAACATTAACCTACAATCACAAGCCACTGTTCTGGGAAGGAAGCACATTTCAGGGAAAAGTCACCGTCTGCTGGTAGTTGTATTGGTGGCTGATTAAATAAAAAAATCAAAGTAATAAAACCTCAGAAATAAAGCCAACTAATTGCTACATTTCCCCTCCCCCTTACTGAATGCTATTTTGAGTTACAGGAGCAGAAAATTGTTGTAAGAATCAGATATTTTTAATGCATCATAAGAAAATATTCCCGAAAGATTGCAATATTGAGCAGACTTTTTTTTTTTTTCATCCAATTCCTCCTGGTTTTTCCCCTCCTTTCTTCCCCTCCCCAAGCCCCCTTCCTGCTCCCATGGATTTTCTAGATAGATTTCTGTAGCGTATCTAATGCTTTTCTTCATTATTACCAGGGATCAACCCCTTATAGATAGGACCAAACCAAAGAAGGAAGCTACATCCTTGACCGTCCAGCTTGCTGGCAGGAGCTCTGTCAATTTGGATTGTAGCAATATTTCAAAATGATATTTTCAGTGCTGTTATTATAATCGTAATTGGGAAGTGGTTGATTAGATGGAGGCCAGAGACAAATTTTAAGGGAACACAGGGAACTGAGCAGGGGCAGACTGCCGTCCACTGCATTCCGTCTCCAGCTCGGAGAAAACTGCCTTGACAGAGCTCACTCACAAAACCCAGCCACAGATCATAAAGCTCCTAAGTAGGCTGGCCACCCGCTTTATGCTGAAAATTTGTGGGATGCCATTTTTTTTTTTGCCTGGCAAAATTAGTAGGAGTGCTTAACGTAATTAATTTTTATACTAAACACGTGTTGTTGTTGTTGTTGTTTTTAATGTACAATTACCAAACCATCGCACCCACAGCACAGCACAATCAGATGTGCCTGAAAACACATAATTGACATAAAGGATGTGCAGGAAAATAACGTGAAAACATAAAATAAATGGTTATTGCTATTTAGAATCTGCATTTAAAGAGTGGAATTATTCATAATTATGCATTATTAGCTAATAATTGGGTGGAAGCATACAGGGCATATCTTGTTTATTATTGCTGTTGCTGCTATTGTTACTGTTATTATTATTTTCTGTGGAAAATTTTACCAACCTGAGATCGTTTTGAAGAATTCCCAGTGATTACTCAGTCCATACAGTCTGTAGACTTTTTACATTATTCACTCACCACCAAAACACAGTCACCTCTGGGGAAGGCCCGAGAAAAATCCCAAACATTTCATAAAAACATACCAGCAGGTGTAAGGCATGTTTCTTCAGCCAAAAGAAAGCCAAAGAGGGAAGGAAAGTAAAGAAGGGTAGATGCTTCATACAGGGGAAAAAAAAAAAAAAAAAACCTAAAGCAAAAAGCCAAAGTATACTCAGTTACACTGATTCAAGCATTATTCAGCACATCATGTCTTCTTTCATTCTCCCACTTCTTCTCTCCCTGCCAGAAACAAAAGATGGATAAGACACACATGGTGACTAGGTTTTTAGTGCCTATTGATGATCAATAGCTATGTATAATACAAATTGTGTTTGTGTCACAGAGGGTCAACAGATGGCAAGCTTTGCAGAATTCAGCACTTCAGGCCTCAGGCTTTAACACTCCAGTATGGCAGCCTGATGCTACCCACCTAAGATCTTTTACTTTGGGGAATGTGTCAAGTGTCCTGTGATCAGATTCCCAGGCAAGCAAGCCACAAAGGCTAAATTACAGTGCAGAAAACAGAAGTGATGTCCTCAAAGAGTTGGAACAACCAGTTGGAAGGTGGAAATTTCCTGATACAACCAGTTTCTTGGTCGATGTGAGGTAGAATAACTTAAATGATAAATTTTTTTGTGTCTTGCTCCACATTTTGGTGTCACATAGATTGTTAAAGGAGCAACATGTGGAAAAGAAAGTGACCAAAAAGGTTAAGACAAGAAGAGATAGAGGGCAAAAAAGAATAATTTTGGCTAATTACTCACATCTAAATTTACGTTATACATTAAGAAAAACAGCTTGATAAATCAAATCCATTCATTCCATGTACTTATTAAATAAGTATTGATTGATTGACTACTATATATCCTATGCCATTCTAGGCCCTGGAGATTCAGTGACTAAAACAGACAAAAACTTCTGCCTTCAGAGAGTTGACATCATATGTGTGGTGGGCAGTTGGGGGTTGGAGGGAAAGGCAACAAGCAAATAGTTAAGATCTGTAGTAGGCCAAATGGGTATGTACTTTGAAGACAAACAAAGCCCAGAAGAGAAGACAGAAAGTATGTGCAGAGTGGAAGGTTATGCAACCTTAAGTAAGATGGTCAGTGAAGACATCTCCCAGAGGGCAATATCTGAGTAAAGACTATTGCGATTAAAACTCAGTCCACTATTTGAATGAGCTTTTCTTTTCTTCTTTTTGAACAGAGATGACCAAACTGATATAACAATCAGTGACAAGGTATATGGGATGAAAGAGGGATCCTCCATTACCACCTCTATTTTTGTTGTTGATGATGCTTATTGAGACTTCCTCACAGCCAGACCCTGACTTAGATCAGAATTGTCATGTTGAGGAAGAGAATTACATGTCATACCTAGATTCCCCTGTTGGCCTCTCTCTCCCCTCTGTTACTGTCCTACTTGTACATCCAGGGCCCCTGCTCTCTGCCACCTTTGTTTATGTCTTTCATCAAGGCCTTGCTATCAACTGCTTATGCCTTGGTGTGAATGGAAATTAATGAGCAACTTCCAGGGAAATTTGCAACTAAAGTCTCTTTTCTATGACTGAAAGAAATAAAAGCACTGTCTCCCATGGCAAGAGTTCCAGGATTCTCTATGGATGTTGTCCTGGGGGCTAGACATCTTTGAAATATATTTCAACTATTCCACTTCGGCACCCACCTCCAAGTGAACTTGAGATCTGTTTAGCCTTTGGTAACTGGGTGGATATTTTCTCAAGATACATAGAAAACAAAGATAGAAATGATTTGCACAAATACACCTGTTCTTTAACCAGAAACACCATCTTCTTTAAATAGTTTTAAAGACAAGTAAAACTAATTTGATATGCACAGAAAGGGTACGTTTTCAGCAGACTGAAAAACATGAAGTTGCTCATTCTTCTCAGACACGTGGCTGCTTCCTGTCTCTGTATCTTACCCCACGCCCTTTGCTCATGATGAGCTTCTATGAAACTGAATGTAATTGATACATTGCTGAGGATTTTCTCGCCCAAACTTTCATTGCCTTCTGCTGGTATGCACAGGGCAGGGGTGGGTGGCTAGGGAGAAGTGTAGAGCCATCCTAAGCATTCCCCTTCCCTGGAGAATCTATTCACTGATGATTTGGAAATGTGGCTTTTTTCACTCAAGCACCTCATGGCTTTGGAGCTTGATTTGATCAAGAATGTTAATTATGCTTCTCTTTAACATGATTTATAGGACATTAGTGACAGCGGGGGAGTGTTTACTCTGTGCAGGTAAGATACCGCAGTCTAGGGGCTGCCTCTGATTTCCATGTAATTAGAAAAATTTGGCCCACACAGGGGCCTAATAAGATTGCCACTCTCTTTCCCTCCCAAAAATGTAGAACAAGTCACTATCTTGCACTAACTCGTATGTTGCCTCTCCAGTTTCCAGTAATTTTTTTTAACTATAAAATTAAAGAAAATCAAAGAAAAATTGCATTCATATGGACATGTCATCTGTGAGTAGCTTTGCACAGGCAAACGGGGTTAGTTGCTAGCAACTACAGGTCTCCTCTAAATCAAAATCAGGTTAATATTTCCTTTCTGCCCTTTGGGCATGAGGTATAAGTTTCCCCCATATATACAAAGCCTTGTTTTGTGTATGAGTGTATATTTGTGTGACCTTGTATGTACATTTGTGTATAATTTATAAATATACTTGGGGAGGAAGAGCATTGCTTTAATGCCTGTGAAACCAGTCTGTGGAAGCTTCCCTCTTCCATTGCTGAAATGATTAAAAATCTGACATGAAAAGACCTAAGGGCCTAAAGATGGATAATGAACACAGAACTAGTAAAGGTTTATACCTTTTTGTGCCTCCTCTGTAACAATAACAGGTGCAGTCATTAAATGGTTACACACTTTTCCTATCTCTCACATATAAGCTCATAGGTAACCACATTTAGATACATCTCTTCCTCCATCTGTGCAAACCTCTTTCAGAAACACAGCCCCGCAATTAAGAGCTTCCGCCAACCTATACTTTTTGTGCCTGTAACATATGCCTTGATGTGGCTTCTAGGAAACTTATGTGCGTTTTTATGCTGTTACAGCATCAAGCATCTACACAGTATAAACAAGGGTATAACCAGTCTGCAGATAAATTCTGAACCCATTTTAAGGATGCACAGCAAAAGGATTTTACAGTGATTCTGGTGAGAAGGGACAGAAATTACAAAGGAGAAGTGGAAGTCTTCCTTCTTTTTTTAATCAGAGCGCCTTTGTGTGAGGGTACACCAAGCTTTGACATGAGCAATGTTTAGGTTTGTGTTGCGAGCAAGAGAAAATTCAGTTTGTGCAACAATCTATATGTGTATGGGAAGAGTATTTCTAAAAATACAATAAAATGTTATCTCTGATTAGAAAAGAAAGATGAATTCTCCTGCTAAACCAGGTAACCCTAAAAGCGTGTTAACATGAAATACTAAATAAAATGCTACTCATCTATAATAAATCTTATTACACATTTTGGCAATTTTACTACTAACATAGTGAAGGTTTCAAGCAATGTTTGAAAATAGAAATCTTATATTGAATCATTGTTGCATGAATATATGCAAAATATTCATTTCTAGCACTGTGAGGGTTGAGTGCTTTTAAATTGGAGAAATCACTCATGACTTCACCTTTTCATGCAAGATAAAGTTGTATGTGGTAACATCATTACAATGTCATGAAAGGAGTGGAAATCATACAACAGTTCTGCCTAAAGCTAATATACAAAAAAAGGGCTTCAATATTTTTCAATATTGTTCAATATTTAAAGGTGCAGTGCAGGGCTTTAAATATATTTAAGAAAAATCATTAGGCTTTAGATGTCAGTGAGGCCTTTACTGAGCTCAGAGACTAATAAAATCATTGATGAGATCTCTTTAATATTTAACGGAATTCATGTCTTAGGTAGTCGCCTGTTTTCCACTCCTGTCTCTGCAGATGGGGCTAAATATAGATTTTTTAAAAAAAGATTTATGAGAAAGTGATTATAGATTTTCTTAACTATAGCACTAAAATAAAACTATTTACTCAATGTACTGTCATAACAAGAGAAAAAGCATTATGACATTTAAATAGGATTTCCTATCACTTCTTTAACAGAAGATAGCTTCAAAAGTAGCTGATACATTTACACACACTAACAATCAGGGAATTCAATCAGTGAAAACAAATGAGCAGATTTTCAAATGAGTTGCCGAACCATGAATTATCAATAGAGGGTTAGGAGGATTGTGGGAAACTGTGATTTAAAAAAAAATATATTGAGGACAACAATTATTGTTTTGCTCATGGATTTCTTTTTTTTTCCTAAACAGTTATTTTAAAAAATTAGGAGCCAAAGTCTAGACTCAAAATTCTATGTCTTGTGTGTGAGCACGCGTGTGTATGTGTGCATGCATGCTCACTGAAATGAGAATAGCTCTCCTTTAATTATATTATTTGTGTAGAGTTAATCTGTGGGAGAATATCACTCTCACTAAGGTAAAGTAAGGCATTCACAGGCTCAACTTTAAACCCTGTTTATGTGTGAAATTGATAGCTCCATTTCTGTTATCAAGTCACCAGTCCAGCACTTTAAAGTCATGGTCTGCAAAATAAAATTGTCTCCCTTTTGAATGTCAACCCCTAAAACCAAATATTCCCATTTATTAAAATAAAAATGTAAATTTATAAATTATCATCCTATTTTTATGTAAAAGCATTCTGGAAAGTACCACATACCATTGTCACATGGCAAACAGCCCTCCCCATCATTGGCTGTTGCTAGGCTACCAGGAAATGGAATGGACCATTGCCAATGATGAATTAACTGATGAGCCAGGATGACAGTAATCTTTGTCACTGGATGCAGTAGCTGTCTGAGCCCTGTCATTTTCTGCATTTCATGTTAAACAGATATACCTAGATTGTAAAACAATACAAAGAAGAATCTGAAAAGAAAGAAGTAAACTTTGACAATCAGAGGGCGGTAGCTTTTTATATAACACACAAGGCTTATTACCTTCCCTGAAGAATGCAATCCAACATTCATTAGCTTTTCTTTTTTAAATTAAAATCTGTGAGCAAATGAAACTTTGTTCTACATCAATAAAGCAGATTCAAAGGGATGCATACTGGGAAGCACTCTGTAATCTGTCTATACAAAGCCAAAACATCCAGCTGTAATATGAAAAAAATCACAAAATAATCAGGATGTTTGGTACATGATGTTAACCATTGGGATATGTGAGAGTATCTTTATTTGGTGAATTGTGCAGACAAAGATGACTGACCAAATCTTAGTGTTTGGACTTTTTAGACTTTATATGCATAAATAACTATAGGGATTGAAATACTCAGTGAA
This sequence comes from Pongo abelii, assembly GCF_028885655.2. Classification (NCBI taxonomy): domain Eukaryota; kingdom Metazoa; phylum Chordata; class Mammalia; order Primates; family Hominidae; genus Pongo; species Pongo abelii. The sequence continues at coordinate 72,484,884 of NC_071997.2, read as the reverse complement.
TAATGTCATGTCTACACACAACAAAAGATTTTTCCATCTGGAGGAAGCTGACTAATTCAATCAGATTGATTTTTTTCATGAATTATCAATGAAAATATTGAAGGGATTAGTGGTTTAGTTCTCCTTGGAGTTTCACCCTTAGACTAGTCATAAACTCTTCCAAGACAGAGGACAGGGACTTAGAGGTTCTGAACAGTTGAGTTCAAGGAAAGACAGAAGTAAAGCAAATGTATGCTTAGAGGTGTGAGCATGCATCATAGCAGGAATTGCTCGGATAGAAGTGGAAAAAATTGCGGGCCCAATGAAGGCAAGTGGGTGTTGAGGACACTAGCACAGTGAGACACTACCAGCCAGGAAATTATACTGCAAACAAAAATGGTTTGACTCTAAAGCAGTCAATGCTTTAGAGCATTTTCATAAGCCACATAAGAAAACCTGCCTTATTATATTTTCAAAGAGTGAGAGGGAAAGAATAAAGAAGGAAGACCCAGTAGTGGAACTTTCGACACTGGGAGTATTTAATGATAAAGATCACAAGGGAGAAATAGTATTGAGGGAGAGGCAACATCAGGTAGAGTCAATTTGGTGTTAAAAATGATGTCTTGCCCAACCATTTCTATATCTAGTTTTTTCCCCAAAATAGTCCTGGGGACAAAGCTCCACAATCTGGATTGACATTTGTTCTGACACCATATCCCCTCTAGAAATTTCAGGAATGGCACACTAATCAGGTGTCCTTCTCCTGCTTGACTATGCAGTAACTTACTCATTATGGAATGAATTAGTTCTCTTAGATATACAAAGTGGATGTGAGCAGATGAGTGTGAGTATGCATATGTGTGTGAGAGTGTGTATGCGTGTGTGTGTGGGTGTGTGTAGTTTCAGTGGTTTTAAGACAAAGGATTTGCCAATGAGACAGGAACTCTGGGATCTTGTTAGTCCCTGCATTAGTGAAAAGATGAATGGCAAGGGGTTCTTTGGACCTAATACTTCATAGCACTCAAGGCCTGTTCTGCTCTTTTTTAATGTGTGGATTTTTGAAATGATAGATCATAACTATAGGCCCAATGTGTGTGAATGCGGATTGTATGCACTTAATATTTCAGGAGAAGTGTATGCAACCTAATCCAATCACTCTGAAGAATGTGGAAAATGGAAATGCATAAAGAAAGCTGCTGGCATAAAAGAGAATAAAGAAGAAATACTGATGAAGCTCTGTATGGATTAGGCAAAATATATTCATGCAGCATTTGAATATATATGTATATGCATATATATATTCTGATATATGTATGTTTATATTCATTTAATATATATGTACACATATACACGTATGTATACTAGATAATCAATGTATTAAAACAAATCAAATCAGAAAATTTATTTTTTGAAGTTAAAATAGCAACCTGTCTTCCACTGTGGATTTTTGTTACCTCCTTTTTAAGGATCTAGAGAATTAAAGGAGATTTTTAATGAGATCATAACCAATATCTCAAAAATATTAGCAAATATTGGAGAAGTGTCCTAGCTAGTGAGTAAAAGTATTGATTCTGGAGATCTGGGTATCCAGGTATAAATTTCAACTCTGCCACTATTTAACCTCTTAGTCTCAACCAAGTGACTTAACCCCTTCTTGCTTCTGTTTTTTCATTATAAAATAAGGGGGCTGGGTGATAGCAATCGTACTTATTACTGGATGAGTTAATATTATTTTTGAACCACTTATAACAGCACCTGGCACATAATAAGAATGATAGAAGTGTTTGTTAAATAAATAAATATGCATGTGCATGGTATTTGTCCAGGGAGTATTATGAAGGAAGGTTTTGAAATCGTCTTTCTTATAAAAAGCAGAACATGTCATCTTAATGGTTTCATGCTGGTAAACTCTTAACCCGCAGCCCAGTGTGGATGTAGGCTGATTCCTGGTCCTTAGTAACTTAGTTCTTTGGACCTAGAGTAGGAAGGTTGCACCCCCTTGGGTCTGCTTCCCTGACACCAGAGTCCTCTCCAACTACCTGTGTCCTGGGAATAAATAGCTAGTCATCTTATCTGCCCTAGATTGTCCTCCTCATCTTTTTCACTCCAGTTTATGGCTTAGCATTAAGATTTTTGGAGAGAAACAGAGGCAGAGAAAAACGGACAGAGAAACTTTTCCCAAATAACAGTGAGAAACACTGGATGGAATATGTTATGGTGGGTAGGAAAAAAAAAATGGAGAGACCCCAGATCAAGGACAAAAACAAACACAAAGACCATTCAGCCAGCACCTGGCCATAAAATGGCTGAAACTTGAGACAAGGAGGGAAAGGGAGACAGAACAACTGCTGTGAACAAGAAAGCAAAAGCGTGGTGCCGTGGCCACACTGTGCCATTGCATGTCCCACAACAACATCTATTCATTCAACCATGTTTACTGAGTACCTGAGAAGATCCCCAAAATGTGATCAAAATATTCAAAAATCCTTGCCCTTATAGAGCTTACACTCCATAGAGGAAGAAACAACATAAAAAATAACCAAACAAGTAAATTATGTGATGCATTAAGTGATAACAAGGACTAAAGGAGGAAAGAAGGCTAGAGGGTTAAGACTGGATGGGTGCAGCCAGGGGCCTCATATGCCACCAGAGTCTGGCACTACACAGCCCGCAGGGGAAGAGGGTTTGTTCTTAGACCACTTATCTAATCACTTTCTGATTATTAGATTTTTACCCACATTCCCCATTACAAGCTCTCCTATGACAGCCTCCTGCCTTGCCTCTCCTCTCACATAAAACCACTGGTCTTGTATGGAGAAAGAAAGATAAACCCATAGTCTTTTGATTCTTGATTGCACCCTGAAGGACCAGATTCTGCTTCTCACATCCTCCCGCGGGGATAATTCCTGGAACACAGCATCACAGGAAACCCCGATGCCAAGTTTCTCTTCTCCAGAAGAGCCTTTTGCCTCGGTCTTCCATAGTGCCTATTGTCTGATGAGCTGCTTATTGTCATCTATGGGGCCCCTTTAGCAGAGAAAAAGGCCATTGAAAACACAGATGAGCATTTCCAAACAGGGAAGCAGTGTGCCTCTTCTCTTCCACTCCCCTTCTTCAAAAGATTATACACAAGCTTCTTAGCATGCTCTCCACAGTCTCCTTTTAGAGCTTTCTTCTCTTCCTTGGTCTTGTTTCCCCTCTTTTTCTCCTTGTCTTCAAAGCCTCATAGTAGTGGATGGTTTGGGATGCCTCATCAGGTTTGAGATGAAGGGACTGAGGAAAAGAATGTAGGTATGGCTGAAAGGGAATGATCACAAAGGGAGGCCACCTGAGCCATGCTGTGAACTTTTTTTTTTTCTTTTTCTTTTTGAGACAGGGTCTCACTCTGTCTCCCAGGTTGTAGTGCAGTGGTGCAATCACCAATCACTGCTCACCAGAGTCTTGACCTCCTGGGCTCAGATGATCCTCCTGTCTCAGCCTCCAGGGTAACTAAGACTGCAGGCACCTACCACCATGCCTGGCTAATTTTTGTATTTTTTGTAAAGAAGAGGTTTTGCCATGTTGCCCAGGCTGGTCCCAGACTTCTGGGCTCAAGCAATCTGCCTGCCTCCCAGAGTGCAGGGATTACAGGTGTGAGCCACTGCGCCTGGCATTTGGCCATGCTCTTTATTCACGTTTCATGATCTGTGACTCTAGGCAAGTTACTTAACCTCTCTGAACGTCAGTTTCTTCATCTATAAAATTAGGTGAAAATACTACCTCAAAAAAACCTAATTTTAAGAATTAAATGAATAATCCAGGTTAAGCATTTAGAACACTGTCTGGTCAATGCTTACTTTAAAATGGAGTTATTTTTGTTGTGGTTTACATGGCCCTGAAAGGAGAAAGGACTCAGAACAACAAGCCTCCAAAGGAAAAGAAAATGGAAGCCAGTGGCTCTTTCAAGTGATTTTGTTGCTGTATGATTACAGTCAAGCTTGGGTTCATTACATTTTTATATTTTACCTAGTGGAGCAATTTGATAGTCTGCAAGAAAATGGCAATCTTTCAGCATCACCCCAAGGTTAAGTCCCTTAGAGAGACCAAGGACTGAAGCAGTAGGGACAAAATATAATGCTTTTAAATAGTTTTCAGAAGATGGGGAAAACTCAAAGGTGTTTTTTGCTAGTACTGTCTTTTCAGCAGAACTAGAACACAGCCTTCAAGCTCCTATAGGCATGCCTGACTCTAGCTGGAGGGTGAAGCACTTTTAGAGGGAAATCAGCCCCTTATAAGCCCTCAGACACATACTTCAGGGGCCAGCGACCTGTGCGAAAAGCACCTTTTGGAAAAGAAAATATGCAAATAGGATATTAGAAATGGGATCATATTTCTTACCTAATAGGCCATGCTGGTCATCCTGTGATAGGCATAATAATTCTGCTTGGAACTTTAAAATGAAAGAAAGAAACTTGATATCTCAGCCTGTTCAAATACAGATGCTTTCATCTCATGAGAGTGAATTGACTGCCTTAGTACAACTGAAGTCTGGCGAAATAGCGATTGAACTGAGTGAAGTGGTTATGAACGAGCAGACCATAATGGTGCCCCCAGCAGGAGAAGAAGGGGGCCCCAGGTACTGAGAGAAGGTGCCCTCCAATAGGTCTTTCCCCAATAATTGATTATAATATAACCTTTTCTCAGCAAATCAGAGAAATCTACTCAGCATTATTGGAAGTCTCTATTATGATCTAAAACCAGCCTGATAGAAATATCTATATAGTTAACCGAATATTCAGTGGCCTTCAATATTTTAGAGTGATAATCACAAAGCCAACAATACCTGGTGGTGACCGTGTCTACACATGAAAATCACATGCATTACAGTGGAGAAAGGTGCTTCTTCAGTGTCTTCTAGAGCAAGTAGGAGTGGAAGAATACTTGGCTGAATTCACCTTTTTCTTTTCTCTGGATTCCATCAAATGGGTTTGTGTGTGGCAACAGAAATAGAAGCTTCCAAGAAACACTTTGTAATTTCAGCCCAGAAAGAACGAAGATTCTTGACTTCAGATCTCAGATTAGGTACTTCTGCTTACCTGGTGCTCTGCAGAAGCATCGCTATCTAAATATGTCCAGTACACAGTTTTCTACATGAGAGTTTTGTTTTTCTCTCTTAAGTGTAGCGACTTAAAATTCATCCTTGTACATAGTCAAGTCCATTTTTTTCCTCCCCATGTAATCCTTACTACAACTGATACTAGAGATACAAACCCCTCTGCCCTTAATCCTGTTCTTAGGAAACAAGCCCAGTGTCCTGAAAGCAGCAGCACAGCACACATGACCTCTCCTCTCCCCTTCGCTTCCCCATAACACTGCTTAGACGAGGAGTAGACATGGGTGCTGCAGCAGATTCTTTCTCCCAGGAGTCCAAAACAGGAAAAGCAGAATCTGCATTCCTTTAGCATAAGGAATGTGAGCTGAAAAGTCATATAGATTTGCAGGCTAAGCCTACCATCTGAAAGCAGCCATGATGAGCCATGTATAAACAGGTATGTACACAGAGAAACTCACCTTTAGAGAGAGGAGAATAAACCATAGAAACAACAAGCAGCAGAGAGGAGGGATGATGGGATAAGAGAGAGGAACGAGTAGTTACCCATTTCCCCATTTCCGTGAGGCAAAGCTCAGTATACGTGGATTTCATGAATACCCGTGAAGCCTTCTAATAACACCTATTCTTTTTAGCTTATTCAAGTAGGTTTTCTTCTTTATACCAAATAATTCCTAAAACAAATGGTAAGCAGTATGTAGACACATCATGGCACAGACACTTCAGTATATCTTGTGATGGTTCAAAGGTATCACATTAGAATTTCATGACATTAGTGTTGGGTAAGTATAGACAACATAGGAGTTCAGAAGATGAAGGACTCATAATACAAAGAAAATTCTATGGCTATCTGTGGGCTAGGCATTGAACAGCTCAGGGAAGGGGTTGTCTTCCCAGTATTATTTCATGAAAAGTTGGCAAGCCTGTCAATGCACGTAGGTACCACAGTGATAAGCTCTACGTAAACCCAGAGAGGGAGATAAAAATCACCAAGGATGATGAATGCTAATTGCTATCTTCATTTTTAGTACAATTGGCTTTAAAGAACAAAGTTAAGCATCCACTGATCCCTGGAGGCAGCGCTCTAGATTGGGACTGAAAGAACATTACAAAGGCCTTTACACAGAAGAAGCATGGGGGAAGCATGCTCTTGCCTATCATAAAGGAACTCCTTCTGATTTCCTAATCATCTCATCAAAAAACAGATGGACATCTGACATGTGTGGGTAAAATGAATGGATATGCCTGCATGAATATCCATAAGTGAATATGGTATGGATTTAATTGTCAACATTCATTGAACAAACATTTAGGGTATAGGAGATTTTGTTCTGCACTCTGCCACTTTATCAGCAGTATGGCTAAGGTTTCCTATCAGTAAAATTGGTATAATAATACCAACTCCATTGAGTAGGTGTGAGGTTTAAATGACATAATTTTGGGTACATAGTAGGTACTGAAAAATGTGCCATGAAATTTTACTACATAGCATGTACTTTTACAGGTTAACTATTAATAAAATCCTAATGTAATTACTTGAATATAATACTAGATGGAACCATCTTAAAAGAATTCCTTCCCGTGCTATCAAATGTTTCACTCTGATATATTTATTGATATTCACATTACAACATCTACAAAAACCTGGAATGCCTTAAACAAGCAGAATGTAAGGAAAGAGCCTAGGCCTACCTGCCTACCCACCTACCCACCTACCCATCTACCTAACAGTAAATGGCTTCCACGTTCTTGCCATTATGCAATTGTCTGGAAATACCTAAACATTGCAAAGTCCATGTGGTTTGAATACCACATGAGTGCTAATCAAACTAACTTTATTATGCTAATAAATGATGCCAACTGGCACTTAATAAGCTCTTCTAATCACCTTTCTACTTTAGGTCATACCAAAATAGTGTCTTCCTGCTTCCTCAGGCCCCTTTGCTGTAACCAGAAACCACCGTCTCACACCTTACTGTAGACTATAGATATCATTTCAACACGGGTCCCCTTTCTCACATTTTTCCCACCCTCAACAACTAGCTGTTTTTCTACTTTTCCTCTCAAAAACACTACACCAAGATATAAATAATATGATTGACCCTTCTTAAAAAATCCACCCCAATATTTTTTAAAACTAGGAAAAGATGCTCATTCTATGCTGAATTGAGCAGTTAACTCAGTCAACATTTTCCCAGTAGCATTCTCTTGCTGTGCACAGACAAAATGAGCCCTCGTCACTTCTCTCTCACCCTACCTCCTACTCCAGCCTCTCCAAAGACTGTGTATGAGATCATTCCCTAAGGATCTTCCTTCATTAAAAAGGCAACGTGGAGTTTCCAGTAAGAAGCTTCTCTTCGACAGCAGACCAGAATGTTAGCAAGAGAACCCTACAAGATGTGCACGCACATATAGCAGTGGTTTAAAGGATAACAGCTTTGCGTTGGGCACAGGTCAGGGAACTTTGGTATGGAGAACAGGTGGGCTACCTGACAACCAGCAGGCAGCCTTGCTTTTGACTACCGCCATTTTAAATCAGGATGTTTGGCAAATCATTAGTGTCTGCTAGTTATTAAACAGAGGAAAGTTCAAAAGCCCACGCATGTTTTTCTCCCAGCTTCCCAGGTGGTAGCTGTTTCAAGCAGCAACCTTTTCACTTTGTGCAGCAAGACTTGTAAACTTCCTGTGGCTAAAACCGTGTTTTCTAACCGGGTGCCTGCAACTGAGCCACAGCCTCACAAGACTTGCAAAACCCATATGTAAATCTCTGTCTGAGGAGTTGCCATTCCCTCTTCTTGCAAGTTTATTGTTGAAATTACTGAAATGTACACAAATGACTGCATTTGAAGGTGAAATTTGGTGGAAAAATAAAGATATAATAGGATTCTTTCTTAAATAATTTCCTGGTGCGATGTCTGTCTAAAAAAATGAAGTAAAATTATATGATGTCAAAAAATCATGTTTCAAAATGATTGACAACATGTGAATGTTTTGCATTGTGAAATGAGGTGGAAAATTTTAATTGCATGATGGGAGGACATAATATTTATTAGAACCTTGTAACTACAGAGGATTGCAATGAAGAGGACACAATTTTAAATTTGGCGTTAATATGTCAAGTCTAAGGCTTAAATGAACATGCAGGAGTAAAATTCTTTATCAAAGCCTTTTCTTAGAGTGTATGATTAAGTTTTCAGATTCTAATAACTAAACAGGATCGACGTGTGGGGCACGTCCACATCCTGACAAAGAGGCTCATTAGTCTGCATTCGTACTCCATGTTGAACAGTGTTACCACACACCACATGCCTGGGTCAGAGAGAAACAGAGCTGATCTCATGCAGAGCTCACAGGAGAGGTGATGGTGTAGCTGGAGGCCTGGGATTGTAAAGAATGCAGAGAATGAGGAAAAGAACTGTAAATGAAACAGACGGCTGAGAAAAAGATACAGAAAGTATAAGAAACTATATAAGAAACTGGCAAAACAAAAATCTAGATCCAATTTGCCTTTAACCAAACTGTGAATGCAAATGACTCAGCCAAGGGTGGCAAATGGCATCTACATTTGTTGGTCAACTTGTCAGCTTCTAAAACCAGAGCAAGCCACAAATGATAAATGTGGCTCAGTTCCTTCTTAATGGCTCCATAACCCTCTATACCTTGATGAAAAGAAATGAGGACTCTGCTTCCCCACAGGACAAAAACAGTACTAAGGTCAAGGCAGAAACACATCCTCAGACCCCACCCTCCCATCTGACTCTCCCATACATCAGTAGATTTATTGATCAGATTAGGAACCGTAGGTTCACTGGCTTTCCTCCCATTCTGCCTCAAATTCTACCACTCAAAGAAATTTTACCCCTCATTTTATAATAGTTGCAGTAACTAAAACTCAAAAGGGGTTTTTTTTTTTTTGAGGGAGGAAGCATTGCTGGAGATGCCTAAAACTGCCAGCATCAACAATATTATTAAGATTATAAGAAAAGAGAAACATAAAGAAAAGTTGTTCCTGCCACCAAGCAGGAGAATGATAGGGAAGCATGTTTCTCTCTCCTGCTCTCTGCGATTGATACTGGTGCCGCTTCGCATGAATATGGCAAGGACGTAAATCATTGACTTGGAAATCCTAGAGGGTCAGTGAATGGGTCTGTAACTAGTGGAGCAGAAGAGGTCAGAAATTAAAATGGTTAGCAATGAGCAATAAGAAATCTGAGGAAGGCTTAAAGAGGACTCGGAAATAGATACTTTATTGCCTCTTTCTTGCAGAATTGAAGAGATGAGCTGGGAATAAAAGAACAAAGATTTGGCCAAGAAAATAGAAAGTCACCATCTTGGGATCAATTTTTTTTTTCACAGCTCTATGTTTGGTGTTTCCTACTTATCCCAATACCACAGGTACTTGAAAACCAAACATCTAATAATATACATACAAACATACACCTTCCATTACAGTTTTTTGCTTTCCTAGATATGATTACTGAATGAAAGTGTCTACCTGATACAAACAATATTTTTCATTAAGCCTCTGCATTTATTTGTTAACCAAAATAATTTTCTTTTTTAGTAGTAAGAGTAAATTGTTCCACAAAATTAATACCTCATCTCATGTACATAACGCAAAGCCCAAGATATTTAAAATGCCTCTTTCGCCTCCCAGAGAACAGAATTTAAGCATTATGGATTCAAAACTTCACAGGTTCCTTTATGCAAGCCACTGAAGACTTATCTTCCACCTGCTCATATTGTTTGCCGCATTCCGATCAGAGAGGGAATTTGCGTCTCTGAACCAACAGATATAAAGTGCACGAGAACATCACAAAGTAATTACAAGTTTATGACATCATCTTAATATTACAAGGGAGAGAATGAAAGACCCGAGAGAAACTTGTGATTTCCCTTTTGGGAAAACATTAATGGATGCTTACAATCTGTTTTCTTTTGTTTTGATGTTACAACCAATAATACACTTTTATGTCTATAAATAAAGACTAAAGTTGAATAAATCCAACAAACCCCTGAGCCTGCAGCTTGGAATCTTGATTCACATTCAAGGCCAAGATTTATGAGTCACTTGCAGAGAATAAGTTGAAGCTGCAAGATTTGGGGGGAAATTATTCCACATGGCGATTATTTGGGGGAGTGATTATGCATGCACACCTGATCACGGTGTCACCTGCTCCAGCTCGTCCGACATGATAAAACATGGCAATTTTCTCTATTTCCCTTTGCTTGCACAACAGAAACTGATGTGCACAACCTCACACCATTCATTTTTAGATGTGCCTCCTTGTCAGAGGCATCCTTCTATTCCCAATTGAGTGCTGACTTCTGGAGGTGTTGTGTGCTGATTTATGTAAATGCCTTGATGACTGGAAAGGAAAATGAGAAACACCAACACTAATGACCAATAGTAGAAAAAACCAGCTTTACAGATAGATATTTTCTATCCTCATATGATGGGCTGTTTTCTCGGACATTTACCACCTCCATCCCCACCATCCACATGCTAACTTTACAAGTTTTAAATTACAGTTGAGACCATTGGGAAAGTTCTCCTGGGCTTTCTCACCCAATTCTCCTCTATAGGGATGTCTTCAGAACAGGGAGGGCTTTCTTCTCTTTCGGGAGAGTTCCCTGAGTGTGCTACCTCCCCTTAAATACCTGCAACACTGGCCGTGATGGGGCCTCACCACCTCCCCAGGCAGTTCACTTCAGTGCCTAATTGCCCTTACCGGGAAGAGATTTTTCCTAATGTCTCCTAACCGACATTTTCCCCTTTCCTTAGTTTCAAGCCGTTACTTCTTATTAGACCATTCTCAACTACTGCAAGCAATCCTCTCCTTTCCTTAAAATTATTATTGCTCAAATATTTGTAGACAGTTAGCATAGCCTTCCATCTCGCCAGCTCCTTTTCCTGAAAGCTTTAAATGTTATGTTCCTTTAACCTTTCTGTATAGGTCATCTCTTCCAATCCTTTTATCTTTTTTGTCACCCTTCTCTGGGTTCTCTCTAATTTACAGTATTGATGTTCTCTTTATAATGAGGTGCCCCAAACAGTATGCCGTGCTCCATAAGTGGCTGCCAGGAGAGGCATAATTACAGGAACTCCATTTTCCTATAAGCAACACCCCCAGCCCCCGCCACCCCTGCCGTATATGCTGTGGGCCTCTGTAGAGCATTTGTCTTTTTCACAGCTGCACTACATTATCTAAATACACTATCAGTCCCAATTCCTTCTCCCATTTGTCTCGTGAAGACACATTCACCTAATCTGGTGTTTTTATTTTCTTACTACGCATCCCAGTCCCCAAACCAGGATTGTTCACAACTGGAATCCAAAACTCCTTGGTCAATTAAAAAAGAAGGCTGTAACTCCCTCTGTTATCAAGCCTCGGGTTTATAACAAACTAGACACAGGTAATCGTTAGCTGTGACCCTTTTATTTACAACACCATCGGATTGGTTTTATTTTTACAGCATTGTTAGAGATTAAGAGCAAAGCTTCTGTCTTCATCACATTGGCTTTACTGTGGGTTAGGACCTATGGTGCCCCACTTCATTTCGTGAGACCCAAGCAATGAGCACAGAGTCATTTCTAGTAAGTTCTGACTCTGATTAAAAAACAATCTTTATGAAATAGAAGCTAATAAAATTGCTTTCCTAATTACCCTGAGCTAGTTCATTTCCCAGCAAATATAATAAAATAGAGTTACTTGGCTCCGATTCACAAAATCTGAACCCAAGCTCATTATTAAGGCATTTAGCAGGGAAAAAAGCATGTGTGCATAAGATGCTGTCCCATCAAGCAGAATGCAAGAAACCTTTTGAAGTTGAGACCTTTGAAGTTTGAAGTTATTGCTGCATTTTTTTTAAATGCAGGTATTTCTGCTAGGAAAAAAATACATTGGAGTCATTTATATTAATGGAGCAGAGTGCCTACACTAGCGTAATCATTGGAAGGGTTTTTTGTTGAGAACAGCAAATCTTTATTTAAGAAAAATATTTAGATCCTTTTACATTGTACTTGTTAATCTGTGGGGCTATTATACACAGCAGCAAGACTTTTACGCAACAGAATAGAGTAACTTATGTCCCAAGGCTATTTCTGCCATGACTTATGCCACTCACAAATCTCTTTCATCTATTTAAAGCATGAGATTCTGATGACTATAAATGTATGAAAATGTTTGGGGATTGTTTTATTTTCCTCTAAATGTCCTATTATTCATTAACATGGACATGATTTGCTAATATTTCTAATGCACTCATGAATACTCCACTAACAGAGGTTTAAAATGCTCCATTCCCAGGGGGAAAAATACAATTACTAAAATTAAGAAGAGTATATCTATTAACTAAAGAGGTGATATTTATATGGCAGAATCAGGTGGCCAAAGAATGAAATCTTTCTTCTGTCTGGCAAGATGACACATTGTGTCATTTTATGTGATGTCGCCAATAGAGTCGCAGCTCTGGGTAACCATCACACTAAAGTAAATACAGCCAGGACTGATTCACAAAAAGAGCCAACTCCCCATAGCCAGTAATAGGGATGCTAAAGTCTTCTTTTCTCTTCTTTGGGTATTTGCCTGAAACCAATCTCTTAGCACTCAGTCTTGCAAATCTGAAATGGGGAAAGAAATTGCCTCTGTCTTCTACCAGAGAGTGCAGCTCTTCTTGGGAAAATTTGTGAAATTCCACCCCCTGGGCAAAAACCATGGCTTTTTGTCAATATGCCCCGGGTGGAAATCTGACATTTCCATAATGATATGACAGATTTCCATCTGGGAAAACTGCCTTCTGTTTTCACAATGAATTTGAAGCAAGAATGAAAAATCTTTCACTTTGTCTATAAAACTATTTAGAAGAAAAATATCTGCATTTCTCCTACCTTGAAATAATAGAGTGGGTATTAAATGAGAAAAACCTGTAACTATTTTAAGTTCAATCAAATCATCAGCAATACTTAAAAAGAAAAAGAAGAAGGGAACTACGTGGAGAATAAATCCTTCCGGACAAATTTGTTACTGTTTCTTGATTGTTGCTAGCAGATGAAAGGAATAATGTGTATCCAGCAATAAGTGAATATGCATAGATGGTATACAGCTGGAATTCAGGAAAAGATTGACAGAGGGCATCAGGAAGTCTATTTTGTGAAACTGGTTCTAATTGATTTTGATGGGAGTATTGTCATATGGATTGAAAATTTGCTGAAAGATGATAAACAAAGGGTAGCAATGAATGGAGAGCAAAGGGGATGACATTGGGGTTAATGTGAGTTTTGATGTCATTTCTTATTTTTCAGAAATGCAACAGGAGAGGAGCAACCTGGACAAATATGGAATATGCAAATGTACTAAATGAATGGTGCTATGGTTGCCGATGAGAACTAAAAACCTGAATTTTCTTAGACAAGTGAGAGGTGAGGTCTGTGGAGAAAGGAGAGTATAAACATAAAATGGGCTTAGAGATGCTGGAGCCAGAACATTATAGGGGTAACGATCAAATACACAAAATGATTGAGCAGCTCCCTGGCTTTTGAAAATTCATCCCCTCTGAATAGTTTGAATTGCTGCTTGTTTTGTTTTGTTTGCCAGGGTTAGGGTGGGGTGCACTCTCCCTGGCCCTCCTCTTCTTGAAGCTGTGAAGTCCCTGACTGAGTACCAGGAAATCCAGGGCGGGTTGGGTTTTCTTTTTTCTGTGCAAAGTTAATTATCTCGAACTCCCTGAGAAATTTAGATTTTTCTTTAATCAGTTAAGAAAAACAAACCTTGTATTTTTGTATTTTCTTCCCACCCACTCGAGAAGCCCACGAGCTGCTGTGGTCATTTTTTGTCGTTAATGTGGCTTGTTGACGTTTTTAGTGAAACCTGTAGAGTAAGACTATACTGGGAGCTTGAAAAGCAACCAACCAATTGAAAGTAAACACAAAAGCGCAGGGAATTTTAGAAAAAAAATCAAAGGTGAAAGGAGTGGAGGAACTGATTTGCTCCGAAAGGAAAGTGTGTCCCGATGATTAACACCAGGTCGGCATGCTGAGAGAAAAACGACACAGACGCAGTGAGCGCGCGGCATCCGGTTTGCCGGCACATCCTAATGAGCACGATGGTCAAATGCCCTGGGTTTGCCATATGTTGTGGCCATATGCATATCTGGTGAACCAGATGCCCTGCTTTTTTTTCCCCATATTGCGCCATTTTTCTCACAGCATAAAGACATGGCTTAAGTGAGAAGCAGGAGGGGGTAGGGGGTAGGCAATGATAGCTTGTTATTCCAAAAGGTTGTAGGACAGAAAACATCGGTAAATCCATCCCTGCTCTAATTCCATTCTCAAATATTTGATAAGCACCTACTAGATTCAAGAAGAGTTTAGATCAAATCAGGGTAACAAATTCTTCTTGGGTTATTAAGGAAAGTTTAGAGGTACTCTTTGCAACTGTCATAATTTCTGTCAGGAAGCTCTCTAGTCACTTGGTTAAGAGGATTGGACACAGTTTGCCATTTCTAATGCTCATAAGCGGTCTAAGGATTACCATGGGACCATTTATGCATGGCAATCGTTCAAACTGTTTCCTTCACCTGGGGGACTCTTTCTCTTTTCCATTTCTACTTATTCTTCAATGTTCACTCATTCATTCATTCATTTATTAAGTACTTTTGACTACCTTCTAAATTCATCTGGCACCATTCAAGACCCTGGGGATACCATAATGAGCAAAAACGACACAGTCTCTACCCTCAAGGAGCTTATAATCTAGTGGCACAGATGTTAATCAAATAATAAAATAATGCATCGTTACAACTGGGAGACATGCCATCAAGGCAAAGTACCGGGAACCATGAAAGTGTGAACCAGGAAGACTAGGCCTAGTCTGGAAAAACAAGTATGGGTCAGCTTGATGGCACTTCCTGCAAGGACACATTTCTGATTCTCCAAGCCCAATATGCACGTGTTTCTCTCTCTCTCCCTCTTCCCCTTTCCCCACCCCACCCAACTGACCCCCGTCTCTCTCTGTCTGTCTCAGAATCCTATAGCACATTGTTAAGCTCTTAACAAAGTTCACTTGTGTTATTTACAAATTTTCTCTGACTTTCCTAATCCTCAACAACATACTTCACACCACCCACCTTTGCATTCTTAACAGTGCTTTCCCTACTCTATAAATACTAGTTGAAGGGCATTGACATCTTAATGACTCATCAACAGAGAAGACAAATATGACTAGTATAAAATGTCAGATAATCCAAAAATCTCATGGCTAAATTTTACCATGTCTCAGACTCACAGCACTACCTTGGTACTTATCAGAGTTTCTGTTTATTTGTCCGTGTATCCATCTTCTCCACTAGCTTGTGAGTTCTGGAGAGAGAGGATTGGTTCTTCATGAAGGGAGTCAGGTTTAAACTGAGTTTAGAAGATAAATATATGGACGAGCCTCGTGCAGTGTTTGGCACTTAGTGGATTCTTAACACGTGGTTATGAAACAAGTTCCTCAATATATAAGTGAAATAATTTTCACTCCCAGTTAGGTGTCCTTCCTCTTAATGCTTGCCCTAGGCCTTTTGCCTTCCAAATGCCTCACTGTTTTGGGGCACATAATGGGTAATCAACAGATACTTACTGATCTACAGGTTGAACCTGGACCTTAGCAGTGCACCACTTCAGGGGACACCATTCTCACTGTGGTCTATGGAAATGGGGCTTCCCTAGAGTACCATGTAGATTGCAGTGTGGATAGTGTCCCTGCAGTTGGGCAATACAGAGGCACCAAGTTCAAACTTCTCATCTCATGGAGAAAAAGAGTTAAGGGAACTCCCTCAATTTCCACAACAAGCTTGTGGCATAAATGCAGCTATTCTTCTGACTCTCAGGTCACTACAACTAGTTGGCTTGTATGTTTAAAATAAAATTGAATTTAAAATTATTTATTTTGAGCATCTCTTGACTTTCCTTGAAGGGAGTCTAGCCACCCTAGAGTACCAACACAGTAAGGCTTGGAATGCCTACTTAAGTGAATTTCTGTTGTGAACCATAGTCAACATACTTATAAATCAGCCCCATAAATAGTCCCTTACATGTAGCAATTACCCCAAGACCAATAGTAAAAAGCCTGATTTTTTTTTTCTTTAGCCATATACCTCCTGAAAAAATAGACAGAGAAATTGACTAAGGAAAATGACTGAAGGCTTGACTTAGGTATGATCCAGATATATTTATATACATTGCTTTTTAGAGACGTGATCTACCTATGTTGCCCAGGCTAGAATGCAGGAATGCAATGGCTATTCATAGGCATGATCATAGCTCACTGTAACCTCAAACTCTTAGCCTCAAGGGATCCTCCCACCCCTGCCTCCCAAGTAGCTAGGACTACAGGCACATGCCACCATATCTGGCTTTATATTTATCTTTGTTCATCCCCATCATAGAATCAGCAAACAGGAGGGTATGTACTCAGGTAGCATAGCAGGTGGCCACTTCAGGTCTTCTCTGAAGTCTTGGGTTTATGAGCAATGGCCTCTGAATAAGATTTCCTACTCAGAATGTGAGAGAAACAATAACCAAATCCTCAAAACAAAGAGAATGAGTCTATTTACAGAAAAGCACAAGTTGTGTAATGTGGTATTTTTTGAATTTTTGAAGGAAACTAAAATTAGAGTAAGTACAATCAGGTTTTTATTCCACCTTAAATCCCCAACAAGATATTTCCTTTTCTTCAGGTCTGAGTTCAGGGTGACATCCCAGCCCCATCCCATTAAGCCCAAGTGAAGACACGATCCAGGCCTCTGTGTCTTCTGTTCCCTCCTTCAATCCTGCAAGGAAAAGTTTCCTTAGTGAACAGGACTCTGCAGATCAAGCATTGACCCTTCCCTTGGCAGATTCTAAAATGAGGCCTCTGTATATCTATATCCTTCAGGTACTTGCAAAACGTGAGAGAGGCCGCATTTGATTTTCAGTAAATGGGTCATTTTTCAATTCCTAATTTAGAAAACTCATTCTTAGTATTTTCCTGCTCTGAGGATCTGGCAGGGGGGTGGATCAGGGGAATGTCAGGAGAAATATGATTCCATAAGTTTAAAAACATACTTAAATTATTGTGTTCTATTTTTTAAGTCCTTCCATGATGCATCTATGTTACTGAGTTGGTTTCTGGACACTTTCATTTGGTTTCTTAATTGGACATTTTACAGATCTTGTGGTACATGTTCAATATGTCTAGGGAGAAAAATCTAACTAGCCAATAACATCAAAATAGGACTGGAACCAGGAGAGAATCTCTTACACCTGCACTCCTCCTGTTCTACTTTGCTGTACTTTTGTGGGTGTGTGAGTAGGGGTGAGGGGGTGAGGGTAAAAAAGGGTAAAGACCCAGGCTCTACACCAGCAAAATAAATTAGGGAACTGAGGCAGCTAGTGCAATAATTGAGTTCAAAAAAATTGGGTGACCTGAATTTTGCAGACTGTAAGTCTAATAAGCACTCTTACCTGCTAATGGTTCTATTCTCTATGCCCTTGTCAGTTTGGGATTTCTAAGTCAGCTCTCTTTAGACTGAGAGTTTAGGTTTGGGATCAGGTTGTTAACAGTGTAGTCAATGCATGTGGAGTAGAAGAAGGGGAAAGAGATGCCTTTCCCTCCATGGACAGAGCCAAGAAATCCAAACAGCCAAAGTGCTACAAAGAAATAAAGAGGATGTTTCTAATATGGAGCTAGACAAATGCAAATGGCCAGTTTTAGTTATGTTGCCTGTTGGCAGGCAGTACTGGTGCCTAGCATTGTACCAAATGCAGCACATGAGTACATACTGTCACCTGGAGAAAGGAAGTGAAAGCAAGTCAGGGTCCCAGCAGGAAACAGAGTTGTCTCCAGATGATTCGCACAAAGAGACTTTAATGAAGGGGCTGCTAACAGAGGAGTGAGTAGAGTCAAGAAAACAAACAAGGAAGGAGGAATGGGCAGAGAAGCACATAGAGACTCGGGTTAGTGGAGGCCCCAGGACTGATGGAACAGGAAAATAGTGTCTTGAGACTAGTGAGAGCTGCACCAAGGGAGAGGGACCAGGAAGCAGGAGCTGGAGTGATGCAGAGATGCCACTGCCTTCAGAGGTGTGCCCTTAAGGAAGGGGGAAAGTGGGAACACCCACCTTCTCTTTGCTCCTCCACTCTAGTCCCTGCCAGCATATTCCATTGGCCAAATCCACGCTGCAGCCAGGGTCAGCCTCCTGGGACGCAGAGAAGGGTGTAAAGGATGTAGTATGGATTCGGCGGTGGGAAATAAATGAAGAATAACTGGCTCCATCAGCAACATTCTTTAGATCATGGTACATTGAGCAATGGCTGGTGCTTCCACCTACTTCAGGTGTGCCCCCCCACATTTTCTGTCAACCGTGTCTGCATGACCCTCAGCCAGCACTGTGCCAGCTCCACATCCAGCCTTCACAGTCTCCTCCTTATTCCATGCCTCTCCTTCAAAAGCCAGTCTTTGTCAAGCCTCGTCTGACCTATTGTCCTCTCTTAAGTCTCAATTCTCCTTACTGTCATAGCTCTTAGCAAACTATAAAGCCTGCTATGAGCAGCTGATAATTATTCACTAAGTCTGTATTTTTTATTCACCAAATGATTAGTTATTGAGATTTATTAGGTACCAGGCATTATACTCCCTGCTGAGGACACAATGGTGTGTAAAAAGGACAGAGTGCCTCCCCTCTGGAGCTTTCAGTCAAGTAAGATAAAGAATGGTGAATGGAATCGTCATAAAAATACACATGTGATTGCAAACTTTGTTGAGTGCTATAAATAAAAAGTGCAAAGTGCCTTAAGACTGTATGGCAGGCAGTCTGTAGGTCGTGAATGACATTCTGAAAGAGTGAGGCCTGATTTGAGAGGGGAACGCTGAATCACTGAGTTAGAATTCACTAGACAAAGGAAAGGTTGGGGAAGAGATGGAGTGGGGCTGCCAATGGAAATAGCATGTGCAAAGGCCCTGAGGTAGGCAGAGTTGTGTTGTTCTTTGATGAACTAATGGGAGACCCATGGGGTGGGCCCTGGCAAGCCAGGCAGAGCCAGCTCAGTAAAGCAGGAGCCCCACTTGAACAGAACCATGGCCATATTTGACCAAACTTCTAGAAACTTTAAGTTCTGCAGAGAATAAACATAAGGCTTCAGCCTTTTTAAATGCAATGCATGTTTCACCACTGAAGCCTTATAAAGATCACATTAATTCTCTCCAAATCGCCTTTCCAACAGTCACTGATTTGCTGAATTTTGTTAAACAGCCCATTTCCCAAGGCAGAGAAAATATTAAATCGACAGGTCTCTGAGCTATAGTATTCTGTGAGCTCCTTATATTACCTGATTATCCAAATAACTGGGAGTCCAAAGGACTGAAGTTGTTTGAAAGAATAATTAAGAATTTAATCTTATTGTGTTTTCCTTATCTAGTTTTTATTTGTTCGCTTGTGGGCTCTTTTGGTTAATTTCGTTTCGAGTTTGTTTCTGCATTTAATCATGAAACAAATTTTGTAAATGAGGCAGAGGAGTGAGATGTAGTGGACTTTTGAAAGCTATCAGGGATAAGTGAGGGAAGATAAGAGTAGTGGATGATACACTCTTGCTCACTGCCTTGTTTTCCCTGAGCTCCAAAGATCACAGTCAACTTCTCAAACCAAAGCTGTTTATTACCTCGTACTCCCTCTGCTGGTCTCAGGCTCTCAGAACCCAGGTGTTTAGAGAGGTGAGTCTCTCCAAATTCTGCCCACACCTCTCCACTGCTTCTGGTTCCAACACTTTCAGGAGGCCTCCCTACCCCAATCCTCAACGTCGAGTACCTAGAAAACTGGAATTCTCCCTTCTCTGAACCCCCGAAGGTGGGCTGTCTTTGCCACTTGATGTAGCACTTAATTGCAAATCCTCTGTGCTCTCTTTTTAAAATAAGTATCTCCCCTTTGACCAGTTCATAAGTTTCTCCATGTCACTTAACCATAGCTCAGGCTTTTCCTGAACCCCAAAACACCCAGCTCAAAACTGGACAAAATCATGGTGAGTTAACCATAAAAATGAATGGTGAGTCTGAAAAAAATTAGCAACTGAGAATAAAAAGCATAGCCATGTCCAACCTTTTTAAAAAGAAGACATAACAGATAACATATTGTACAATTATCTTTGTCTTCAGATGTTCAATTAACATCTCTAGGCTAACAATTATTTTTTTAGCTGGAAAAGACATTCCATCCTTCCTTCTCCTCCCTTTCAGCTACTTTTTCCTACTTCTAATGGAGAGACTCAAAACTTTTTGATCAAGAGCGTATATATAAACACAGCATGCACGCATATACATGCATGCCTGCACACACGTACGCGCGCACACACACACACACCCCTCTAAACTCTTTTTTCCTTTAAAAGGCAAAGCTCCTTTTAAACATAACGAACATTCCATGTCCGGGAGAAGACCATAGCAGCACACCAGACCAGCCGGATGGAATGGGCTCCCATTTCTCTGGGGTGGAGCCCCTTCATGTTTTCTGTCCTCACCCCAACACCTCAGGTTATGGTTTCTTTTTTGCTGATACAAGCTCTGGAGGTGTCCCCATGGAGACATAAAAAGGCTTCTGGTTTCTACTTAATAAGGAAACCTGAAAATATACAAGACCCTAAATGCATGGCCTCTGAGAGAATTTTCCCATGGGCCACATCCAGGTGTAAGAAATAATTAGGAAGGGTACAACTGTACTTGTATTAAATTTGATATTACATTTACATGCGTGCAAAACACTGTGGCCCATTCTCAACCCAACTTTTTAAATTATGTCTGTTTGTTTTTCTTTTTCACCTATACAATGCTAATGCAATGGTTTTGTGCTCTGTACTTCACTGAGTTTGTTCACATCATTTTTTTGCTTGATCTTCAAAATATCCTTGGACAGCAGGCATGTGAAAGAGGATAAGTGGCTTGCCCAAGGTCATATAGCTCATTAGTGGCACCACCAAGGCTAGAATATTAATAGTCATCTTTACCCAACTGCCTATCTTAATGCATATCTCTAATGCCAGAAATATAAATTACAAAGTATGGGACAGCTGAGTCAAGGAGAGAATATATCCAAGCCTTTTGAGAGCCAACAATACCCCTTGCAAACATCCAAATCATCACTAAGCTTCATGGTTAGAATCCCTTTCCAATTGGAGTGTTCCTATCCTCATGGCACGAATCATGGTACTTTCTATTTTTCTGATTTTCCACAAGAACTGAAAAAGGAAGGGATACTTATAAAGTACTTGGAAAGCCCCAAGTCATAAGTGCCGTGCTAATGATGTCAGCATCCATTGCAAGGTAGACTGTTTTATATCAAGCAATTGTAAATACTGGTGGCATCTGTAATCTCCAACAAGAGCAACTTACGGGTTCTGTTCTCAACTTTGATTTTGACTTGTTTCTGGTCCAGTAACTTAGATCCCTATCCTTACCTTAATGCACTTTTTATAGTTTAATTTCCTTTATGTGGCGCTGTTTGGAGTTGGAATTTTTTTAAAAGCAATATGACTCAATTGAAATCAGATTTTCTGTAAAGAAATCAAGCAGATCACAGAGGCGTCCAATCTGAAAACTCTGCCCCATCACCTGTGGTCATTCCATAGAGAATCATATTTCCCCTTTTTACCCTTTTGTGTATACCTGAATGATTTGTTTGCCTCAGCTTTACAATGCTGCAGTACTGGGGTTGATGAATAAAGCCTCCTGAAAACACATAGAATGTACCAGTATCACCCACAAAAGCTTTGTAGGTGGGACATTTATTTCAGTCTCTATTTTAGTCCTTTCTGATAATACTGGCTCTCCTTCCTTCCATGATTAGGGCTGCTGAAATATGAACACAGACAGAGGAACCTCTAAGGAATCTGTTCATTGTACACAGGGCCAGCATGCAGTACGTATGAAGTGGCTGTAGTGCCTCTTTCCCGGTGATTTCTCTGATGTGGGCATAGCATGAAATTCTCAGGAAGAGCATCATTTTTGGAAAGAGGACGAGGCAGAGAGGACCCCGGGAGAAGGTGATCAGGAAGAAGAGAAAGGACAGAAGGAACAATAGGTCCTGCCTCTTCCTACCTAACTGACCTTGGGAAAATTATTTAATCTCTGTGGGATTATCTCTTTTCTTTTAATCTGTAAAGTGGGAAATACTCTAGAAACCACCTCATAGCATTTCTGTGTGTATCGAATGAATAACATACAAGCAGAGAACCTAGGGTTCTGTGGGGTGCCCAAGCTAGCTTTGGCAATGATAATGCTACTGCAGGGGCAGCTCCAGGACCCCAACTGGTTGGGGAAGCAATGGAAAAGATCAATATAGAGAGGCAAGAGCATGCCAGGGACAAGCTCTGCTTCCATGACATTGCCTAGGGTAGGCTCTGGGGATGCTCGGCTCTCAATGATGAATTAATGAGTTAATGAGATCAGACATGCTGTACATACACCATGTTCATCTTTCTTTAAAGTTTCCATGAGTGGGCCAAGGCTGGTGGAAAAAAATTTTTTTCTAATATCATTTGCAGTAAATGTCTTCCATGCCATACATTCAGTTATTTCGAGGGGAAGGAAAGAGCTGTAAGACAATAGGTAAGTTATGGATTAACAAGGGAGAAGTTTATGTTATTTTTCCTTGAGTAAGATATCTGTATTTACTGCATCGTTTTAAGAAATCCTGTCTCTGGGATAAAAATGTCTTGGCTCTTGAGTTGGAAATGAGGAGAGGGTATGAGGAGGGGTGAGAATTCTTAGAATTAATCTTATTTAAAGAACAAAGCCATGTTTAATTGCTCTTATTATTTTTGAATGAAGATCCTCACAAATCTTTCAGTGACTCATTGATGGTTACAGATATTGCTATGAATTTTCTGCATATGTGCAAGTTTCAGGAGAACACAAAAAATTCAAAAGGTACAATGCCCTTTCTCCTCTCCTCCATCTCCATTTTTAAAAAAAAATCCCCAGGCTGAAGATACAATAAATTGTACCTATTATACAGAAAAGGGACATTTTATTTTAACTTTTGTTTGTCTTTTTTAGAGTCAAATTGCACTACTGTACTTTAAAATCTGGCAACAGGTTTCTGATACTCGATATAACAACCTCAGTATATTAATTAGTTTTCAAGACCCCTAAGTAATCAAAATCTAGTCATTCAAGGTCACAGTTTGACTTATTTACAATTGACAAATAACCTGGCAAACTCTACACTGAGCCACTCCATACAATAGAAAATATATTGTCACTCTACTTAACAAAAGAATCTTTCTTTGCCATCTCACTACAATGGACCTGCAAATGAACATCGCCTGAATAAAATCCTAACCACATTTTCACTCTCATTAACCACAGTAGGGTAGCACACAATTTGCCTGGCTCCTGCTTAGACCACTGTGCACCATTTTAGCAGCAGCAGTTTGATGGGTTTTATGGCAGGTGATATATGGAGTGGGAGTTTCGGGAGTCGTAAACAGAAGGCACTGTGTATCACAATGTGGTTTAGGGATATAATGACTGTGTTGTAAAGCAAGGGATGACAATACTGCACTAGGCTTGCGGTACTGAACCAATAGACCAAACAGTTCAACATAACTCAAGTAAGAATGAAAAAATCCTAGGAAGGAGTGTGTGTGTCTCTCTCTGTGTGTGCGTGCCTTCTTCTAGCTTTCATTAATTACTTCTGATGAATTTGAATAAGAGATACTAAAACTGAAATAAATCTGTGTCTCTCTGGAAAAATAGAACATTTCTCTTTCCTTCTACTGCAATCTTTTTCTGCCTCCTCTGTCCAACCCTTAACCACTTTCACTGGCAGAACAATTAGGTAAACAGCTAGTACTGGTACAAGGAAAAAAATAGTAGAAATTTAGGAAGATTGATGCAGAGGAGAAAATATTACCAAAATAAATTTTTTTCCTTTCTAGGAGAACCCATCTCCTATGGCAAGGGGTCAAATTATGTCTGACCTAACAGCTACCCCTCCTGCCCAGAGAGCAGAAAGAGTTTGCAGGGCTGTAGCCAGTCTCAGGGTCCCCACTCCTAACATCCCTGGGTGTCCTGGATCTGATTGTCTCTAAGTCACCTGAAGTCACTTTCCCCCGGAAGACTCTGGCGTCCACCAAACGGAAAAGAGCAACATGTGATCTTCAAAGAAAACAATGTTGGACCCACAAATGAGGACTTGTGGCTACTCACTTGCTGTGTGACCTTGGCCATCTCAAGAAACTTCTCTGAGTTTCCCTTTCCTTTTGGCATACTATCCTATCTTCCTGACTTATGGTGGGAATCACACCAGTTAGTAGTTTGAAATTGGAAAGCAATAAGCCAGTATAAATCATCATTCTTATCATCATCATGTCATCACCATCACTATCACAGCAGCATAATGTGCGGAGATATTATTATGTGTTTTGTTCTAACTGTATTTCCCCCTCCTTGGTTCCCAATGAGTAGCCAAGTCCTTTGCATTCCTCACTTTACAGGAGGATTTTAAAGGTTGAAAGTAGAAGTTGCCTGCAGAGAAGTCCCTACCAGGCTTTTTCTTCTAAAAGTTTGCACTCCTTGAAGCACAGGTAAAGAAAAAAATGCCTTTGAATTTGGAGATTCCCCAAGACTGAGAAGGTGGCCTGTAGGTTTAGAGAGAAGTTAGAATCCAGGACTCTTGCAATGCCATGCAGAGGCTATAGGCCTCTGGCTGGGTATCGGCATAATGAAATTAAAAAGGCTTAGCCTAGACAGGAAGGCCCCCAGCCTTGGCAAAAGCATGGTGCTGAGGAAGCACTGTATTCACGAGTTCAAGGAGCCAATGTAGATTAGGGTGAGCAGCACCCAGGGTGGACTGATACCAGAGGGCCTCAGGAACTGTCTTCACCTTTACCCTTTACCAAAAAGAGTGAGGCAGCATTTCTCATCAACCTGAGCTAAATCAGACTTAATTGATTTAAATAAAATAATGTCACACATCTGCATTTGTGGCACACCTCAGACCTACTTTGCTATAACCTTGGATAATTGGTTCAAGATGGGCAGTAGACATCAACCACGGTTTAAATTATGCAGTACTAGTCGACAGTAACACTCCCATCCTTATTTAGCTCACATTTGCAAATCACTCCTTCGAAGATTTGACACAACTGAGGACACTCAAAAATAATACACCACTCCCTCAGGAAATCCCACAAAGGAATTACAAGAACAAAGACAGCACTTCTAGAAAGAGTTCCAGCCTCCCAGGGGAAGCGCTAGGAGAACACCTTCCTTTGAAATGCTGAAGTTCCAATGCACTTTTAAAAAAATCTCCCTAGCATTCCCTCATCCACATCTACCCTTTTTATTTGCAGGACCAGAATGGAGACAGGTCCTGCTGCACCTCAGCCCACCCTGAGGCTCATGTCCTGATGCCAGACTCCAGCTAGGCATGTAGCACAGTCTATGTGGGTCTGCTGAAGCTGTCACTTCATTTCCTCCTTTCTCCTTAACAAGGAAATGACTGACCCACGTGTACCACATATCTATTTATCAGCAGATCATAAGCCCAGTCTTCTGAGATCTTGTGACAGGTCCCATTAGCTATGTGCTACCCAATAATGTGCATAATCAGTTGTTAATGGCAATATGCTATTCTGTGATAACTGGGCCATTAGTGAGTGTCAGTGCTACCTCAAGCAGGCAGTCCTCCACCTGACTGATATCTGGCTTTAGGGATGCTGAATGCTCATTTCCATTTGTGATGATTCTCCTGCAGGTAAGGGGTAGGGCGGGTGTCTTCCTAAATTACCCATTCTGGATACTTCATGCCCCTTTAAAATTTCTGTTTTAGACCTCTATATTAAAAAGACTCTTGGGAATTTGGGTTATAAGTAGAAATAATATACCATTTGAAATGATATACAAAGTCCAAAAGCAAATACACAAGTCCCTCTGACCCTCAAGGTACCTTCAGTCACAACAAGATAACCAACACTTTGGGAACAATGCTAAAATTCCAAGTCCTTCTAAAGGCAGATCATCTCAATACCATTCCACATAAAAATGCCTTATAAGGGTTTAGCTATAGAAGTTTCTTTTTCTTTCTTTCTTTCTTTTTTTTTTGGCTATGGAGAAACTTGAACAAGAAGTCACAGAGTTTACAGTTACACACACACACACACACACTCCACACTTCTCTACCATCCAAAACTTGGGTCAAATTCTCCATGCTCATTTCAAAACTTCCTCGGCTTCCTTTATGTATGCTTTCCATCTCATTTCATTTAAAGAACCAAGGGCAAAAAGTTCCAAAATCCTCAGGCACATGGGAAATGTGCAAAACTCTACCTTAGTACATTTTCCTTTCATGCTCACCACAAAACCTGTGCCCATCACCCAAACAGGACAAGCTCCAACCTCAGCCCAAACTCAGTGGCTTTGGAAGTGTTGGCTAGCCTAGACCTTCACAGGTCAGAATTTGATTTATTCGGGAAAGAAAAATTTCACTGAACCTAGAAATCTGTCGACCATATCCAGCCAATGCCCAAGTGATTTACATCCATGCAACAGCCCTGCACTGCCTATCAAAGGCCCTCGAGTTTTTACTGCTGCTTCCATAAAAAGGAAATTTAGCACTAAGGACTTGCCAAAGGGTCATCACATGTTGTTGGAGAGAAATAAACAATGAGATGTTTGTAAAGTGCAGGGAGAAAGTATAAGGTTCAGCTTACACAATCCCTCCAGTTCTGGCTGCCAGGAAACTGTGCCTGGGCCTACCCTTTCCAAAAATTCCACTTCCTCAGAGTCACTGAGGAAACAGAGGTACACCCAGGCCTTGGAGGGGATAATTCCTTACCAAGCTTAGCATCCTAGGGAAATGACAACAACCCTGGTCCAATCTCAACCCAGAAGAGAGAGCTTGGGTTTGGCGTGTCAAAACATGGCAGGGGTGGGATGGAGAGGCTAAACTTCTGATCATGAATGGCCTAAAACATCAAGATACAGTGTTCAAGTTCCTCTTCCAAGGAGAGGTCCTATACCAACCTCAATGGATACTGGACATCCCAGCACAACTGGGCAACAGTAAAATGGTAGAGAAGATGAGAATGTGGGGAATTGCTTCTCCCCGGGCAGCACTTCAGGGACTCATTCACTCAGGGAAAAACTCTCAGTGCCCACTAAATGCAACACACTGCACTGAGGATGCAGAGATGAACCAACCAAATGCCGCCTCTACACTCCCGAACCCTGTAGAAGAATGAAGACCCCTCCCGACTTGAGGGGTCAGCCCAAGGGATGGGTCTGTTTAGGGAAAATCTGAGCCATGCCCAGATAAGAGGACTCAGTTGTTGATGCCTCCTGATGAGCCAGTACTGTTATACAATCCCATGCCCTGATTCTGCTGTAGTCTCTGCTGTTCATTAATGCGCCCATTTACTCATGCACGCATGCATTTAGTCAGTCAATGAATACTTACTTGGTGCCTAGTATATTCTAAACAGCATATTATACTCTAGAGATATAATGCCGAGCAAATGAAAACATGATTCTTGCTTTCATAGAGCTTATTAACCAATGACTTGCAAGTAAATAAGGAATTTAAACTTTGTAAGTGCCACAGTGGAGAAATTGATGGTGCTCTACAAGGGCCTAAAACAGAAAGGGAAGATTGACTTGATCAGGAGATCAGGGATAATTTCCCTGACGCTTGACTTGTGATTGGGAGGATGAACTGTTAGGTAGATCAAAGGAGGGGGAAGAGTGCCCCAGGCAGAGGCAACAGCAGTCACAAGAGCTGGGTGCATTGCGCTGGGGACTAGAGACTGAAGGAAGGCCAGTGATGCTGAAGCACAGCACGGAGATCCTGGCGAAAGACATGGCAGTAGGACATGTAGAGTTTGGCCACACTCAATAAGGAATTTCAGTTTTGTCCTAAGCATCATGAAAAGTTTTTTGGGCTGACACATGATCATATTGATTTTTTTAAAAGTCCCTCTGGATGCAGGATGAAAAAAAAGAAAGGACGGAAGCAGTATGAAAGCAGATATATCAGTTGGGGGTCTTTTCCAGTCCAAGCAAAAGATGATTTGGGTTGGTGAAGTGTGGAGCTGAAGGTGGAAATGAAGAAAAAAGTAAATGCTTTGAGAGGTAAAAGCAAGGATTGGAATATATGGAGTGACAGGTTGTCAAAATGACCTCTAGATTTTTGGTTCGACTTCCTGGAAAGACAGCTGGCCAAACCACAGTCTACCTTGTGGTCATGATCTGTGTCCACCACAACATCTCGGCTTGCCTGACCCTTTTTCAACCTGTCTCTGCTCAGTTTCTTGCCTTCAACCTCAACAATGAACTCATTGGTCTCAATCTCAACTCACTGGACCAGGTGTTCTTGTGATGCTCTTCAGTGATTCACCTGGCTGCACATACCACGATGTCCGCACGCCTCTTGCTTGGGTTCTGTGAGCATATCTCATCACCACCTCTCCTCTCCCACCTCGACTTCAACTGACCAGATCTCCCCAGCTTGAGTTGCTCTACATCTGCCCCTTACCATCTTGCGCTATGACAGAAGGAAAGATGCTCATCCCTGGCTACTTGCAAAGCCTTATCCCTGGTAGATAATACTGTGCTTTCAGGGCTGGGCAAAAAATGAGTTACCTCTCACTTATATAGTAATGGAGGAATCGGTAATGACACTATTCATTGAACTACTGTTTACTGAATTTATGTACTGTGCATAGTTTAAACATTTTTAACTTCACAATAATGCCTCGAGGAAAATATTATTATTCCTGTTTACAGATGAGGAAACTGAGGCACAAATAAGTGATTAGCCCAAGGTCACATGGCTAATAATGGAAAAAGTGAGTTTCAGCCCAGGCAGTCTGACTCTGAAGCTATTTCTCTTAGTCACTATCCTCTAGTGCCTGGGACAGATTCCAATCTGCCTGACACATGTGCTCAGGCACTCCCATACTCTCAAGACTGGCTATAGGTCTTGAACCCCTCTGAGTCCAGCCATATTATCATAGTTACAAAACAGGAATCATCAAGTGACTCCCAGAAATAAAGCCTTTCACGTGCAGAATCAAAAGTTGAGAGTCATTTGTTTCTAATTAATTTCTACTGTCCTCGGATATCAGCCTTTGCTATGGTTATCTCTAACTTTCTTTGGGAAACTCGATCTCAGTAGTAAGGGGGGCTATGAAATAAAGTGAAGCTGTTTGTTCCTCACACTAAATAACCTCACACAGTTGCACATTTTAGTTGGCTTATCTATTTATTGACTCCCTCTTACCCTCACCTGTTAGTTTTCACACCTCAAGGCTACCACCCACTGTATTTCTCAAAACTTCCTTTCCCTCGTGGAATTCATTGATATTAATCTGTTGTTCCCAATTGGAAAAAAATAGGAGATTTTCCAGGAAGAAACATACTACTCTGAATAAGAGGACAGCTGCCTTCTTTGTTGTATTTTGTATTTTATATAATAAATCATGTCAAATTGGGGTAGTTCTCCTCCACTCCAACAGTATAAAATGCATAAGCTTGAGGACATCTAGTCATTTTGCATAGCAGGTTATTTTTAATATTAATAAAAATGGCAAATACTTATTTCACATTCTACAACATGCTAGACATTTTGATGGGCACTTTGTAGGCACTGACTTAATTATTGCATCAACCCTATTTTCTAGATATAATTACTTCAAACTTGGAAGAACTTTATGGAGTAACAGAGATCTGGATATGCTCATAGGCCAATTGAATGACAATTGAGACTAATTTGGAAGCTACATTACCTAGATTGTAGGATTCAGCAAATAAGTGAGTATGTTAATGTTATTAGGAACCCATAACTTTAATATAAGAATAAAAGAATGACATAAATAAAATCAAATAAGTTAATTAAAAACTTGTAAGCTTACATCTGAATCATACATCTAGATAGATAGACAGATTCACAGACAGGGCTGAAAAGCAATGATGGCTCAAAGGATGAACATCCCCAGAGCTTCGATCTACTTATGAATCCCGCTGTTTACAAATAGAACCAGAGTTCCTTAGAGAAATTACTATTTCCAGGTCGAAGGTAGGGAAAATACAGTGGTGATCCTGAAACATCTTATTGTACCAAAAAGAAAAGAAGCATTCTAGGACTGAAAAGAAAAAAAAAAACTGAGTCAAAAGAACACAAGTATCCACTCCAATGGGCTTCCATTGGCCAAATTTGGGATTGCTTGTACATCAAACAAACTACTATAATATATTATAACATGGTGAGTAAATTAAAATCTATGAGTTCATAGTGATACAAACAAAAACAGGACAAAGCAAACAAAAAATAAATTGTATTTGCCAGTGTTAGAGATGACATGGCCAACTTCTCCCTCTGAAACATGATTAGTAAAGAGAAAAGAAATGATGCACTCCCCTAGCTTGTTTAGGAGAATTGTAGTTTATCTTCATTAGTGAGTGATACTGTGCACACTCAGTGAAATCGTAGCTTCGGGCCAGGATCTCCAATGGATGCTAAAACCATTAGGTGAAAGGCTTATGAAGAACAAATATTCACAAGATTTCAAAGTACCACCCCAAATCACAAAGGGATAAATATAAACCAGTCATAGAGAGCGCTTGTACTCAGCACCTTAACCAAATGATCAAACTTAGTATCACTGAGGGTAGGACAGCCTAATCCATGTGCCTGCTCGTGAGAAGCAATATCAAGCATGCAGCACTACCTGTAAAGTATTCTTGCCATTGAGGTCTAATGAGAATCCTGCCAGACCTTTTGAGCTAACTTTCAGTTAGTTACAGGAAATACAGGGGACAGAGGCACAAATTAAATGACACCAAGAGAAAATGGCCAAATAAATCCAGATCATAGGACATTCTATAAGACAGCTGTCCTATTCTCTGTTTTTTTTAAATCACTACTATTAACAAAAAAAAAATAATAAGCCAGGCTTTGTGGTTCATCCCTGTAATGCCAGCACTTTGGGAGACCAAGGTGGGAGGATGGCCTGAAACCAGCAATTTGAAACCAACCTGGGCAACATGGCAACACCTTGTCTCTATAAAAATTTTCTTTTTATTAGCCAGGCATAGTGGTATGTGCTTGTAGTCCCAGCTACTCGGGATGCTCAGGTGGGAGGATCACTTGAGCCCAGAAGTTGGAGGCTGTGGTGAGCTATGATGGCACCACTGCACCCCAGCCTGGGCAACAGAGTGAGATCCTGTCTCAAAAAAACAAACTATATATTTTATATATATATAAAGTATATAGTTTATATATATTTTATATACTTTATATATATTATACTTTATATACTTTATACTTTATATACTTTATACTTTATACTTTATATAAAGTATAATATATATAAAGTATATATATAAAGTATATATATATAAAATATACATATAAAGTATATAAAAAATATATATATAAAAGTATTTATATATAAAGTACACATATAAAATATATATACCAAATATATTATATATACTATATATAATATGTAGTATATATAGTATATATAGTATATATACTACATATAATATGTAGCATATATAGTATATATACTATATAATATGTAGCATATATAGTATATATATTATATATACTATATATAATATGTAGTATATATAGTATATATATTATATATACTAATAATATATATACTTATATATAGTATATATACTTATAGTATATAATATATACACTATATATACTTATAGTAGATGTATATATACACTATATATACTTATAGTATATAGTATATATACACTATATATACTTATAGTATATAGTATATATACACTATATATACACTATATATACTTATAGTATATAGTATATATACACTATATATACTTATATTAGTATATATACTATATAGTACATATAGTATATAGTATTTATAGTATATATACTATATATTATAGATACTATAAATATTTATGTAGCATATATAATATATAAAATATATACAATATATTTTATATATACTAATATGTATACTATATATAATGTATATACTTATATATACATTATATATACTATATATTGTATATATAGTATATATATTATATATTTAGTATACATAATATATATTTATATATACAATATATAGTAAATATTATACTATAAATTATATATTATATTATACTATATAGTATATAATACTAATAGATTTTTTATTATACTATTAGTACACTATATATTATATGTTATATAGTATATATACTATATATTATATGTTATATAGTATATATACTATATATTATATGTTATATAGTATATATACTATATATTATATAATCTATACATATACTACATGTAATCTATATATACAGTATATATAATAGAAAATACATATAAAATACAGTATATATAATATATATTATCTATTATATATATTATATATATAATATAGATACATACTAGGAGTAAGTTGGATATTTCTCAGTTACAGAAATCTAAAGAAACATCATAACCAAATGCAATGCATAAACCTTGATTGAATCCTGGTACCAAAATTTTACTAGCTATAAATAACACCTTGGAAGCTTAAGGAATTATTCTAAGTTATGGTAATGGTAATATGATTATTTAAAAGGACGTTCTCATTTTTAGGAGGTATATTCAGAAGTATTTAGAGTGAAGTGTCATGACATCTGCAACTTACTTTCAAATAATTTAGTAAACATATGTGTGTGTCTATGCGCGTGTGTGGTGTGTGTGTGTGTTTGTGTAGATATTTACAGATAGGGCAAGTAACAATTTTTGAAACTCTGTGGTCACTGTATAATTCTTCCAACTTTTCTGTATGCTTGAGAGTGTTCATAATAAAAAGATAGGGGAAAACTCTTCCTCAGATCTCACCCCAAAGCAACCTGACAAGTCAGTCTGCTTCCAAGGGTGGTCTTATCTCTAAAATAATATGATCAACTCTCTGAAAGGTTGGGGAGAGTTGTTATGGTACCACTGAGGACTGGGCATAGTTGAAGAAAAGCTTTCTTATACAACAGCAAGAAAGTATTTGTAGCATGAATTTAAAAAGTGTAATCTGAATATTGCCTAAGCTTCAAGTTTATAGGCTCTAAATTAAGATGCTCGAGGTTTGTCCCTGATTCTACAGGCACAGTATCCACCACCTGCCAGGTACTCACTTGCAGTTGCCAAAGTGAATGTATGTACTCGGGACAAGAGGAGATAAGAGATTTCCCATATCATTAAATCAGCTGTGTATCCCTTAGCTTTAAAAAAAATAGTGAATGGATGAATGGTTAAGAATGCATGGCTATGTAATATAATGACTCCTCTCTCATTTATAAAACCATGATGGTATGATTGATTTTATTAGTCAAAAGTACCCTTTCCTTCCCGTGTCATGTGACTTGCTGTGCCTCTCAGCAAGCAGAGAATGCTTCCCTGCCCTACTATGAGGCTTGGCCATGATTTCCTTTGGCCAGTGGCATCTGCATGCATGTGATATACATAACATCCAAGCAGTTACAGAAACCTAAAGAAACATCATAACCAAACGCAATATATAAACCTTGATTGAATGCTGGTACCAAAACTTAACTAGCTATAAATGATACCTTGGAAGCTTAAGGTATGGTAATGGTAATATGATTATTTAAAAAACTGTTCTCATTTTTAAGAGGTGCATTCAGAAGTATTTAGAGTGAAGTGTCATAACGTCTGCACCGTACTTTCAAATGATTCAGTAAATATATGTGTGTGTCTAAATGGGTGTGTGTTTAAAAGTCATTACAAAGTTCAGCTGGTCTTGTGTTTTTCTTGCACTGTTCCACCATGAGTTCATATCCAAGATAAGGACGGCTCCTTTAACCAGGGTCCCAGGATGAGAAAGCCCGTGAATGGACCCATAGTTGACCTTCAGCTTGGAGCAGAGTTGCAGCCAACCTGCAGCCCTCTTGTAACGGGAATGTGAAAGAAATGCCTTACGTTATAGGCCACTGTTAGCCTATAATGTTAGCATGGTAGGAGGGGAGTTTTTACACAGCAATGGCTAACTAGCACAGAAGATAGTAACAGTACTGCCTTGCAGGGTTGTTGTGTGGATCAAATAACACCTAAAAGGCAGATAGCATGGCATGTGACATAGAGTAGATGCCTAGAAACTATAACTGTTGTTATAAACAGGTATTAGTCTCACTACCCTTCTCAGGCAAGCTCTGTTTCTCTAGAGTCATCCACACCCATACCAAGGACACTGACCCACCATGTTGCTGATGCTTGTCTTGAGCCTCTAACACACTGATGCCAAGTCACTATAGATCTCCCCAACACTTTGTGCAGTGTCTTCTCTCTGCCACTGCCCCTGTGTGCTATCATAGTCTGCTTTGGATTGTCTGTATTTCACGCTTCTACAAATGTCTGCACAGTGGCCAACCCGACACCTAGAGGGTGGCACTGACCCACCTGTCACCTCTATCACCCTTGACACCCACTTTCTTAGCTGACTCCAGCTGGTGCTTCATTACTGCCTCACTCCAGATTTCCAGATATCATTGGTCTCCATCGTGAAAAGAA
Organism: Pongo abelii; assembly: GCF_028885655.2. NCBI lineage: Eukaryota > Metazoa > Chordata > Mammalia > Primates > Hominidae > Pongo > Pongo abelii. The sequence goes on along the minus strand of NC_071997.2, from coordinate 72,450,251 downwards.
ATACATGTTCTTTTTTGCTGTGCTGTTTTGTTGAGGGGGGTGGAGGCATAAACTCTCCCCGCAGAGAGGGGAGAACTCATGCTCCTAGAACAGTAAGTCCTCACTTAACATTGTCAATAGAGTCTCAGAAACTTCAACTTCAGGCAAAACAATGTACAGCAGGTCCTCAAATAATGCTATTTCCTTCAACATTGGTTTACTATATGCCAATGAGAAAAAAAAAAAAGGGTTTCCTTATACGTCATTTCACTTCAAGTCGCAGTTTCCAGGAACCTATCAATGATGTTAAGTGAGGACTGGCTATGGTTTAATTTTTTTCAGTTTTCCTATGGCTTGGATTCATGAGTGCCCCCAGGTGACCAGGGCAGTGGGACTTTAATAGAGCTTTTTATTGCCCCAAAACTACTGTCCTTCACCAAATAAAGAGACTAAGGCTAAGTTGGGCCACTCCTCCTAGACTTACTCCCCATGCGTGTGTGTATGTGTGTGTGCGTGTGTGTATGTGTGTGTGCTTGTATGCATGAGTGCCTGCCTGAGATGGGGGTGTTTCTCACAAAGTCCCACTGTCCTTTTCTGCAATCTGGCATCTGTCAGAACCAGCCCTTCCCAAGTCTCCCAGGTATGGTCGCCAAAATCTGAATCTCAATGCTGGGAAGGATTTAGTTCATTTCCACTCCAGCCACAGCCTCTCCTAATCAAGCATGGTTTTCACAGTCTATGTTATAAATTAATTTTCACAATAAATTGCATTGAAGTATTAAGCGGTTCAGGTGGACTAGAGTCTCCAGATCCAGGACCCCAGAATTAAGTGTCTGATTCCCCTCTACATATCTCCACTCCTAGCTTTGCTGCCAGCTGACCAAGTTGGCTCAGATGAGCCTGTTGACTTCTCTGGCCTTTAGCCTCTATCACTTGATCAAGATTAGATCAGGAGTATAACCTTGAGCTAGGAGTCTAACCTGTATGTAGCCAGGAGGCTGGAGTCTAACCTGTATGTAGCAAGCTACATACAGCCTATGGGCCAACTTGTTTCTGAAAGTAAAGTTTTATTGGAATATAGACATAACCATTCGGTTATGTATTGTCTATGGCTGCATTTTCAGTTGTGACAGAGAATGACTGGCTGGAAAAATCTAAAATATTTACTACCTGGTTTAAAGAAAAGGCTGGCTTACCTTTAGATTAAGTGATGGATAAGGTCTCCTCAAGCTGTAATACCTTGATTCTCTAATTCTTGTGTCATAGCCAGATGCATTAAAACTTGCCATTTTTAGGGAAAGTTATCTGAAAAAAATCCATCCTGCCCAGGATTTTGAAATGATTGCTACTGCAGTGATTCTGCCAAAAACATGACCTACCAGACTGAGCCAGGGAGCTGGGCTAGAGGGGAAAGGATCCTTCAGAAGTGACAGAAGCTTGAGATGGCTGTAGCTTTTTTAGCTTTTTAAGGAGACTTTGTGTTTGACTGTGTGTGTGTGTTGTGTGTGTGTGTGTATGTATGTTTGAAAGGTCCACATATTCAGTTCCTTTCACATTAATAGAAGGCACATGGTTCCTTCAAGAGGGAAAATATCTTTCAGAAACAGCATAATTTGCTCTAGTGGATAAAAAATAGTTGGAAGTCTTCTCAGCAAGCAACCATTGTATCTGGTTTCAAATTCCTTTTTCAAGCCAAAGAAAATGATGATGATCTCTAAGTCATAGCTGTTTTTTGACACAGACCTGAACTCAGAATTCTAAACAGGACTGTGCAGAATTGGATTACATTTCATCTCCCTCACCCATCCATCTTCCCCTTTCCTGCTCATTTGCTGGGGCTGCAAAAGTATTGAGTGCTCCAGGACAGACTTGGTTTTCCAAACCATGCAAGTCATTATGAATGGCCTTGTGTCCAGGTAAAGGTTAAGGAGGTCTTTTGTTGTTCTAGTTTAACTTGTCCCTGCCACTGCAGCCTAATCATTCCACATAATAACAGACCTGATACACAGGCCCGAGTCAAAGTCGCAAGTCAATAAATCCATTCCTTCCTCCCTTTCAGGCAAAGTGTTGAATAGTACTGAGTGTGCAGTGTCACCAGATCCTGTAGTCTATCACATCAAGGTCGTCTGGTATACAGCATTGAAAAAAAACAACTTGCTTTCTTTTCAGTGCCTTGCACATTTGAGAGAGAAGCATTGCTGTCCAACACACAAGGGTGGATGAGGAGTTGAGAGGGAAAGATTTACCACCCTGGTTTATGGAATCATGGAACTACTGAAATTGAGGAACACAGGTCCTAGACATCAGCTACCTATCCCTTCATTTTGCAAGTAAGGAAACTGATGTCAGAAGAGGGGAAGGGATTTGTTCAAGAACGCGTTGACTTCCAGAGCTAGGACCAGAACATAGGCCTCCTGACTTGAGTACAGTGGACACTCTCTACTTTTAAAGGGGAAGATGGGGAATGCAAAGGGAAAAGAAGAACAGGAAATCTCTCCCTTTCTAAAAAGAAAACACTAGCCAATTCTACACCCTCCTTACCAGAGTCTATTCTCTGCACTCAGATAAATTCCTATATGTAGATAAATTGTGTGAGGTCATATTCTCACTTAATTTCTATAGGAAAAATATCCAAAACTTCCAAACTTCTAGAAACCTCAGTTTTCTCATCTGTAAAATGGGGATGAGATAACAGATAACAATGTCTGTTTCAAAGGGTTGTGGTGAGGCTGAGACATGTTTGAACGGTACCTGACACATGGTATTGGCTCAGCAAGTGCCAGCTCTTGTTGTCATCATTGTTGTCACCAGGACTAGGACAGCTGCTGTGTGCTAACGCGCAGAGAGCTGCCCCATCAGCCCCTCTCTTCCTGCATCACACTTGCAGTCTCTTGGCTGCTCTCAATGGGACAAAGTGCGGCTCACCAAATTATCGTTTCACCTCTGGTGTGAAAATAAAACCTGCTGATAGAGGATTCTTGTAAGTATGCAACCCTGAGTTACAGTTTGTTTACTTTGCTAAGGGACTTCCAGCTCCTCCAGGTTCGTAAATTCCTTGTGGTGAAGGGGGGAGGGATTATAAATTAACTTGAATAATAGGGCTACATTTGTGTACCTTCCAAAGGTTTAAATCGCTTCAAAAGGAGAAAAAAAAAATCATACTGCTCATCTGCTGTCTCTATTTTTTCCCTTAATTAGCAGTTGGATTAGGTACACTTGCAGGGGAGGAATTAAAGGCACCAAAGAGAAACCTAAGCCAAATGTTGAGAATTTCTGCCCAGGGACCTTAAAAGCATCTTTCCACCATATCTGTAAGATGGATATGATAGCTTGGGCCTGATGTCCCAGCTTATACCCAATACTTGTTTGTTTCTGTGTTTTTTTGTTTGTTTGTTTGTTTGTTTTTGGCAAAGCCTGGGATTATTTGGCATAATCCCACCTATTATTGTAAAGAGTAAGTCCTGGGGACACAGAGGTCAGGTATAGAGACTGGGGCTCCTCTGAGGAACTACAAATGTATTTAAAACCTGCCTAGCACAGTACCAGGCACAGAGTAGGCATTCTATAAAAACTTCTCCTTTCTTCATAAACCTCTTCTTTGCCTATTCTTCACAACTCTAAAAGCCACACCCTAGAGAAGAATGCTTTCAATCAAGGCAAATAACAACTTTTATGAGTGAGATGTGGGGTAAAAATGAGTACAAAGGTCTGGCTTCTATGCATTGACCCTGAGCTGGTCTGAATTAAAGAAGATATTTATTCTCATGACATTCTGAAATCCTGCAAGGATGCCTGGAATAATGTCCATAAATATTGCCTAATGTCAAATAGCAAAACCCTCTTTGCTTGTCTAGGCTAGAAATGGCTGCATAAATGTTATCATTGGTACAGTACCATTTTTGTAAACAATGCTGTGCAGGCTCATTGAGTTATAAAGAGCCTCATGAGCCTTGCCCCCTCCATATGAACATCCCCTTTCATTCTCCTTCCCTTTTCATGTTTAAGGTTGATCCTAAATTCAAAAACTTGTACCAAAATAAAAGTGATCACATTTAAGTATGACTTTTATTGCTTAAGTTTTAAAGACTAAATCCTACTTAAGAATAAATAAGAATTTCAAAGAAAATCCAAATTATCATCAACTGTTCCTACTAAATAATCCCACAGATTTTTGTGAAAACCTGAATATCTCAGAGACATGTGTGATATATAGAATATCTCATGTAGGTCAATGGAAGACATGGGAAGAGAAAAAAGAAAAATGTACATCTTCAAGTGCTGGTAGTGCAATACTAGGGAAATATACTGTATTTTTCAGCCAGTGGGATCAGCCCATGCACTGGTATCTGATATTTCCTCCAAATAAATTGGTCAGGAAGAGAAGCTTAATTTATATTAGCAAGTATGACACCTGAACAATCTTAAAAAAAAAAAACGTTAGGAGTGGCCAGGCATGGTGGCTCACACCTGTAATCCCAACACTTTGGGAGGCCGAGGTGGGCAAATCACTTGAGATCAGGAGTTTGAGACCAGCCTGGCCACCTGGCCAGGTGAAACCCTGTCTCTACAAAAAACACAAAAATAAACTGGGTGTGGTGGCAGGCACCTGTAGTCCCAGCTACTCAGGAAGCTGAGACAGGAGAATTGCTTGAATCCGGTAGACACAGGTTGCAGTGAACCAAGATCGTGCCACTGCACTCCAGCCTGGGCAACAGAGCGAGAACTTTTCTCAAAAAAAAAAAAAAAAATGTTATGGGCTAGCCTGGAATCTGAACACTCAAGACAACTTCCCAGAAAGCTCATTCCCAACCATTTTAGAAAGAGTAGCTAAGAAACGAGTTATCCATGCTACTGACAATACCCCGTAAGAAATTTTTGGCATTCTGATATGTAATAAATTTTTAGAAACAAGAAGCTTCACTTTTTCCTAATTCACTGGCAACTTTCATCTGCACAAGCATTTATCTGAGTGTCTTGTTTTGTTTTGTTTCATGTATTCTTTATATGGACAGCACTGAAATAGGCCCCAAAGTGTATGTGTGTGGGGAAGGGATGTAAAATCACTGTGTAGAAAGTACAGTCCTATACCACAGAAGGTGTTGTTCTGGAGAGAAAAGAACTTGTCTTTACCGAGAGAAAGGTTTTTAAAATATATAATATATAAGCACAGAAACCAAGAAATCAAGGCAACAATTATGAATACAGTGATTATTTCAGTGTGCGTTTTGTGTGTACAGTGCAGTGTCTGAATGAGGTTTTTAAAACAGCATAGATTAATGGCTAAGATGTTAGCCTCAGGAGCTGGACCACCAGGTTTGCATTCCAGCTCCACAGCTTACTAATTTGGTTATGTTGGGTGAGTTCATTAAACTCTTTGTGCCTCAGTTTCCTCATCTATAAAATAAGTATAATAACAATGCCTACTTCATAAAATCATTACAAAGATTCAAGTTAATACAAATAAAGAACCCATATTAATGCAAGCCCGAGAGTAAGAACTCAGTATGTGTGCAATTATCAATCCTTACATCATCCCTACGATGAAGGCTGTAGAATTGATGAAGGATTGAGACTCAAAAGTTTCAGTAACCTGTCAGGCCCATGTCATCCTCTGCTCGTGTGTCTGCTGTCTTCTGCCTTCAGGTTCCCATCCCTCTCTGTCCCCTACCTGCTATTGCTTAAACACCTCCTCAAAACTCAATTCAGATATGGATTCCAAAGAAAATTCTCTGACTCCTCTACCTACCCTCTACTTACCCCGACTTACACCATTAAGGTAAGTGCTTCTGTCTTGGGCAATCCCATAGTACCTACTACCCTCCACTGAAGCTGTCCCCTTACTGTCTATTCCTCCCACTGGGATATAAGCTCTTTGGCATCGATAGCTCCCAGCATAATGCTTGGCACACAGTAGGCATTTAATAAATCTTTGCTGAACGAATAACAAATAAGGTGGGGAATCATGAAAGTAGATTTCAGCCAGCCCTGTTAGCCCCCAAAGAACGCAAAATTTTTTCCTCTTCGTGGTTCCTGTTCTCAGGGAAATTTTCTACAGCCATAAGTTGAAAAATGTTAGCCAAGGACCATAGAGCAAAATGCTGTAAATGTTCAATGGAGAGGGCCCAAGGTGGACAGTGCAGTCAAGGAGCGTTTCATAGACAACTCAAACTTGTCCCTGAAATGTGGGTGGAATTAACATAGGCAGAAGAGTGAGAAAAGCCTTTCACACACAGGAAGGTGGGACAGCGCAAGGCATCATAAAAGGATTGCAGCAGCACAAAAATGAGACTGCGTGGACCTTTGGATTCTAGACTCAGGAATCCCATTCCCCTCTGGCACCATCCGCCAATATCTTAAGAAGAATCACCCTGGCACCACCCTCCAATATCTTAAGAAGCATCACCCTGGCACCACCCTCCAATATCTTAAGAAGCATCGCCCTATGGATTATGTAGAACCACCAGGGATATTGTCAACTATCAGTTTCATTAGAAAGGAAGGCTGGTCCAACAGATAGGATCAGACAGTCCTGGGTTTGAGCTCTAGTTTCAGCTGCTGAATAGCTCTATGGTATTAGACAATCCTATCAGCCTTAGATATGGACACCCATGAGACAAGCATATACTATTGCTTACAAGGTTATTAAGAGGATTCTAAATAACATCAAGTTGTTAACCCACAACAGGTGTTCAATAAATTTTAGCTGTCAATCTTAGCCTCACGACTTACACCTGCACCCATACCCACACTTTGGGTATAATTAGAGTTCACATCATAGTCTCAATCTTCTCTGTGAATCCACATCCCCCTCCACATCTCTATGAACTCTGTTGTAAGTCCTGTGCTTTCCCCAACAAGTTCTGGTCATCGCCAGACCAAAAGATTCTCTGATGAAGAGTAGGTTCTCATTAAACCAGGGGAAAAAGGAAAAGGCAAGCACCCCTCCCTATAACCACCTCCTAATAGAATGATCAGGAACAGGCAGCAAAATCAGTACCAAGCCCCTCTCTGTCACCATTTCATGAGGCAGCTTTGTATGCTTGTATCTTGCACCACTCGCCAGCAAACAAAATGGAGTGCTGTAGTTAATTGAAAAACAGCTCTGCCCTGCCTGCCATAATTGACATTAAGTACTGTTTGGGGTAGGAAATCAGCCATTTCCAATTGATATTAAACGGGAAATCATTTAACATCAATGGATATAAACCAGGCGCAATTGTGCTGAATTAGGGAGAAATGCTTTGGCTCGTGTTAAAAAATGTTTCTGTGAAGTGGGATTTTTCAGAGTAAGTGAATATGAAGTCTGCTTAATACCTGCATTAGGAAAGAGAAGAAACCACTTCTCAGTCTCCCCTCAGGCTTAGAAGAAAGCTGCCAAATGCTCTTTTGGAAGAAGCCATGTTCTAAGGTGGTCTTGTCTTTGAAAAACAAAGTAGAAAGAAGGTATAATCTGGGAGAGCAGATGAAAGGACAGAGAATCTCCAGCGAGTTTATCCAGCATCATCCACCATGCTGCTGAGGGAGAAGTTGGGCTCCTGTGAAGAGTGAAGAGCATAAACAAGGAATCTCTTGGCCTCCCTCTGAGAAGTCACCATGGGACCATGCCCTTGATAGAAGGAAAATAAATTAGGGCAAGATATGCACAGGGAAAGATAAGTCGTCAGTCTCCCCTCTTATCCAAGTACATTTTCATAACATGCATTGGGATATTTTGAAAGCCAATGGCTTCTCCTCAGCCTGTGATATAATAATGGTGCTGGCTGTCCTAATCAAAGCAGTGCAAACCGTTGTTCCTGTAGGCATGGCTGTCTTATCAATTAGGGCATTAGAAATGTCTCTGTTATTCTCCAAAGAGATAAAAACCAGTTCTGACTTCTGATCCTCCGTTCGTTCCACAAGAACAAGGAAGAGAGAGGAAAAACAAGAGGGATGTAAGTGAAGAATACAATTGGAAAGAGAAGATGAGAGCCTTATGGGCTGGAGAGATAAAAATGAGCTGTCTGGGGGAAGAAGGAGGCACAAAGCCACAGTGGTAGCTTCACAGGAAGTCTATTGATCCATTTTACAGATGAGGAAACTAAGGCCCAAAGAGCTTCTGTGACATGCCCCAGGCCACACAGCTACTTAGTGTAAGAGCCTGTTCTAGAGCTCCCCTGATTCACTGCCCAGTTCTAGCACCTGATACCACCTCTAGAGTAAAGAAATAATGAGCAAAGAAAGAGATGAGGAAAAGAGGAAAAACAGTAAAGAATGGAAGAAAGAGTATCTTAGAAGTTAAAAGCTAGAAGGTCAGCATACAATTTCTATTTTAGGAGTAAATTGAAAACATCATACCAATATCCGAGTTGACCCCACATGTGATTTGCAGAATCCAGCAAACAACTTGTCAGCCCTGTGAGTTTTCTGTCTGGAATGGTGGCAGTTGTAGACATAGGCCTCTGAGAGTCTTCCATCTCATTGCCTGATTTCCACAGCTAGGCCTTCACATCTGCAGTGTTTCTGTGGCTAAAACAACCAGTCAGGTTTTATCCCAAGGAGAACTCTTAATCGTGAATTCTGAGACAATCTCTGAGACCTTGTCCTTTTAAGTGGGTTTTGTATGGAAATGAAATTTGTCCCTTCTAGCTCCTTGGATAAAGAAGCTAAATGAGCGTTTATAGAAATTATATATCCCACGAACATCTCTTCTAACAGACAAGCTGTCTAGCTTGGTCCATGTGTGATGAGCAAGGAAGGTTAGACTCAGAGTGGAGTGTAAGAAAACCTTCTTCATAGCCTGTCCCCTTTTTCAAGACCCAAAGTTAACTCTTTTATATTGCTGTACCCTAAACATGGAGCATCAGATAAAAGCTTGCCTGCAGAAAAGTCCCCCAAGGGAGGCAGGGAATCAGGAGGGTGCTACTGCCTTGGCCTCAGGATGCAATCGGCGATGTCTATACCAGGGCTTAGGCTGTGTTGAGGGATGAGGAAACTGTTTTAGTTTTTATTTTCTAGGCTTTCTCTCCTCCAGTCAACGGCCTTCCCTTTTTTCACAACTGCATGCAAAAAGGCTTTGACTCCTGGCTCCCTCACCACCCTTCGCTAACATGCGACAATTGTGTGGCTACAACAAATGGCCAGAATACACTTGGGCACACTATGACCGCCTGGATTAGAAAGGAAACACTGAGCAAGTGGGATGATGGCTACTTCACTGGCTTTGTCAAATAGCCTGCATTTGTGAGGTCAAGGCTAATTTATTTATTCACTTATTCATTAAGTCAATCAACAAGTTAGCATTGCATGTATACTCTGGGTGAAAGAAATACCACACTAGTCAGAGTATCCAGAGATGGATAAAACACATTCCCTGCTCTCAAAGAGTTTGCCATCTTAGAGAATCCATTGCATCTTACTCTTTGCCCAGCAACTACACCTAGAAACAAATGCTCGTATTGATAAAGCTGCCTCATTCTCTGCTCTAGCCTTATTTCAGTTTTTAAAAGGTTGATAATCCTTTCTGCCACAGGGCCATTTTCTCTTTCTGGGATGTTTTTCCCCCTGCAACCTTCTCCTTCACCTGTTAGCTCCTATTCAGCCTTTAGATCTTGGCCAAAACACCACTTCCCAGGGAAACCTTGTTTCTGCATCCAGCCTGGGTCAGTTTTCCTTGTTCTATCTCCCTTTTCCTTTTCAGTTTGTGATTAGATTTCCATTAATGAGTTATTTTTTGTTTATGTCTGTCCCCCTGCTGGACAGTGAGCTTGGAAGCATAGGGATGCTGATTATTTTTGCTCAACATTGACTCTTCATGCCAGCAGAGAGCCTGGAACATAGTGGGCACTCAGGAAATACTGGTTGTTGAATGAATCAAAAGGAAACAACAGAACACTGCTATCAATACATCGTACATCCTAGTTCTTCATGCTAAGTGACCAGGTTGAAACTACTACTTATATAATTACATTGAAAACTTTACTTGAATATACATATATTCCAAGAGTCAGTGTGGAGGTTTAAAAGAATAGACTCTCCCCTCTCACCCTATACAAAAATCAACCCAAAATGGATCAAAGATCTAAATGTAAGACCTAAAACTTGTAGAAGAAAACACAGGGGAAACAATTCAGGACATTGGTCTGAGAAAAGATTTTATAAATAAGACCTCAAAAGTACAGGAAGCAAAAGAAAATAAAACAAATGGGTTTATATCAAACTACAAAGCTTCTGAACAGCAAAAGAAACAATCAAGAGTGAAAAGACAACCTATGGAATGAGAGAAAATATTTGTAAACTACTTATACAACAAGGGATTAATATCCAGAATATACAAGGAATGTAAACATCTCAACAGCAAAATAAATAAATAAATAAATACATAAAAACTCAATTCTAAGCTGGGAAAATGATATGAACAGATATTTCTCAAAAGAAGAGATACAAATGACCAAAAAGTATATGAAAAAGTGCTCAACATCATTAATCATCAGGGAAATGCAAATCGAAACCACCATGAGTTATCATCTGACCCCAGTTAGGATGCTTATTATTGAAAATGCAAAAAACGACAAATACTGATGAGAATGCAGAGAAAAGAAAACTCTTATACACTGTTGGTGGGTAAACTAGTACAGCCATTATGGAGAACAGTATGGAGTTTCCTCAAAAACTATAAACAGAGCTACCATTTGATCCAGCAATCCCACTACTGGGAATTTATTCAAAAAAAGGAAATTGATATATGGAAGAGACATCTGTACCCTCATGTTTATTATAGCACTATTCACAATAGCCAAGATATGGAGTGAACTTCAGAATCCAACAACAGATGAATGGATAAAGAAAAAGTGGTATATACGCACAATGGAATATTAGTCAGTGATATAAAAGAATGAAACCCTGTCATTTGTGGCAACATAGATGAAACTAGAGGATATTGTGTTACATGAAATAAGCCAGGAAAAGAAAATCAAACACCACATGTCCTCACTCATATGTGGAAGATTAAAAAATAAAGTTCATCTCATAGAAGTAAAAAATAGAACAGAGGTTACTAGAGGCTGGGAAAGGTAGGAAGAAGAGAGAGATAGGGAGATATTTGTTAAAGGATACAGAATTATAGCTGGATAGGAGGAGTATGTTCTAGTTTCTATATCATTGTAGGATGACTATAGTTAACAATAATATATAGTTTCAAATAGCTAGAAGGAGAATTTTGAATATTCCCGATACAAATAAATGATCAATGTTTGAGATGATGGATATGCTAATTTCCCTGATCTGATTACTATACATTATATGTATCAAAACATCACTATGTATCCCACGAATATGTACAATTACTATGTGTCCATTTTAAAAATTAATTCAATTTAAAAAACGGACTCTGAGATAAAACCTGGCTGGCTATGTTCAATACTCACCAATGCCAACTGAATAACCCTGGACAAAGGCTTAACCTTTGGCTAAAAAGGCTAAAAATTAGCTCACCAAAAGATGTTCATATCAAATCCCTTGAACCTATAAATGTTACCTTACTTGGAAAAAAGGTTTTTGCAAATGTGAGTAAGTTAATGATCTTGTGATGAGGATATAATCCTGGGTTAGCCAAGCAGGCCCCAAGTGCAAACACATGTATCTTTATAAATAGACACACAAAAGAGAAGACCCATAGACAGCAGAGTGAGAGGCCAGGTGACTGTGAGGGCAGAGATTGGAGTGAGGCTGCCACAAGTCAAGGAGTGCCAATGGAAATGAGAAGCTGGAAGAGGCAAAGAACAGATTCTCCTCTAGAGCTTCTGTAGTGAGCGCAGCCCTATGACAGTTTGATTTCTGACTTTTAGCTCCTAGAACTGTGAGACAATAAGTTTATCTTGTTTTAAGCCATACAGTTTTTAATAATCTGTTACAGCAGCCACAAGAAACTAGTCCAACCTCTCTAAACCTCAAGTTCCTCATACATAAAATGGAGACTATGACACATACCTTATAAATTGTGAATTTAAATAAATCAAAAAGTGCCCAAAGAATGACCCGACTCCAATGATCGTGTCTATTCAAGATGAAAACATTTAGATCCAAAAGGAAATTTCTGTCAAGCACTGGGCAGTTATGTCTTTACCTCACTTTTCTATAGCCTGAAAATAAATGTTCCAGGCACACAATGACTCTTTTTCACTTGTGACTCAAAACAGCCCAGTGTCACTTCACCCTACCATAATATTGTCAGGAAAGCCATGCACAGGCCATTGGAAAGAGATGATCAGGGCCTCCCTCTTAGTATCCCAAAAACCCATTTCAGCACCTGTCATATGATAGATGCTCAGTGAATGCTTGATGAGTGAGTAAGCTCTTGAGTCATTACAGTTTGGACAAGTTGACCCACTAAGTAGAAGAAAGAGGCACAAGGGTTTCAGAAGGAATGATAAACACAATTTATACATGTATGAGTAGCCAGCCTCATCATTGAACCATCAAACTGAAGATGATGATGATGACACTGCATAGACTAGTCTTGCCCAGCATGCCAAGGATTCCTGTCAACATCAAGATGGCCCTAGTATGATCGGATAAGGGTTATTCTCCTTACATATGTCTGCCTTTCCACATGCTTTTATATGTGGCAGAAATTTATATTTCTTTATATTTATATTTAGCAAGAAATATTTCTTAATGATTCCTGGATGACTTTGTATTACACATACTTCGAATGTTAACAGGATCTGTTTTTATTTTGCTTTTAACTTGAAATGAAGGCATAATGGGAGTAGGTCTATATAGGCTAAAATCAAAGAGGTTAATTTCATTCTGAGAGGGATGTTCATTCAAAGGATTAATGTAGGTTAAACTCAAAGTTAGTTTTATGACTCATGTCCATTTTCACATTTTCTCCTAGCATGATCTCCATTTCTAGGCAATACTTGAGCTGTCTGCATGTGGAGGCAGGTTACTTTCTTTTGATAGTTTTTTCCAGCTTGTTTAAACTTTTTGAAGTGATAACCTTAGTAATTATAGCTATTAGCATAATATTAATGATAATTCTATTTTAAACCCGTAAGAGATATTTTATACCTGTATGGATCACTAAGACCAGAGCCAACATAATAAGACCAAAACTTTTCATGAATCTGTCTCTTTGCTAGAACAGAGGGTGTTTTCTTGCTTTTTAATTTTAGGGTAAATAATAGTTGCTGGCTGATTTGAAGCTGGATCAGCATGCATAATCCCAGACGGTGAGAAGAGATGCTTTAATTTAAGTTTCTAGAAAATCGCAAGCTATATTTTAGGAGTTGTTGTCTTACAGACCCAGAATCACATGGTTCTTAAAGTTTCTTATTCGATTAAAAAGATATATGGAAAATGTAGAGGAACCCACAAAACAGCCTAAAGCACATTAGTTGGATATAATGCTCCTGATTTTACTCCAGGGAAGAGTTCAACACTTTTCAAGGTCGTATGTTCATTTACTCATTCTACACGTGTTTATTCAGAGTCAGCTATGTGCCAGGCATTATTCCATGAACAGAGGACACTTTGGTGAATAAAACCTTTATGCTTATTAAGCTTAAATCCCTCAAAGAATATGGGCCATAAACAAAATGAATCAATGTATTAATAAGAAACTATCAGAAAATAATAAAAATAAATAATAATAATAAACATAAGAAATAATAGTAATGATGGGGCACGGTGGCTCATGCCTGTAATCCCAGCACTTTGGAAGACCAAGGCAGGTGGATCACTTGAAGTCAGGAGTTCAAGACCAGCCTGACCAACATGGTGAAACCCAGTCTCTACTAAAAATACAAAATTAGCCAGGCGTGGTGGCGCATGTCTGTAATCCCAGCTACTCAGGAGGCTGAGGCAGGAGAATTGCATGAGCCTGAGAGGTGGAGGTTTCGGTGAGCTGAGATCACGTCATTGCATTCCAGCCTGGGCAATAAGAGCAAAACTCCGTCTCAAAAAAAAAAAAAAAAAGAAAAAGAAAGAAAGAATAGTAATAAATGCTATGATGAGAATAAAATTGGATGCAGTGATAGAAGTGAGTGGGGGATGGTTATTTGTTGGGTGGTCTGGGAAGGCCTGTCTGAGGAGCTGGCATTTAAGCTGAACTCTTACTGCCTCCCCACCCCCCACTTTTCCCTAAATAAAAAAGATAACATAGTTGAAATACAAGGAAGGAGGAATGAGCGACAGTGTCAGAAAAGAGGAAGCTGAGATCCAGCATCTGAGTGAAATATTCTAAAAGCTTCAGTGGTATGAAAAAGGTCATGCTTATAATACTCTCACTTAATAAACAATGGAAAGCTCCCCTCTGCCCTGCCATCCCTGGAGGACTGTGCATAGCCAGAGGTCCATCTATTTCTTTTGCCTTCATGCCTTTCATGCTAGACCCTATTTTATAACTCCAAGATGCCATCAACTGTGACACGCAAGCTAACTAAGAGATGTGAAAACATTATACTATACGTTTTTAAATCTATGAAATGGAGTAATTCTGGCCTGTTCATTTCCTTCAGACTAAGTTTATATTTATTTCCTACTAGAAATCTCAGTACACTCCACAACTTTACTCAACTGACTTAGTTTCATTTTCCTAGTTCCTGCCACACTTTCTAAAAGTCCTTTAAGCTGCCATCATCATTCATGCAATGCCCACTGGGTAATATTTCAGGAGGAATGGGACTCTTCCGCACTTACTAAGTTGCCTTAGTTCTGAACTCTTCGCTTGAACCATATCTCCCACCCAATTCCACCCTGTTCTTGACTCTCCTTTGCATTCGGTGGTTATTCTCTCACTGATCTTTTGACTTGAAAGCACCTGTTTCCCAAATCCTCTCAATCCCTAGTGGTACCTGGTATGCTAACTGAGATCTTTTCATTTGCTAAACCAACAGAGTTGATCCAAGCCCCTCCCTCCCTGGCGAAGTTCCTCCATGGGCAACTCTCTGCATCAGACTTGTTCAGGATGTAAGAGAAAGGAGTTAGGTTCTTGTTTACTTGGAATCATCAACCTCTATACCACTCCTCCTATGAATTGAAACCCTTCTCTACGGATAAAATTACAAGTTCTTTGTTCTGGCTCCAAGGAGAACACTTAAGCAAAAATCAGTAAAATATGTCCCTTAAGTTTTGGGCAACAAAGGGTAAGAAATGCAAGATTTTAATTTAAAGAACGGGGAATTTATTCTGACTGGGAACTAAAGGAAGGGTGAATAATGTAGAAACACTTCAGGGGCTTGTTCGACCCAAGGCAGAAAAAGGTACTAAAATATCAAATAATTATCAACACTTTGTCATTGAATATATTTATGTACTTAGCTTCACTCTCTGACAAAATAACTAAGGTAGAGAAGGATTTTTGTGAACTTTTCTGAACAAAGTTAGGTGAGTTGATGAAATCATAAAACAATTAAAGACCAGAAAGCATAGAAGACACCAAAGTCTTCTCCATTTGGTCTGAAGGTCAAGTGGAGCCTAGCAGTGAAGGTCGAATGGAGCCTAGAGACTTGGGACCACTCTCTGTGGCACTGTTTCTCAGTCAGGTCTGAGGAGGCTCAGCTCCTATACAGGCATGTTTGAATGGGTGCTAAAGGGATTGGATTCCTTAGAATATTCTCTGCACAGTTTAGGAAAGGTTGCTCCTGTGTTACCGAAAAGGAGAAGATGGACATTCCCATATCTGATGAAAGTAAAAACTCTAAAGATTGTGCAGTGAATTAGCAGTTCTGTCCTGAGGCACAACTCTGAATGACTGACCGTTGGTCATTTAATGAGACTCCAGTAAAATGAATAATAAGCAGGGAATCTTGACACCTAGAATTTGTAAACCATTCCTCTTCTTTCTTTCTCTAAAAGATATATTGTATATTTAAACATTTTGAGTTAGCAAATAATGAGTTAGAAAATAATGATTTTCATTTTTTTATTCCATGGTAAAGAAAGAAGCAGAAGAGCCTCATTAAATGAGAGTAACAGTGTTGAGAACTGTGGCTGTGATTAGCTCTGCTCAGGGTTGAAGTTAATATTGCTTCTCCCCTGCAGTATTTTTTAATTATAATCCTGATTTTCTATTTGGAGACATCATGGACCTGTTCTAGTAAATTGTCACACAATCACAAGTCAAATATGTGTTAAATATGAGAAAATTCTGCCATTTTTATCTGATTTGTGGTTCATTCATGCACCGTTATCTACTTTTAATTAAATAATATAAAATGCACATGGTCAGCAGTTTGACTTTTCATTTCCTTACAAAGTCAGTAATTCAGCTTGGTTGTTCCCACCTACCCTTGAATTACACATAAAAGATATAACTCTTGCATGGTACTGATCCAATATCTGGAGAACTTATGCCCCTGGTAAAATAGCTACTATCCAACTATACCTGAAAAAAAAACCCCACCAGAATACGCCAAAGAATATAGTCCATCAAAAACACAGTGTGCTTTTTTAGTAAGGGAGCAGCAGCAGGCTTCACTGTCTGATTTTCTTGTTTCATCCCTTTTCCCAGTGTCATATCCCTTGTTGATTTATAGTCCACTAAGTTCATTAAAGATCCAGCTTGACTCCCATGGAATTGCCTAAGGCCCTGGAAGAAACAACTTGACTTGCAGGTTGCTGTGGACTTGGACACTTTACTACTTCATTAAGGCTGCTCTGCCACTGGACAGCTTGCATATGGCTGTGCCATAGATGCCACTTGCTTCTTCCTCGGCCTCCTCCCCCACCTTCATCACAGGCTTTTAAAGAACAAAGACAGAGGAATGAGGAAATAAAACCTAAAATCTTTCCAATTCCTAGTATTGTTCTTATTGCTATTATTATTGTCATCAAATGTAGCAGATTTATTCCTCTGTCCTATTTGATAAGACACTGTTCTAACTGTATTTTTTTTTCAATGTAGACCTAAATTAGGAACTCTTCACAGAAACTCTTGAATATTAAGTAAGGCATAGAATTTTTCTTGAATAAATACATAGCTTCACTCTTGAGGAAATGAGTAGTCTCTTTGGCTATTTATTTTTCTGTGATATTCTTGAAATTATCTCAAAGAAGTTTTCAGGATAAGGCAGCTCTATTTGTAATCCAAAGGAGAATAGAGGAGATTAGCTAAATGATAATAACAAGGAGGTGACCCTAAAAGGAAAACCCTCTTGTAAATAAGCTTGATTTATTTACAGCTAAATGTGTGATTGCAAAAAAATATTTTCAGCGAAACCATAGAACTTCTGCTTAATAATAATAATACTTAGCACTTAAAAAGCACTTTACATCTGCAAAGTGCTTTATAAACATTAACTAATTAATCGTTAACAACACCCCAGTGAGGTAGGTAAGTATTATTCAAGTATTCTCTTGAATGTTCAAGCCAGGATTACAGTGAATCCAGAGTGGGTTGTTGCATGAGTGAGTACGTGTGTGTGTGTGTGTGTGTGTGTGTGTGTGTGTGTGTGTCCCCTGCTCCACTCTTAGTAAATACAGGACTTTGGATTGTCTTGTAAATGGGAAGACAGCTCATCTGGGGAACGATTGAACCTTTCCAAATGGTTTTGGAGTTTCCTCAATAGAACTAAAACAAACTCAGAGATGGCTTCTCTAAATCTTTCAGGAATTTGAAGTAACTGGGTAAGGAGGGGTTTGTGCACAGGAAGTCAACCACTCTCTCTCTTTCCACATTCTTCACTGACTGGTGTTTTGGTTCTCCCCTTATTGGATAAGAGGGACTAAAATCTCATTTCTAGAAGAATTTTGCTCAGTAGTCAGGGAAGGGTAGGCACATAAGACATGGCCCAGCATGGAAGAGACTGGCATCCCATCCCCAAGGATAGGAAAGACATGCTCTCCAAGAGCCAGTGGTAGGTGCTGGGATAGTGAGTCCAAGTGCTGTAGAAACAAGGGAAATGAGTATCAAAGGCCAAGGGAGGGCCTTGTTACAGCACAGCATTTGAGTTGCCCCTGCAAAAATGTCAAGATGGACACTCAAAATGCCTGTGATGTATCACTCCCACTTTTATTTGGCTGAAAGCACTACAACCACAGCAAATGAAGGCCACTCCTGAGCACTGGTGTCTTTTCTGGGTCAGGTAACATACTGCCAGAAATAACCTGGGCTTTTTCATTGATTCCTTCGTTTACTCATTAATAATAGCGATTGTATACTGAGCATTTTCTCTGTGAAAGGCACTATGTTGAATTCTTTAGTTTTATTTGGTCACTGAATCTTCACCACAATCCCCTCAGGAACATCCTACCATTAACCTCATTTAAAAATCAGTAAAGTTAGGCTTAAAGAGTTAAGTAACCAGACTGAAGTCACACAGCTAGTAAGAGTCAGGACTAAAACCCAGACTCTTAGATTTGTGATCCCACTCTTTGAACCAAACTCTATATTTTCTCCCATTGATTCAACTACTATTTGAGTATATTCCTGGCCTAGAAGTAGGTTTTGGATATAAGTACTGAGCAAACAGACATGAGTTTGGCCATGGTAGAGAGACTGACATTAAAAATACATGTATGCTATTTCAAATTAGAATCAGTATTGTGAAGGAAAAATCAGAGTGGTTTGAGAGAAACAGGAAACATAATTTAGATCAGGGAATCAGAGAAAGTCTCTCCAAGTATAGGATGTTTAAACTCAAACCTGAAAGATGACAGGAGCTAGCCAGGCAAAGAAGGAGTAGAAGAGCATTCCAGGCAAGGGAAGGACAGATGAGAAGGCCCCGAGGTGGCAAGGAGTTCAAGAAACTGACAGAATAACACTGCAGAGAGTCGATATGGATCCAGGGGAACAGGCGCACACGAGGAGGTCAAAGAGGAGAGCAAGGGCTGGATCATCACACAAGGCCTGATAAGCCATATGTAGCAGTTAACATTAAGTTCAGCTGCATATAACCCAAAAACAAAATAACAGTGGCATGAAGAAAACAGAAGCCGATTTCTCTTACTCATATAAGAAATCCGGAGATGGGCAGACCAGGGATAGTATTGCAGCGTTGTGGCATTCAGGACTAGGACTTCTTCCATCTTTTTACACTGCCATCCAGCAAGTGGCTTGCACCTGAGAGGTCCTGTCATGATCCCAAGAAGCTAGTGGAGATCCAGCCCTCATATTTGCATTCCAGGCAACAGGAAGGAAGAATGAAGGAAGGGCAGGCCAAAAACATGCCCCACCTGAGCTTCCTTAAAGGACCTTTCCCAGAGCTTCCAGACAACATTTCCACTTACATATCTTTGGCCAGATCTGTTACAAAACCATACCTGTCTGCAAGGGAGGTAGGAAGTGTAACCGTGTAACCAGGCAGATTCTGGTAGGAAAGGGACAGGAATGGATATCAAGAAGGTCATCAGAGTAGTCTCTGCAATATCATGATGAGAGAGTGTTTGGACCTTATTGTAAGTATAATAGAAAGCTTATGAAAGGTTTTAAGAAGGGAAATAACATTACCTAGTTGGTGTGTTTACAAATGCTGGCTTCTTTTGTGACAACAGACTACAATGCAGTTAGAAGACATTGGCTAGAAGCTATTGCAGTGATCCCAGAAAAATGCTGTGGATTTGATAAAGGCAGTATCATTAGAAATAGGAAAACATAATGAAATTGAGCTATGTGTTCAAGAGCAATAGAATAGAAATGTTTATGAATTTGATGTGGGACTGGAACTGTAGGATCTTTCTGGGATAATGCCTAAACTAGTGGCATGTGCAGCCATATGGTGGAGGTACCACTTACAGATATGGGAAATACTAGAGAAGAAAAAGATTTGAGTGGGGAGGACGAAAAAGATTTCAGTTCTGGACGTCTTAAATTTAAAATGCAAGTGAGATATCCAACAGAAGATTTAAAGTAGACAGTAGACAGTTGGACATCCAGGCCCAGAACTCAGAAGAGAAGCTGCAGCTAGAGATAGACATTTGGGAGCTATTGCATGTAACTGGACTTTAAATCCCTAGGAGTAAAATAAGTTCTCTTTGGGAGAGAGTATAAAATAGAAATGAATATCTGGGGAAGACAACAGTTAGGGCCAGGTAGGGAAAGAAGGGCAAGCAAAGGAGGCTGAAGAATTGACCATGAATAGAGAAGGAAACCCAGGAGTGTGGTATCATGAACATCAAGAGAAGAGAGTATTGCAAGAAGAAGGGAGACGCCAACTTTGACAAATGCTGCTGAGAAGGGATCAAATAAAATGAGAGCTAAATAGTCAACATTAGAAGTAGCAGCATAGAGGTCACTGATGTCTTCTTCTAGGGCAGTCAGGAGAGGTGGAGAAGATACCTGGGATGTATTGAAGAACAACTTGTGCAGGAGGAAGCATTTATACAAACCTTCAGTGTGGTTTGGCTGTGTACTAGAGTTAGAGTAGTAAGTGGAAGGGGCTTGTGGGGTTAATGGAAAATACTTGAAGAGTAAGAGCTACTAACGTTTGCTTGAAAGTCAATGGAAAGGATCTCATAAGGAGGGAAAGTTTGAAGATGAAGCAAATAAAAAAAGGGCTCATCAATGAAGAGCACTGCCCAAGAAGAAAGGAAAAATTTGATCTAGAACATACATGAAGGGACTAGAACATATATCTAGAACATATATGGAGTTTTTGACTGAAGGGGGTATATCCTTTTCACTGTTACAGGTAGGAATCAAAAGAGACAAAAGTAGAATCTGACATGTTTATGGTTATGGTGGAGATAAAATTATGGAAGTCTTCAATGGCTTCAGTTTTCTCTGTGGAAATGTGAATTACAATGAGAGTAAGAAAACTTTTCCCATCTATCAGATGGGTAGAGATTAAGAAAAGATGAGTAGGCCGGGCGCAGTGGCTCACGCCTGTAATCCCAACACTTTGGGAGGCTGAGGCGGGTGGATCACCTGAGGTCAGGAGTTCGAGACCAGCCTGACAAATATGGTGAAACCCTGTCTCTACTAAAAACACAAAAATTAGCTGGGTGTGGTGGCCTGCACCTGTAGTCCCATCTACTCGGGAGGCTGAGACAGGAGAATTGCTTGAATCTGGGAGGCAGAGGTTACAGTGAGCCAAGATTGCACCACTGCACTCCAGCCTGGGAGACAGAGCAAGACTCTATCTCAGAACAAACAAACAAACAAAAAAGATGAGTAGCATGCTGTGGTGGCAAGCCTGAAGATACAGCCTGTATCTTCAGGCTTGCCACCTGTATCTTGTATAGTCCTATACACTGCTGGAGGGAGTGTAAATTGGTACAATCCCTGTGGAGAGGAATCCAACAATATGTATTAAAACTGCAAGTAACACACCATTTTACCCATCCATAATACTTCTAGGAATTTATTTTATAAATATACCAACACGTATGCAAAATGATGTAGGTTTAAATGTATTCACTATTGCATAATTTATACTAGCAAAATACTGGAAGTGACCATCAATAACAGACTAGCTAAATAAAAATTCATCCATATAATGGAATATGATAATGTCATCTACAAAAATAAAAATTCTCTCTATGTACTGAAATCAATTTATTTCTGATATGTGGTTAAGTAAAAACAAAAACCAAAGTGCTATCATATATGTAAAAGAAAAGACAGAGGAGAGAGAATATGCATATGTAATATTTGCTTTTATACATATATAAATTGTCTCTGGAAACATACAACTGCAAATATTGGTGGCCCATTGGAAGGAGAACTGGAATTATGAAGAAATAGGGTAGAATGTTGATTTTCAGACCTTTTGAATTTTGAACAATTTGAATGTACAGCTTAGATCAAAATAAATGAAACTGTTAATGATGTTAGAGAAAAAATGTGCATATGTATTATGAGTCCTGGTAGTCCACTGAGGTGGAAGACAGGGATGATAGAAGAGGAGGAGAGGAGATGATGTATTGGTCACTGAGGAAATGGAGACAGCAATCCTACTGGATACAGAATTATAGGGAAAATGCTGCGCAATGTTGAAAGCCCAGCAGAGGGTAATGAAGGTGAATTTATATTGGAAACATCCTGTTTGGTCACATGATGATTCTCTTTCCCTCTTTCCTTCTCTTCCTCTCCTTTTCTCTTTCTCTTCTTCCTTCTCTTTCTTTCTTTCCTTCTTTCTCTCTTCCTTCCTTTCTTTTATTTCTTCTTTTTCCTTTCTTCCTTCCTTCCCTCTCTCTGTCTGTCTCCCTCCCTCCCTCCCTCCCTTCCTTCCTTCCATCTTCTTTCCTTCCTTCCTTCCTTCCTTCCCTTCCAGCAATGTTTGGCTGTTTAATTATAGGCACAATGACAGTATATTGCTGGGCCTCTCTAGAGGGTGCATTTTCTGGGCAGGTGGGAAGAAAGAAAGGTGGGGAAGGGTATTTATAAACTGTGGATGTGATAAGCTAGATACATGACATGTGGAGGTGACAGAAAGAAAGTGGAGAAATTGAATTATTCATGTCATAATGAGGTCCAAAGAGTTGTAGAGAGGCTCTTGAGCAGGTGAGCTATAAGGAGAAGGTTACTTTTTCAGTTCCTTGAATGAGCAAAGGATAGTTTTCCTGTTGCAGGATGTTATTAGTGGGAAATCGTCAGATGAAGAGTAAGGCAAAGAGAGACAGGGGTAAATATCAGACACGTGGGAGTCATGAGGGTGCTGCCCAGAAAGGGTTGCATAATGCAGAAAGAACTGGGTTCTCTGGAGCATGACCAAGGCATGGCTGACTTTGTCTACAAACAATCAAGTGTAGGCTCTGTAGGGAAATGTTGGTAAGGCTTTGTGCTTGAGATAACTGCAGTCCAATGGCTCAACTTGGGGAGGAGAGGGTTACAAGATTTCTTAAACTATACTGAAAATGGAAAGAGGGTCCTTAGTCATATAAAGAATGGCAATTCTGTGCTCATAACAATTTCATTATCAAGAAAAAAACACTGGCCTTTTTTCGTTTGAGAAAGGAAGCTCCACAAAGGGACTCCCATGAGACCAGTTACATGATAGCCACTATCGAATTAACAATTCTAAAACTGATTTGACCCTGAAATTCCCAAACTCACATGCTTCCAGTGGCTCTAGACTACCCACAGAATAAACTCTAAACTCTAAAGAACATGGCAAGAAAACTTCTACCTTTGCCCCAGCCTGCTCTATCCAGGCTGAACAACTTTGATCTCCCGCTTACATTCATATGGATGCATTCATAGGGCCCAGAATATTCATTATTATACCTGCTTCCACACTTTTTCTCAAGTCACTGGCTCACTTGAAATAATCTTCCTGCTTTCTATCTAAAGGCAACATTTCCAAAGCCCATGCCAAGCCCCACCTTCCCCTCCAGAGCCATCTGTCCAGAAACTTACAAAACTGAAGAACACAAAAAGCAGCCCAACTTCCAAAAATGGTTCCAGTTCTATTGGCCAGAAGCCTAGGGAGCAAACTTCGTTCATTCATTTGCATTGAAGGGAAAGCAAGCACTGGACTCAGGTCTCCCCAGAGGGTTGTAGGCAAGAGAAGTGCCTTTCCATTTTTCAGGGGAGCAATTTCAAATCCTTGAAGATCAAGTTTAAGTCATTTCCTGACCCTACACCAACACTGTTTCTCCACAACTCCAGCCAGGTTCAACTCCTCTGGAAGTCTCAAATGTAGTTTCTGAATTAATAATTCCTTCCAGCTTTGATGTCTTTATTTGAAAGTTCCAGAAGAACAGAGTGTTTTTTAAAGGAAATGGGAGAAGTCATGCCCAAGGGGGGCATTATGGTAGAGAGAAAAGAGCTTTAACTTTCAAAAATGCATCTGGATGAATGAGACTAACTTCCTATGACTAATGTCCCCCAAACATTAAACTAATGATTAAATTAAAAATGCAAATCCCCAAGACGTCATATGCTGCTGGGCGGACTGATGGAAAGGAGCCTTGCAAACAGTCCCAACATTGTGTGGGGAGCTGGAGAGGAGATGTGAATGAAAACAACAGGGAGCCATATGGTCCTAGCCAATGGTCAACAACCAAAAATTCAAAATCCAAGGACAGAGAAAACTCCACAGCTATAAAGCAATGTGTTTCTCCTACTCTCTCTTTTATTCTGGCACTTATCCGGATGCGCTAACATGATGGGGGATGGAGAACAGAGCAACGTCTCAGGAAGCAAATCTGTAGGCATCTCTCATAGAGCTCTGCTTGGCAAGCTATGTGACCAGTAGTGAGCTCCACCTACACAGAGAATCACCACCCCAGAAAAATGAGTATGTGCGAGATTTGTGTGAACTTGAAACAGCCACGCAGGTCTGCCCATTGATCCTCTATCTGTCTGTTAGAAATGAGACCAATACCCAAAAATCAAGGGGAGCCTGAAGTTGGCAGGATGTCCCAGGAATCCCAGCAAAGACTCAATACAGGACTCCTGTACCTTGGTGGCAACAGTGACTCAGGCAGTTCTGCTTATAGTGTACAGTAGACTTAGCAATCTTCTGTCCTCTCAGGGTTTGAAAATTGTAATTACTTGATTTTAGGTACCTTTTTTCCAAACTACCTCTGAGCAAGTAGCTGATTGTGTCCCATCCTCTTCAACATACAGTAGCCTCCCTTATCCCTGGGGGATACATTCCTGGATCCCCAGTGGATGCCTGGAACTCCGGATAGTGTGGAGCCCTATATATACTATGTTTTTCCTGTATACGCCTATGATGAAATTTAATTTATAAATTAGGCACAGTAAGAGATTAACAACAAAAATAATAAAATGGAACACTCATAACAATGTGTTACCATCACTATTCTTTGCATTTTGAGGCCGTTATTAAGTAAAATAAGGGTCACTTGAACATGAGCACTGCAATGCCATGACAGTTGATCTGATAACTTAGATGGCTATTGAGTGACTAATGGATGGTGAATGAAGACACCATGGATATACTGCACAAAAGTGTAAGTCCCATCACAGGTGGGACTGAGCAGGACAGCACAAGATTTCATCACACTACGCGAAACAACACACAATTTAAAACTTATGAATTATTTCTGGAATTTTCTATTTAACATTTCAGACCATTGTTGACTGCTGGTAATTCAAACCACACAAAGCAAAACTTCGGATAAAGTGAAACTACTGTATTTATACCTGAACAGCAGGGATTCTCGATCTGGCATTTAAGACCTTCTAGACAGTCTGAAAAGCCCCTGACATTGTATGCAACATCTTGTACCTACGAGCATTTTAGGAGGAAAAAAGTCGTAATTTTTATTTAATTTTCAAAGAGATTTCTTAACTAAAATTCATTTAAAACCATCAGTTTGCCTTATGTAGCTAAGAAATGATGGTCTTACTGACAAAGAATATGAGATATTTTCTAGATATATGAAGAACATTATAGTTGAAACTTATTAGAATCTGTTGCTTTGGTATAGAAACACCCACATTATAAACTCTCCTTTTTAGAGTAAAAGAAATACAATATGCATTCTTCTGCAGGGTATGTAACTTGATCAGAACCCATGCTATCAATAAGGGCTCTTTAAAGAGGTGTTATTTTTAAGTGTGATTGATGAAAAAAAATGCCCAGACCTACCCAGAAGTTATTCTCATAACTTTATAAACAATATTAAATTACAGATGTTACATGAGACATTACAAGCATGTCATTCAATGCACATGTATCTGTATAGTATACTGTATATTATTAATATAGTCACACAATTTTAGAATTGGAAGAGACCAAGGATGCCTCCCTTTCTGTGCAGAAGTAATTAAGACCTAAGGTTACAGAAAAAGTCCTGCTCCAGAAGAGCCTCATCTTCTGAATTAAGCCCAAGGAAAGAGCTATCAAGGGTCTGAAACTATGGAAAAGCTGGGCCAACCTTCCTGGAAGACAATCTGGCATTTTCTTGTAGGTGGCATGGCTTTGTGCCCTTCCCTCCATTTCCAGAAGGCTGCTCCCACAGGGCAATTTCTGTAAACATGGGATTTGTTTTGTTTTTGCTTTTTGTGTTTTGAGAATTTCTACACTTCTCTCCAATGACCGCTTTCTTAAAAAATGCTATGCATGAGCTGGCCAGCCAGTCACCTCCTCATAAGGAAGAGCAGAGAGTCCTTGCATTTATTGGTAGGAGGAGTAAGGTTAGCATGCTTGTCCTTGTTTTCCTTCACCATCTAGGGCTCTGGTAGGAATGGGGAGTCCTGAAATCTTATACAAAGGGAGGTCTTATTCCCAAGGCAGCCACCATCAGAGGTCTCAGCAGAGACCTCAAGCTGATCTTAAAGTTAAGCCAGTCTTTCACATTGACATTTTTTAAGAGTACACGCCAGTTATTCGTACCATGTCCTTCAACTTCAGTTTGCCTGATGTTTCCTCATGATTAGGTTCAGGTTATGCATCTGAGGCAGGCATTCCTCAGCGCATCACAACAGGAGGCACACACTGTCTTTCCACCCTCCTGCTCTCAGTCTCAGACCCAAGCTGTGCATCAGGACTAGGGAAGGCGATTCTCCGAGACACCAGTAAGACAGTAGTGTGCCAGGCTTCCAACTCACAATGACCAAGTATGAATTTCCTGAGTTGACATCTTTGCCACCTCACCCCCAGCTCCTCATTCAAGCAGTATGATTTTCAGTTCATTTCGAGTTTCTTGGAGATGGCCTATAGCAGAAGCATTGAAGCCTGGCAGGCAAGAGCAGGCAGGGAGGAGGACACTGCTGAAGGGGCAGTCTCCTCCGCCCAGATCTTGCACCCTTCTGGGCTGACTGTGGCGGTGATGGAGTGAAGGGTCACCTCACTCTTGTTTTTTCCTGTTCAAGTCCAGCAATCTAAGGTACCTTCAGGATAACCTTCATCAGAGATGGGTAGTCACCACCCACCTGGGTAACCGGTCACCCAATCATTCCAGGGCTTTTTCCTGAACATTCAGTCCCAATCTATTATTCATCTAGGCAGAGCCAGATGAAGGGGCAGAGGAGACCCTGTTGGAAGCACAAGATCAAGATAGCCCTCGGCAAAACTGTGGAGACTAAATAGCTTGTTTTCAACGACCTCTGCTCTTTCCACTTTCTTTCCCCTTTTTCAAAAATAATTTTCTCCCTGGGGCCTAAGGCTCCCAAGCTTTTCTGAGTAAAGAAGATATTCACACTAAAATGCTGGGTGCTTTCTGCATATTCAGAGTACTATGCACAGTTTTTTTAACAGAAGGTCTCTTTTTTATGGTGCCAATATTATCCAAAAATAATAGCTAGAGAATGGTAGAATGTCCAGCAGCAATGGGGGAGCTATTCTGGGCCTTCTAAGCACCCTTCAAATCATTCCAAGGAGACCACGTACTGCCTACATGAATCTGAATCTGGTCAGCAAAGCCTTAATAGCTGCACTTGGAGCTGCTGCTCTTTCTAGCAATCCTAAGTCCCAGAGAGCTCTCGTGAGGAATGAGGAGAAATATTTGCAAAGAGTGTGCTCAAAAGATCACTGGATTAAACACAATCCACTCCACCACACAATCTGTTTAATATGTTGGTTACTTTATCTCTCAGGACCCCAGTTTCTTCATTTAAAAAATGAGGAGTGGTGTGGCTGGTTGATCATGAAGATCTTTCAGCTCTGAATTGCTGAGATTTTTATATCCAGACCTACTGTGATCGAAGCATTCAAAGAGCTAGAAATCACAAGTAGCATAAAATTTTAAAGTTAATAACTTGTAGGGTTTACTATGTGCTATTCTAAGTATTTAACCTGAAATAACTAATTTAATCCTCATAATAACCTCCAAAGTTGTGGCTCTTACCATCCCCATTTTACAGACGAGGAAACTGAGATGCAGATTACTTAGCTGGGGAATTGCAAAACAAGAATTTGACCACAAACAATGTGACTGTTCATGTTCTCAACCACTATGTTATGTTACTCTCAAAGTAGGGGAAAAAAAGTTTGCCACAGAGGAATGAGGTCAGTGGGATGGAGGCTGGGGGCAAGAAGAAAGAGGGTTAAGGATGCTGATGAGGAGGGGTGATTCTGCTACCCTAACTGAGGTTCACACGCCATGATGGGAGCTCATAGCAAGAGAGTCAGACCCAGCCTGTCTGAGTGTATGGAATTAGCTCCCTTGCCGACAGGTGAAGTCTCTGAAAGCCTGTGGACATCTCTCAGCAGAACTGGCAAGTGGAGGGAGGTTCTTTGTGGCCTGCTGTGTGGCTTGTGCCATCCTGCACCCAGCTCGGCTTCTCCAAGCCAGTCCTCTTTAGGCTAGCTGCTGCCAGGCCAGGATGATTTCAGAATCCAAGGACCTGAGAGTTGGTCTGAATTCCTTTCCCCTGAAACTCCCCAGGCCTGATCACACACAGACACACAGATCTCCAAGAGAACATCCGAGAAAGAAACTCTCCCCTTTCTGGAATTCTGATGGCAAATAAGCAAAGATGTGTGCGTTGTTGTGACTATGCAAGACAGACAAAGACAGATAGACAGAGACAGACAGACAGAGAAATGACTCTCAAATAGCATGGAAGCTTGTTTAAAACTTTCAGTTTAAATAAATGTAGATTCTATTCTGGTGTTTGGGAGCCTCTGTTGGTATCTTAAAATCAGTGTTTTGGCTCCACCTAACTTTTACAGTTTTTTTTTTTTCCTAGTTACAGTCTGGCATAAAAGTGTCAGTTTGTTATGTGGGTGGGTAATGGTATGCTTTTAATTAAGGAGGTAGAGACTAAATTAAACCACATCAAGTGGCTAGTGTTTCTTTAATTTCAGATTGTGGGTCCGTTACCCTAAGCATAAGGAGTTTGGCTAGATCATGATTCCTCTTTAATGGTTATGGCTGAAAAACTCCATCTCGTGACCAGCCTCATAATTGATTAAACACAACTGTGGACTCCCATGATCAGGAAGTGCAATTTTGCTGGTGTCGCTTCAAGTCTAAAATACCTCCAGGGTAATTACAGGCTCAGAGGCAATGCAGAAGGCTTTGAAGTAGGGAAAGAAAAGATTAGGGCATCCAGAGGATCTGTGCCTGTTCATCTGTCCTTCATGGCAAAATCTTTAAAGCCTTTGGGGAAAGATGCCTCTGTCTGGGGGTAGGGGGTGGTCCAGGGGCCTGGGAGTCTTGGTCTGGTTGCAGATGTACAGGGGATGGGTGTGTCCCAGGTCACAGCAATCTTCAGGGGTCACAGCAGCACCCCCTAAGAAAGGCTGCCTTTTCCTGCTTGCTCCTAATGAAAGTTTCATGCAGCTCTGATTCTCTTTGCCTTGGGTTTGGTATGCCCGACTGGCCGCGACTTGCGCTGTCCACTCGAGGCATGCAGAAGTGCACTCTGTCTGACCAGCTAAATTATTTACCTTGATAGCAATTATCAAACACTACAAGCCACACTTTAAAGGCCTCTTTGCAGTTCACGCAGAGAGAATATAAACCTTATTCAGAAATGGAGAGAGTGGAGGACTCTTTTTTATTTTTTAATTAATAATAGGTTAGAGGTAAAAACCATTATTAGTGACAGTACATAATGGGAAAGCGAGACCTGCATTGTTAAGAGGACTATTTAAGGAAATGTTAATGAATTGAATTTGAAGTTCCTCATAGTCAACCTGGAGACAACTGATGGTTTCGAAGTGGAAAAGTGAAGAGTTATTAAATGTTGTATATTTATTGCATTAATAATCAGATTGCCAGAGGCTGGCAGAGATGCAAATATTGGTCCACGTCCTGTTTAACCATTAGCTGTGGAAATGCAAGAGATTCACTGGGGGAAAGTTAGCGCATACAAACATTTGCCAGTGCCACTGTGATGAATAGTGTGTGGATTAGGACCATAACTACTCCAATCCCACGAAAGCCCATTTCAGCAGAGGATAGAATCATAACTTAATTTTTTATTGGCACTTCGAGAGAGACGAGGACAATATTTCTGGCAGCTGCCATTTTACACAGTCTGCTGTTTTGTTTTGTATTCGAAAAAAATAACACCTTTCTAGTTGCCCAAGTTTTCTAGCTCTCCTAGGAGGAGGTGAAATAACCTCCTGTCCTGGTATGTAGGGAAGAGCCCTTTCTAAGGCAGAGGCCCCCCTGACGCAAAACTGCAAAGATCCTCTGGCACCTTTGTTATAACTATTCTAAAGAATGACTCACTTGACTTGGAGCAAACCTCACAGAATAAAAGAGCATGACCTCTAGAGACGGAGTCAGAATTCTGAACTCAGAATTCTGGATGAGCCACTACTTCTCTAGATGAATCAGGAAAAGCCATTTATCTCTCTGGACCATAGTCACTTCATCTGCAGAATGAGGATCCTAATTCCTACCTTGCAGGACTGGGACGAGGACCGGTGTTAAATTGTGCCAAATGCCTAATATGGGGATGTAACATAATAGGTTCTTGTTTCAGGGAACTTCCCTAGATTCAGACCCTAACATGGAGATTAGAGGATTCAGGTATTTGTGATTGGATAAGAAAGTCCTCCCAGGGCGTATCTAGACAGGATTAGGAGAAGCTGGTTAAGAAAATGGGGCCAGCCAGAATAGCACTTTTTTTTCGGGTGAAATCCCATGGAAGGTAGCTTCAGCTCGATCCCCAGGGCAACTCTAAAGTGTAAGTTATGCCTCTGAGTTGCCAGAAGGCAAGAAACTGGGTGTTCATATTCCTGGGCCTTTTAGTCATTGGTTAAACCCTCCTCAAGGGAACGTAAATTCCCAGAACTTTTCAACTCTTCAAACCATAAGCAAAGCATGCTCTAGTGGTCTGAAGACAGTGCTCCAGAAGAAGAGCTGCAGTTCCTGGCTGCTGGAGGCAAAGCAACAAAGACCCCAAAAGCAACTCATCTGGGTTAGCAGTCCTTTGTAGGGACATGGATGAAATTGGAAATCATCATTCTCAGTAAACTATCGCAAGAACAAAAAACCAAACACCGCATATTCTCACTCATAGGTGGGAATTGAACAATGGGAACACATGGACACAGGAAGGGGAACATCACACTTCAGGGACGGTTGTGGGGTGGGGGGAGGGGAGAGGGATAGCATTGGGAGATATACCTAATGCTAGATGACGAGTTAGTGGGTGCAGTGCACCAGCATGGCACATGTATACACACATGTACCATAAAACCTAAAGTATAATAATAATAAAAAACAAATAAAATAAAAAATAAGGAAGAAAAGAAAAGAGAAGAAAGAAAAGAAAAAGATCCAAGGACATTTGGGCAGAGTATCACATTATCCACTAGAGTGTCTGATACACCATAGCTATTGCTATAATTACCATCGATTTTATTAACTACCTTGAGGTTATCCTGCAATCTCTCTCCAGCAGGCTTTCAACTGAATGTGAAGAGATGGAGGAAAGGGCCCCATCATCTTCTTCCCTGAGCTCACTTTAGCAAGGACATGGTGAGCACTTGCTCTTCAGCAATTGCTCTTCACCACATCAGGTCCTGTGGGGAAGACACACACAGGAAGTATAGGCTCCATCCCAGTCCACAGAGAGAGAGAGAAATACCCCAACGGAAAGTCAAAGAGCTACACAAAGTAGAATCTCATTCTTTGGAGGAAATAGAACAAAAGCAGGAGACAAAGCAGTTCCTGATTCTGCTGTCATTGGTGAAGAAAAATGGTATCAGTGGAGAAGGTATTCAATATGGGATTTGTAGAGAGAAAAAATTGAGGCTCCAGGGGAGATGATCTATGGCCAGGTTTAGGGAGCAAAAGAGTGGAACAACAAACAGGCACTGGATGAAACATCCCTTTCTCCCCTAGATCCCCCCACTAACTGTCAGCTTTTTGCCATTAAGAACCTTACATGAAGATGAAAATATGAAGAAAAATTTTCTTTGGAGCCCATAATTTACAGCTACCAACACTTAGAGGAGGTCAAAAATTTTCAACTGCAAGGACCCATAAAAATCATCTAGTATAAACCTCTTGTTTTATTAATGAAGAAATTAAGGTATAGGTGTTAAACAAGCCACCACAGGCCATAGCAGAATCCCACATCTTCTCGTTCCTAATTCAATAATCTTTGTATTGTTCCATGTTAAATCTATAAATGCAAGATTTACAAGTGCCCAAGAATGGCATCCTTCAACCCCATACACCAAGGGTCAGTAAACTATGGCCCAAAGGCCAAATTCTGCTTGCTGCCCATTTTGGTAATAAAATCTTATTGAAACATAGTCATGTCCTTTTATTTACCTATTATTTATGGCTATGTTCACACTTCAGTGACAGAGTTGAGTAGTTCTGACAGAGACTGCATGGGCCACAAAACCTAAAATTACTACCTGAATATTTACAAAAAGGCTTACTGACCCCAGCCATAGACCATTCAGAGGGTGGCACTACCAAAGGAAAGAACCTTCACCTATCTGTGAAGATAGGATTGGTAATTCAGTCAGGAGGCTGTTTAAATGCCTTGCTGAGTAAACCTGGGAATGAAAGGGAGTGGAATTGGCTGGAAGTTCATGTCACAAACAAGTGTCTGCCCTGTTTTCCCAAGGTCAGCCCACTTTAGGGCAAAGAGGCCTCACACACCACATGGACAATTAGGCCAGAATACCTTTCCAGCCCATCTAAAGATATGATTCAGCAGTGAGACCCTCAAAGCTCTCTTCCATCGCTGTCATTAAACTTCCACCCTGGGGACCTTCCACCTCACATCCTCATGCTGTGTGTTCCCAGTCCTCCCTGCAATGCCACCTAAACAAAGGTGTACACATTTTCCTTGCTTCAGTTCTGCCAGGATTATCTCTATTTTCACTTATGGAATAATCATATGTATTTAGCAATGACAGTCTATAAATCTAATTGTTCTAACAAGAAAAATCACTGATATTTGTTCTCTGCTCAGGTGGATTCTTGGACAAAGGGAAGTGAATTTCATCAAACCACATACTTCAAAGAGTTTAAGGAACACATCACTAAGCATTCAGCCCACATAGAAACAGTCTAATGCTACATAGGAAAAGCTTCAGAAATGCTGTTACTTCTCTAACAGATAAATATGATTCAAAGCACTGACAAATGATTTCATTAACATGGTACTTTTCAGTTCGCCAATGCGGTTGGCTCAGAAGCTGGATAAAGCCAAACTATTTGCAGGTATAATTCTGATTGTATTGCTACTGGGGAATATTTTATTTGCAAAAACCTGAGATGATTTTTCTCCCACATATAAAAGGGAGTTATTCTTTGGGAGCCTGAAAAGACATATCATCACCAGAATTATAATATCATAATAACATATACAATATAATTAACATATGGAACATAATGATATATTACATGATATTTAAATTTTAAAAATTAGGGGAAATAAACAGATGGTCTGAAGACCACTGCCTATGTCCAGTTGAAACACAGCTTTCAAAGGAAACACAGCATTTCTCCATCAGTGCCTCAAAAGATGAAGTAAAATCACATCTGACAGCCTCAAGTGAGCCTAAGGTGCTACCTGCTCTCACACATTCAGCATCCCTCTAACAAGAAAGAACACTGTGGTGAGTAGGAAACTAACACTCTAAAGTGGAGAGGGTAAGAAAATATCCTGCAATATCAGCTAGAAGGGTTCCTCAGAGACCCACACCTACAGCAGTGAGCAGGGGAACCAGCTCCGCTCAGAAATACTGATAAACTGTGATGTGTACAGCTGCTCCTCCGTGGAGACAGGATCGAGGCCTGGAAGTGGCCGATGTTTTTAGAAAATCTTGCCCAGGAGGAATCATTTCTCAAGAGTGTTGGTTACCTGACTGAGAGGTAGAGGTGGTGGTTGCATGGGTAAATACGGCCAGTGTCCCTGATTAGCAGGAATGTCTAAAGGCCCATATTGTTCAAGTATGCACATATCTGCATACCACATTTGGACACTTGAATAAGGACAGCCTTAAACATAATGGAAACAAACTTTTAATAAGCCTAGCATCATTTATACATGCTGCTTGGGCTCCATTCCTTCCTGAGAGCTATCCTGGGAAGCTGAGTACCTCCTGCATGGATGCTGCCAGAACAAGAACAGTTTGGAACTCTCCATTAGGACTATTTGTCAGATCATTTAGCAAATTCTTGGGAAAGACCCCAATATACCAATCTTTATCTTTTGAGAGTGTATTTGACTTTTGGAATGCTCTGAAAATTGCTCGGAACCAAGCCTAGCAAACAAGGTGAGTAACTGAGTTGGGGAATATCACGTCAGACTGAAAATGAGATTCAGCTAGGAAGCCATGAGTCCACTTTCTTTTACAGACTCAAATCCTGGTTCTGAGTTTGGGAGCAAAAGACAAATCCTCCACACCTTGAGCAATGGCAACCTGGACACAAGTGCATAATATTGAAATATACATTGAGATGTCACTTGGCTTGAGAAAATATTAATCCCATGACTTTTCACTACCACTAGGTATGTGAGAAGAGGACACACAGATGGAGTTTCAAACAACATAGCCAGCTGTGAATGTCCACATATTTACAAGGCAAGGGAGGTCTGCAAATGCCATGGAGTTTTTTTAGGGGTCATCAAACTACTGCCTGGGGGCCAAATCCATCTCACCAGCCCACTGCCTGTCTTATAAAGTTTTATTGGAGCAGAGCCATGCCCATTTGTTTATGTATTGTCTATGCTGTGTTCGCCCTACAATGGCAGCATTGAGTAGTTGCCACAGAGAACCCATAGCCAGCAAAGAATAAAACGTTTACTATTTGACTCTTTACAGGAAGTTTACCAACCTCAGTCCTTTGTGATTAAGTCTGTTTTAGAGGCTAAAGTAAGGAACATGTGGTGAATTGTCTTTTTTCCAAATTTTCCTCAATGACATTTGACCCTTTTATCTCCATGGAAGGTGATAATAGAATTTGGCTTAGGCTGTTATTCATCTCCCATGGCTGCTGTAACAAATTGTCACAAACTGTGTGGTTTACAACCACTCACAATTCTTGAGGCTAGCAGTACAAAATCAAGGTGCTGGCAGGGCCTTGCTCTAAAGGCTCTAGAGGAGCATCCTTCCTTGCCTTTTTGGCCACTGGTGACTACAAATAACCCTCAGCATTTCTTGGCTTATAGACCCATCACTCCAACCTCTGCCTCCACCTTTGCATGGCCTTCTCCCTGTGTGTCTGTGTCTCTGTGTCCAAAGTTCCCTCTTCTTACAAGGACACCAGTCATATTGTACTTAGGGCCCACTATAATTCTGTATGGCCTCATCTTAACTTGATTACATTTGGAAAGACCCTATTTCCAATTAAGGTATCATTCACAAGTTCTTGGGGAAAACACTATTCAACCCAGAACAACTTGGTACTTAGTACTCAATAAATGTTATTCCTTTGCTCTTCATGACATATTCTGACCAATTTCCAAGCGAATTGACTGCTTTCCCTCCACAACAATCACAAGGAGTTTGTTGTTCTACCTTTCTGTACCCCGATACCTGTTGTCCCCTACTTAGAAATACCTTCTCTCTTCTCAATACAATGACTCCTCTTAAGTTCCTCCTGAAGATGCACATCAGAGTAGCCCATTCATGGCACTTCTGTTCTTTTCATTTCCTAATTCTTCACAACACTGGGACTTCACACACCACATGGACAATTGGGCTAGAATACCTTCCTCTGATTTGACTTGTAGGTAAGACACAAACATTTAGTGCATTCTTGATATGAACAGAGCTGCTGTCTAGCAAAGAGCGCCAAAGCTGCAGCAATTCTCCGCTGCTCTCTTCCCCCTGTGTTTCAATGGTCATCCTTAGGTATTTTGCCATTTTAAATAACACTTGCCCTTGTCTAGTGCTATCAAGAAGCCACAAATGTTAATGGAAATCCCTGCCTACTACCAACAGCGAGTATCAATAATGGATGGTGTACCCGATAAAATGCAAGACTCTCAATTAAGTTTGAATTTCAGATAAACAATGGATAATTTTTTAATGTAAGTATACCCTGTGCAATATTTGGACATATTTATACTTAAAAAATTATCCATTGTGTATGTGAAATTCAAAATTATCTGGGCGTTATGTATTTTTATTTGCTAAATCTAGCAACCCTAAATAATGATCCATTGGCTACTTAGGGGTACAAAGGATTTCACTAACTGTACTACATAATATTTACCTCCCTTACCCTGCTGTCAGTACCTTAGAAAAGTCAGCTTTTAAAGCCAGCTATTAGCAACTAACACTTAGCAATTTTTTTCCTTCTGCATCTAAGGAGAATTCCCTAAGAATTCTGGCAGTATAGTCTACACATGTTGCTAGTACTAGCATCACACTGGCAACATTCAATAACCATGTGGCTTTAAGAAACTCATTTAACTTGTCCCTCTCAGCCTCAGTCTACTCATCTGTAAAGCAGGAATAATTAGGGTTGCTATGAAGATTAAAGTAAATAGTCCTTGTAAAAGCACAGTACTTTGCATATAACAATCACCTAATATATTTCCATAGCTTATAACTATCATTACCCTTTGGGAGTTATTGCATGAATTGTGGGGAGTGCATCTGCCCTGGACCTCAGATTCTCAAGGTGATCAAATGTAGGCTTTTGTTATGCTCTCCAGATAAAATTATACCATTATAGCTGGCCTCATCAAGATACCCTGACAAGGCTGAAAAAAGATGCTCACTGTGTAGCTTTAAACCTGTGTGCCCCTACACTCTATGGCTATTATTTTTATAAATCCTTTCCTGATGGAAACAAAAGAATGAGAAAAAAACAAATCCTGTGGGTATCAAGTGAATAACATATATCCATTGCATCACAGTTTTATAATGCTATTTTGGGCCTCTTATTTTTTAAAATACCGAGCACGTGAAAAATACAGATAATTCAGGGCCTGTGCTGACCTCTGATGACAAATCTATGAATTCACTGCCAAGGGTGATGAGCAGGGACCCTCTGCAGCCCAGGGCTTCCAGCCAGTGGACACACCAGTGTGCCTCACATGGGTCACAGGTGAGGCCTCAGGAAGACAAGATGGGACCAGAGTCCAAGACCAGTGCCTCAGCCATAAACAGCTCATCCATCTCCTGCAAAGTGCCCTACAAATATTATCATTTTAC
Source organism: Pongo abelii (assembly GCF_028885655.2). NCBI lineage: Eukaryota > Metazoa > Chordata > Mammalia > Primates > Hominidae > Pongo > Pongo abelii. Next base: position 72,413,337 of record NC_071997.2, on the reverse strand, counting down.
ATTTGTGCCATGACATAAAAACTGTGGGGAAGCACTGTTCTAGACTCCAGGGGAAGCTCAGAGTTTTGCCACCTTGATCCCCCAAATCCACCCTTGAGGAGGAAGAGGAGCTCTGAAATGGATCAATGACAAGTTGAGTCCTTAGAGACACACAATTATGGGGCCCTTTATTAAGGGTAGAGCCTTTAATGAACAGGAGGAGTAAATGGAGAGTAAATAAAACCAAACTGGAGAATACTCTTCTTGCAGTATTTCTCTTTTACCTTCCTTGCTGTGTTTTCTTGTATAAGGTTCCACTAGCTGTGTGTCTGATGGGAATATCTTACTGCTTCTGATCCTAGATTGAAGGCCAGAGGGAGAGAAGAATAGAATGAGGGCTTGGGTAATTTCTGCTTTGTCCTTTAGGGAGGAGCTTGTTTCTCTAATTTCTTACTCATTTCTTCCCATAATTTTGAGTGAGGTAAGATCCAGACAGCCCAGGCCAGGAGGTCCGTGGGCACTGTGGGTGGTAGGCATTTGCTGTCTCTGAGAAAATGGCTAGGCATGACAATATCATGCTGTCAGGTGCAGTGAGAAAAGCAGAGGTTTAGAACTTGAACAATCCTTGGGATGAAACCCAACACAAAAATGGTTTGGTAACTTGGGCAAGTCATTTTCTCACATGTGAAGTGGAAATAATAACATCTTCCTGGCTGGGATGTTGGGAGGATTTAAGGAGTCAAAGTGAAGAAGAAAAAGCTGGCATCATCCTGCCTGACATATAGAAGAATTTAGTAAGTGTTAGTTTCCTGCCATGCTTCTCCCTATTTCCCCATTTTTCTTGAAGAATCCTAAAGAAATACATTTCCACAGACATGCTGTCTAGGGAGGCACCTTGCCCCCTGGCTCCACCATCCAATTAGGTTTCATATGCAGCCACCTCATTGCCCACTCCCTCACCCCAGCCTGACTCTCCTGAGTTTCTAATGACTACATCCTCACCACACTATGAAGGTTCCCAACTACATCAGCCATTCAGTCATTAGCACTTAAAGTCTGCTCTTAACAATTCTAGTTGTTAAAGAGAAACTTTTTTCATCTTTTCAAATATTTTTTAACATATTTTAACAAAATAGGACCCTTCTGAATGAGGTTCCTTACTCTCCCATAATACTCCCTGGGCTTGAGTCATCCAGTAATTACGTTGCCCATGCCCCAATCCAAGCTAATCTCCCAAGACCACAGACCCAATCAGGCCTCTCTCCTCCTCAGACACTCTGCGGCTCTCCAAGTCCCTTGGCCTGCCAATCAATGACCTCCACGATTCTACTCAAGCAAATCTTGCAGTTGTAGTCACTCTTGCATTGGCATTCCAACTTCAGCTAAAATGAAAATGAATGCCGCAGATGACCCTCACTTTCTTCTGTCATTCCGTGCCTGGAATGCCCTTCCTCATTTCCACATGCACAACACCCCTCAGAAATATGCTTTCCCCAACCGCTCATGTTGATATGTTCTCTTCTCTGAACTCCCAGAGCAATTCATTATCTGTCTTGAATGATAGATATTTAAATAATAATAATTAAAACAACCATCTCAACCTCTTCTGGAGCCCTCACACACCCACGTCTCCTAGTATTTACATCTATGTGATTGCATCAACTAGATTATGATCTCTTTTTATTTCTTATTTCTCTCTGTGCTCTCCAGAGCATCTGACCCACTGCTTTCCACATAGAACCATGCACAATAAAAATTAAAAGAAGAAATGAATGAAGAGGTCTCAAGAGGGAAACTGCCTTCGGGAATCAGATGCTGTCAAGAAGACAGATTGATGACTTTGACTTCAAGGCTTCTCTTACCCTCTTTAAAATATACTGATCTGATTTTTTAATGCTTTGTACTTGCTTCACACATATTTCATGTTCTCACACTCTGTGCAAACTAGTGCCTTGATAGTGTAACTAATGAAGGGCCACAGAAACATCCTTTTCGTCAAGTAAAGGGACTTGAGACATGATCATAAACATATATTGATAGCACAGCCTCAGATGGATGACCTGAGGCAAGAAATAAAAACAAATGTTCCAGAAGTTTAAAAGAGGTCCAAATCTTCTAATTATGAGAGCTACACCTAGCCCAGTTGGGCTGGAGTCTACAGGAGCTAATGAGATTCAAGGATCAGTGAGTCCAAGTCAGTGGACTCTGTCAAAGTTATGAATATGGAAACAAAGCACCTGTTGCCCTATACCTTGCCATGCCGTGATACATTCAGAGATTACCAGGTCCGGAACTACAGAGGAGAGAGGGCCTTTAATATAACTCAGTGGCTATGGGCCTTGGTTTCCTCATCTATAAAATGGAAATCACATTAGCTCCTTCATAGGGTTGATATGAGATTGAAATGATATGATATTTGTCAAAAGTCTTCTGTTATCTTAGGGACATTGCATATGCCAAGAATGGTAGCTAGCATATTTATTATTGCAGTATTTCCTCAACTTTAAGATGCCATGAGTTGGAAGGCACATATTTGACTTAAAAACATCTTTTAAAGGGAGTAAAAGGAGGAAAAAAATATGTTAAATCTACACATAGACTATAAGAAGGATGCTGATTACAGATATCTTCAACTGCTAAAAAGATATTTCCTAGAACTGAGGAAATATGGTAGGTAGTAAATAGTATGCCTCAAGAATCTGTTGATTCTGTTTAATTTCTTTGAGGTTTAAATGCAGACCAAGTCTTTAGAAGTCAGAGACCTCAGGATATTTGTGTCTGCCAAAGAACAGTCCTGTAGCCCAGACCCCGAAGAGTGGAGCAAGGACCCTGAGTGCACACACATGCAGATACCAGATATGGAAACCCAGGAACAAATCACCCTTCACAGTAAACTTGCTCATTGTCTGAGCAGAATCGTGTTCTTTTAAAAATAAAACTGTGAGTGGGAGTGCTTGCGTTCTGGAATAGAGTCTTTTTTTCTTCCCTTCATCCCATGTTCCTTGGCTACATGCTATTATGTGATATTCAGGACTGTCAAACCTTCTGGAGCCATAAGCATTTTTCAGACAACCAATCTCAATATGCATTATCAAAATTAGATCTTTCTGTGCAGATGACAATTATGTATTATATGGTTACATGCTTATGAGTCTGTGACACCGTATTGTTAGACTTGGGGTACTGACTTTTAACAATATGTTACCTTATTGTATTTGTTGTCACATTATGCCTGGATTGCAGCATTTGTCTCGTGGCCCCACTCATGCTGCAATTTGTTCCTCGGTAAGTGTCAAACAGCATTGGGGGAAAGAGTGGGTGAAAGGTAACTTGGAGATGATTTTCTTTTACAACTGTCATTTATAAAAGAACTTCAACCGTTCCAGAAAAATACAAGTTGTATTCTCATCAATAAAATTGCCTCTAAATAGAATGACAACTCCAGTTGGGAGTTTGAATATTCCAAAGGTCTTGGATACCACCCCATGGTCACAAAAGAACAGGTTGCAGGGCGGGGAGTGAGAGAAGGAATAGGACATAAGAAATCCCCGTATTCATTTCTATAAACACAAGCTCAATGCAGTTTAAACTCATAAACATGCTAAAAGGAGCCAGAGGTAGCCTGTTACTTTGTCATATATTTTTATAGGCCTATCTGAATGGTTTCAGATTTGACATAGTAACTGCCTGTTACTAGAAATAAACTGTAAGTCAATTCCATGCTGCCATAATTCACTGCCCAGGGTTTTTCAAAAAGATTTAGTGATGCCCATGATGGACAGCAAACCCTGTGACGTTTTCATTTTCACTTGGTGTTTTGTCATGCCTCCAGCCTGCTGACCTCTAGAGACCCAGAAGGAGCAGACCTTCCCAAGGTGTCACTGTTCCTGCCAAGTCAGTAAGAGACTCGTTGTTGCAAGAAAGCAAATGAGACATTCTTTCCATGTCTCTAGGTCTGTCTGCCTTCCTCTTTATTTCGAGAGGTTGACAATCAACATTCCCGTATAAGTGACCTCTTTCCGAATAAATGGAACCAAGGCTACACATACCACCCAGCAGGAATGAGGTGCCTGGAAAGTAGCAATACCTCATCTCCTTGGCTGGCATTTTCTTTTGGCTCAAGGCTTTGGCTACATCTCTACCATGTCACGCACCCAGATGGAAAGGGAAAAATCCATTCAGCCATCTGGCTGTTTCTGTCTACACAATACCATGCATCTGGAGCCATCTGGGAGATGGACTGAATTTTTTCACTTTCTGCCTGGTTATTTGGTGTGGTGTAGATGCAGTCTTTTACTAAGCTGAAGTGCCTCATAACCCTCTGCCCCATTTGAAAGGCTAAAAAAATATCAGAAGACTCCAGGATAACATGGCCTATTGTGTCATTCTGGAAAATAAATGGAAACTTTGTGAATTACAGTATAATATAAACTGCAAGAAATAATAAGAGTAAGACTATTGTTTATCAAACAAAACAAACACAAGAACTGAGTCAAGTAATTATTTCTCAACTTAGTTTGTCCCAGACAGCTAACACAATATTCTCAAGGGCATATTATTACAATTCTTTCCTGGGGTTGGATATTAGTCTAAAAGACATCTCAAATGGACTCTTGTGCTTGGAATTATGGTTGAACTAAAAAATGTATGACTACCATTTGACCCAGCAATTCTATTACTGGGTATATACCCAAAGGATTATAAATCATTTTACTATAAAGACACATGCACACGTATGTTTACTGCAGCACTATTCACAATAGCAAAGACTTGGAACCAACCCAAATGCCCATCAGTGATAGACTGGATAAAGAAAATGTGGCATATATACACCATGGAATACTATACAGCCATAAAAAGGATGAGTTCATGTCCTTTGCAGGAACATGGATGAAGCTGGAAACCATCATTCTCAGCAAACTAACACAAGAACAGAAAACTAAATATCACATGTTCTCACTCATAAGTGGGAGTTGAACAAGGAGAACACATGGACACAGGGCAGGGAGCATCACACACTGGGGCCTGTCAGGGGGTGGGGGGCTACGGGAGGGATAGCATTAGGAGAAATACCTAATGTAGATGACAGGTTGATGGGTGCAGCAAATCACCATGGCAGGTTTGTACCTATGTAACAAACCTGCACGTTCTGCACATGTATCCCAGAACTTAAAGTATAATTTAAAAAAAAAAAAGGTATGACTTCTAGGCCCTAATTAGCATCTCCAAAAAGAGACTCTCTCTGTTTCTTAGAGTTCATTCTAAAACAAATAGAGAAATTTATGAAACACTTCCCAAGAATCATATTCAACTTAACAGAATTTCCATTCAAATTCCAGAAAATCAGTATATTAGCAACATTAAGAGCTTAATAGTATGAGGTGGAGGGGTGGGTATAAGGGAAGTATAAATTGTGGGAAAATGTAAATAGTGATTGTGCAAATGAGGGTTTCCCTGGTATTGTAATTAAACCTCTTGGAATTCTGGGGTACTTTCTCTTCCCCTAGCCCCTTTCTGAAGCTTATCTCTGGCAGGGTCTGGCAGCTTTCCCTAAACTTCAATCTCGGCAGACAGCAATGCTCAACTCAGTTTCTGAAGTTTTCATTTCACATACTGTTGGGTGAAATATAAAAATGATTAAATAATAGAAATAGATATGTAAAAATCATGATTAAAACATCTGGCCAAGGGAAGGGGGATAAGGATGGGCTAGGTCAGCAGGCACCTCAGGACTTGAGACCAACCTTTACCCTGAAGATAGCTTTAGAGAAAGGATGGAGGGCATTTAGGGCCCAGAAGCAAAAAGAAAAGTAAATTTATGAAAAGTGAGCTTAGGGGATAAAAACAAAGTCCTTGCTGCTTCTATTTCAGCATTATAAGCAAGAATCCCCCTGCACACATTTAAATGGCATGTTCACATTTTATGAATCAGGCCCTTAGTTTTAATTGCTTCTTGTACTATGGGCCAATTAAGGATGGGTCTGGAGGGCAGGGATCATTCCCACAGCCTCTGAGGTTCTGAGAGGTGGGGCTTGCTTAGCCTGAGGCACCCATTCACGCTTGTATTTTTAAAAAAAAAAGGAAAAGAAAGACCAAGTGCACCATTAAACACCTCTGATAGGAATGCTTACTTTATACAGGCTGAAAGCAAAAACTGGAGGCCAAAAGTTCCCCTTTGGCCCCATCTCTTGCTTTCAAATAAAATCAATTACAACGTTTCTCCTTGTCTGAGCCATGCAAAGCTAAATACCAATATATACAGACCCAGTAGTGTATCTTGAGAAGCTGCCAATAGGTTTGTAAGCCCTCTGAGATCTCCTGTCTTTTTATGTACAATTGATCCCCTGAACCTTTATGCAATACTGGGGTTAAAGATTAAGAGGGTTTTCTTAAATATATATACATATATATATATATATAAAATACCAACTGCATAAGATACACATGTTAATGGACTCCTAGTTTCTACATAGCAACTCCAATATTGTAAAGTACCAAAGTAAGTGGAAAAACTTGAAACAAAAATAAAATCTGTTATTAAGCTATACATTATATTTTATATACCTTGACATACGTAGAGTATTTCCTCTGCTTTGTTTTTACATCAGAAAATTAAAATTTATAGAATGTATACAAATAGTATATTTTTCAGTGATTTCCAAAGCTTTTAAAATAACCTTTAGGTCTGATCACCAGATCACCTGCACCCCACATTTCAGAGCTAAACATGTCTAAATGTTAATTTTGAAGAGCCAGTGGGAGGCAGTGAGACGGTCAAGCTAAACAGCACATGCACCTAGCAATAGCAAAGAGCATTTCTCGTTTATAGGTCACCAGTTCAAATCCCGCTCCAGTCAGCAGGACCCCAAAGCCAAGATCATTTAGTTGCTCAGGGATCTGGTGAATTGAGTTGCTATGAAAAATCTGGTCACCAGCCCAGCTGGACATCTCATCAGAGCAAACAGATTGTTCAGAATTTACCCTATTCCCCCCAACTTTCTTTCCTTCCCCTACATTGTCCTACCAATGGAGCCTTCCAAGAAACCCCAAGTGCCTGGGCCTTGGGGTTCCAGAAATGTAGGCTGCCAAACTATACATTTCATATATAGATACACACACACACACAAACACACACACACACAGTCCCTCTGTCTACTGTCTGTATTATATATTCGCAGTCCACACACACATACACAGTGTCCAGTCACTATCTGTAGTCCCAGGAGGTAAATCACCTTCCTCTGCTATTAATCCAGCACCTTTTACTGACATTAGATTTGCTTGTAATTTTTTCCCCCCAATATACACATCCACACTACTCTGTAGATAACCAACTAATTGAACAATATAAAAATAATTTCTCAATTTATGATAAACATTACAATGAAGCTTCCTCATTTCCCTAATGAAGAAAGGAAGCATCGAGATAAAAGTAAAACAATTTATTAGGTTTTGTTCCTGCACCACTGAAATAAAATAGTAAACCAGCTTGGCAGTGACTACAGGGACCCAGCATGTGCTCATTAACTCTTTGCCAGGTACAAAGGTGTCCTAACAGCTCTGTTTTAATTCCATGATCCGGCCCATAATCCAGTGCTAAACAATAATTAGTATTGACTTGTTAAACAGTAGTTGAAGCCTTCTTTTAAGTACCTCAAATATGCTTTAAGTTTCATAGACGAAGAATCAAAGGAACGGGGAGGCATAGTTGAGAGAAGAGAGAGAGAAGCATGAAGGTATTTATGGTTTTTAACTGTAGAGAAAGAACTGTTCTCCTCCCTGGTAACTTTGCGAGTATTAACGCATTGTTTCCAGTCCCACGCCGGCACTTTATTCACCCCATGCCTGCTCATCGTGTGAGAAAGTCTTTCCTTCCTTAATAGCTTGCCCCCACCCCACATTCCCTTTTACCTTGTTAGACTGACCAAATGTTGGACAATTTTCTCCCCTCTTCTAGTGCAGTTTAAATTCTTTCCTGAAAATGGCTCTTTTCATCCTATGCATCAAGGTTCATTTAAAATCAGCAATGAATGAAGACCTCTGGCACTGTGGATTTTCCATGGTTTTATTTATTGTTCAGTTGTGTATTTGGAAACACAAGAGGGGACACTGACCACATTTGCTGGGGAAGTGATGAATGCACCCATATGGGCATAGGAAACAATGGGCTATACAACCCCATGGATGCCCTTGGTAAGGGCAGAGATGCAAAGCTGGCTCACCAGCTCGCCTCACACGCTGCTCCCACTTTATCACCTGATTCTGCCGTCTCTTCCTGGTGCACCACTAAAGCAAGAAAGAAAAGCACTAGGTGTGAGAGGTGTCTATATTTTATTGCCTCATAGTATTTCTACTGGTAACATTCTCTCTGTACCTGACTGGAGTCAGGGATTTGGAATCCAATTGCTGCTCCTCTGCTTGGATTGCTGGCCTTCTGTAACCAACCAGCATAGGAGTCATCCTTCTCAAGCAAATTGCAGATTGCCAGATTTGCAGTCCTAAACCAAATCAAGTAGCAGCCCACTGAAGTGTTCCTCTATCTATGCATCCATTTGTCCATCCAGCCAATCAGTCAAGTGCTTTTTGAGCATCTCCAAATGTGTTTCAGAGCAAAATAAGAAATGGTCCCTGCCTTCAAGCAGCTTTGCAACCTGATCATGGAGAACAAACGGTGCACCAGGAAATCAAATAGCAGTTAAAGAGGGTAATTAATGAAGCACAAACAGTGAAAGCATAGAGGTTTAGAGAGAAGACATGTTAAAGAGAGCAGAGATAGTTAGGTCATGCTTCTGGAAGATGGGGGCTTGTGGAAGGCCTTGAAGAAAGAGTATTATTCTAAAGAGAAGAGGGGAGAAAGGGGATCACTCTGGAGACTGGAAGCAACACAAAAACTCAGAAGCCAGAATCAGATCTCTGGCTTTCCAGAACACAAGAAAAAATTAAGCACGCTATTTTTTTAAAGCAGAACACTTTAAATTTGCAAGGTACATCCATGTTTCTTCTTCTTCTTCTTCTTCTTTTTTTCTTCTCCCATAAAATCTGTGGGGTGGGCATGACAGGAAGGTTCGATGTAAAACAGCAATAGAAGATGGGAAACATATATAAGGACACTGTAATAACTCCTAAGAAAAGTAATGGGGATTATTCTGGAGAGTTAAGAGCATTAAATTGATGAAAACAAAGTATAAGATGAAGGAGAAACAGGCAGTAACTGTAGGAGGTGAGAAAGGAGGAGAATGTAAGACTATTAGCAAATTCCTTTGGTGGGTGACAAAGAGAGATGAATAGGAAGGAAGAACAGGTTGAGGGAGAGTGGAAAGGATGTTTCTGTTCTGTATTGAGTAAACTTCAGGGGACTATGGAAAACTCAAGTGGAAATGGCCAGCAGACAGCTACATGGAGACATCTGGTGCTCAAAGTCGAAGGCAGACTAGAAACAGATTGAGGAGTCATCAGTATAAATGCAGGGTCACAGGGATCCCCTATAAAAGGGGATATGGCCAAGCATTAAACCTGGGTCATTCCATTTAAGGGGTAGAAGAGAAAAGAAAGCTCATTTAATTAAGACCCATTACATATAGAAGGCCCTTGTCAAAATGTAAGAATAAAGTGTACAGGTTCATGGATCATAGATTGAAAATGAAATTGAAAAAGATGGGATTTTAGAGCTACTTCAGTCCCACCTTTTCATTTTCCCAAGGAGGAAACTGATAGAGGAAAATAGTGACTGCACTATAATTTATTAATCCATTAGCATCTAACAATCTCCATGTTCTTATAGAATTATTTTATTAACTATCTAAAAAACATAGAGCACAGCCTGTGAGGCAGGAACACAGGAGTTATACTTATTCCTATTATTGGAGTTATACTTCCAATAAGGAAGTGGCTAGGTAGGAATGGGAAAGAAAGCCCCAAAGAAGTTCCAGATCATGGAATATTATTACCTAGGGAGGGCAGAACTGAAAGGGGATGTCCTCGGAGAAGGAACAGATCCCAGGGCATCCAGAGGACAGGATGGGGGAGGATGCCAGAGAAGTGATCATGAAAAGTGGAAGAGAGGCACAGAAAAGGATTTCCTGTTGTGCCATGGTGAAAAGTCTGAAGGTGAAGTCTAGATGCCCATTTAACACTTGCAGTCGGAGGGGTCTGATTAGTCTGATGGCCACCAGCTCTAACTTTCAGAGAGGTTTGAACCATAGCATTTCCCACCTACTCAGAGACGTAAAATTTTACCAAGCTGAAAAGTTGAGTTGAGTCATGTTAAGAGCTGGGATTTGACATCAAATACACCTAAAATGAGTAGTGTAAACCCTGTACCAGTGGTGTAACCCCAGGCTCTTTGAGGAACCCTGTGTATTAAATGTAAATAATCTACCAACCTCACTGGGTTATTGAGAAGATAAATAAAAATGGATGAAGGGGCCTGGCACAAAGTAGACTTTCAGTTCATATGAATTTCTCTTCCTAGGGAAGTTTCTTAAGAAGACATTCAACACATATACACACATACATACCTCATTCATATTTTCTAATAAATTGTTTCAAAATTCTAGATTTAAAACAAAATTCACTACATAGAAAGAAAAAGCCTGCAACAGATCTTTGTGCCAGAGCTTGAATGGAATATTATTTGGTAGAAGCTATTTATGGCATAAATAGGGGATTCCACTGGATGCCACTAGTAATTGTGATGAAAGCAAACTGGGAGCTGGGTCAACAATAAATAAATAAGTAAACGAATAAATAAATACTACCTAGTCACCCTGAAGAAGAAGGTCTAAAGATTAAATGTTCAGACCAACCTCCTTTTATATGGGTGCAATTTTTGTACCTGCAATTAGCTCCCTCAGCCTTCAATCTAAGAATCAGCTGGTTAATTGTGCATGTAAGTGGCTAACAGCTCCAACTGGGGGATAGTGCAGGCCGAGAGGGTCACACACCTTCCTCCACACATGTTCTGCTGTTACACATTACAGGCAGACATATAGACAAAAACGAGTGAAAAGAAAAAGAAATATATGACTTGTAATACTTCAAGAGAAACAGCATGGGATAATGTACATTGCATTCTCAAAAAAAAAAAAAGCAACCCTAAGAAATGTCATCGTTCTTGTGTCTCCGCCATAGTGGTTGAGAATTATCTGCAAATGTGGGATCAAATTGAGTCTGTAATTAAAAAGGAGACAAAATGATGATGTCAAGAATCCCTTTCAAAGAGCCACTGGATTGCTCTATGGTCTGGAGAGAGTCACTCCCACAATCTCAGAGAGAATAAGGGTGGCCTGGTTTGGATTGGGAGTGGTGGTGGGCAGTGAGTGAAATAAATTGAAATGAATTTTTGTGGTCACAGTTGGGCAACCCACAAATGGCATAGTCATCTCTAGTCTCTACTTTAAGCCAACCTGATGCCCCAAACACCATCCACAGCTAGACTATCAGGCAAGTACTTGCCAGTGTTTTGAGACCATCCTGCTCCACTCTGGACTTACAACCCAACACCCTAGCTCCTGGCTGTACGTTGCCCCTTGAGGGGTCCTTCTTCATCAATTCTTCCTACTTTAAATGTGCTATCCTTGGGTCATATAAATGTCTGACCTTGTCTCTTTGGAAACCCAGCTCATGTGTGGTTCAAGCAGTGTTCCCAATAAACCTGTCCTATCTCACATGATGGAAGAAAATGAACCACTGATCCCAGTCTTAGATATTTCAGTGATTTCTGATTAAAAATAATACTTTGATAAACCTCCTTATAGATTCATCTTTGCCCTTATGTCTGATTATTCCATTAAAATAAGATTCTAGAAGCAGAAATCGTTCAAGCCCTTAAGTTGCCTGAAAAGTATATCTGGTTGGGAAACTGGGGACATAGAAGTCCAGCAGACTCAGCAGATTAGAATTAAAAGGTCAAGTGCTTCCTTGTATATCACATTCAATTTTTCTACATGTACCTGGTTTAATAATATGGAGCCCAAGACCCTTTTCCTATAGGGGGCTATGAAGAATGGCCTTAGAGTCAGAATACAAAGCAGAAAGAATTGATTTAAAGCTAAGTAAGGAAGACAGGACAAAGTGGGGTATTATGAGGAAGGACTGATTAGTTGCCTAATCTTGGGTAACTTGCTTAACCCCTCTGAGGCTCAATTTCCTTACCCCTAAAGTGGGAATTATATGAATGCCTGTTGTACACATTCAATTCATCTTGAATAAACATGTATTGACCATCTACTATGTGCCAGGTAGATCATGAAAATGGTCAAAGGGGCACATATAAAAACGCTTTGCTTACTTTTCTATTTGTCATACAAGTTTAATTGGCTTTTGTAATTTATAGTTTAATGGACTCAAGGCCAACTGCCAATGAGCCAAGAAAATTTCAGAGATGCTAGATGAGATTTCTAAGGCAAAACTCTAGGAAAAGTTTTATAGAATTGCTCTTGTCACCTGAAGGACAACTCTAAAGCAAAGTCTGAGATTGGTCAAATTCACCTTGATGCCCTTGTAACTTTTATTTCTATAGTCCTTTTCCCCATTCTTTTTGCTCCCCCCACCCCAGTCTTCTGGACCCTTCATCATGAGCCCAGGCCCTCTTTATGGTGCCCCAATCTGGGTTGCCTTCCTTAAGCAATTCCAAAGAAATTCTTTCTACTCATCAACATTACTCTGTCCTGTGTCCCACTCTCTTAGGGTCCTGATTGTTCAGTTGGCTAAGTTCTCATGACACTCACCATGGTGTTAATGACTGATAAATGTCTACTCCCTTTCTCTGGATATTTTCATTTCAAATAGAGGTTCCTGGAGAGTCCCTGCTTTGAACAGTGGTCATGCTAGGCAGAAAGTTTTCTCCTGCACAAACCACATCATACTAGTGACTGTCAAATTTGCCTATGCATAAAGCAGCATAAAGCAGCTAGCTCTGGTTCCCTTGGGATGTCACTAAGGGGCAGGGTGAAGAGAGAGCAGAATGCAGAGTTTGACACGTCACCTACCTGGAAAATGCACACTGATCTCACCTGTCAAGGGGAGATGACCCAACCTGTCCAGTCCCCTGCTCTATGCAGACCTGGCTTGGACCTAGGAAGAAAGTCGCCAGATGCTGAGTTTTCTCCCTTTAGTTCTTGAATTCAACCCTCCTTCCCACAAGCCATCATTGTGCCATCAGGGGTTTCTTGTTACAGTTTAATTTTTCTCAGTTGCACACTGGGGTTCTAATCTGCATCACACCAGCAGTGGGAACATTTCTAAGAATCATTTCCCAAGACACTTTTAATATATTTCCAGTAAATTGTACCTCAACCTGTCCAGCTGGCTGGGTCATTTAACGGTGACACACCCACTGAGTCCTGAGGGCCCCTGGAGATTTACCTTGGTGCTTTCCTAACAAAAAAAAAAGCTGCCTTCAGTGAGGGGATAAAGCTTTGCTAACATGCAAGTGCTACGGGGAACACAATGAGAACTGCTCGTCAGAGAGGGCCAGACTGCTTAGGCTCGTTATGGGAAAGACTGCACGCTGGATTAGACAAAAGGGGTTTTGAAGAACTGCAGTGAAATTATGCCAGCTTTGGGGGAAGTGGCATTCAAATATGAAAAAAATACATATATATATATATATATATATATGGCCGGGTGATTATTTAAAGCCCCAAAACAGACGGTATAGTTTATCAAGTATTGTTAGCCAAGTTCAGGGCTGCTTTCAGGGACTTAAAAGCATACAGCTAAATGTAAACAAAGTTTTCACAGGACAAGAGCCAGTGAGCAATCTCCTTCAAATCTGCAAAGTCAGAAGGAAAACATAACTAATCACAACTCACTCCAAGCTGGCTAGTCAAAATGATACCAATGAGAAAAAGTGAACAGTTAATAGGGAAATTTGGAGTAGGGGAGGGAGAGGAATGGTTCCCTCCTTTTCTTTCAAGAGCTGGCATTTGTGTTTGTGTTTGTGTCATTTGGATCCAAGCCCAAGAAATAAATGAGGTTTTTTGTTTTTGTGGGTTTTGGTTTTCATTTTTCATAATCCAGTTTATTTGACCTTTATTTTTCTGATAATGAAGGGAAAGGGAGAATGTGGTTGAGACAAATTCCTCAAAAGTACAGGCGGCGAGACCAAAGGCCTGGGAGGCCAGGGGCCAGGGCAGCCAAACGCACCCCACAGGAGGGTCTGGTAGCCTCCAATTTCACTCTCCAAGAAGTTTTTCTTTTCTTTTAAATTTTTTTTCTTTTTTTTAAAAAATGTCTTCCCTCCAGAAATTTAAGGGAAAAATAAATTAAGGAATGGGTGATCTGTTCTCATTTCCTACTGGGAAAGATGCTGGCTTGGTCTAGCTGCCTTGTGTCTCTTCGGAAAGACAGAGAATTCTGTTGAGTTCCACCAGTAGTAGAAAAGTCCCTTCTGAGGGATGTGGCCTGCTCCTTTCTCCTGCAAACTCATCATCAGCACATCACCCAAAGCTTTGATGTCCCCACACAGCAGGCCTCCTCGTGGCAGTGGGCACCCTTTCAAGAGCAGCCCCAGAGGTTCCTGTTTGCTGACAAACTAAGGAGGGGGAGGTGGAGAATGACACCCAGCAACACCCTCACCTGCAGGTGCCACTCCCACCTCATCCAATTCATAAAAGTTCTGAAATGTTAGCATCTTTACTGCCACTTTTTATCAATGCCATTTAAGTGAATTTAGAATAATAATTTTATTAAAATGTTTTAGATGCCATATCTCCAATCCATAAAATTTATTGTACCTTTATGCAGAATTATACTGGAGTTGAAACATATAAATCAATTTATAAGGTCTAATGACACACAAACGCTTAAAAACTAAAGGCGATGTAGTAAATTCAAATTACCATTACAAATGTAAGCTTTGTAGTCAGTGTGTGACCTGCTAAGGATTATATTGAACTCCCCTGAGAGTGGTTTATCATAAAACTTTATACTTTTATTACAGTGAATTATTAAGTCCTCCATGACATGAGTCATTCCTCGCACTGACTATGGCTTTTTTAATGACACTGTAATAGACATCTTGCTAATAGCAGGAGGGTTGCTACCTGTGCAGCAAGGAGAAGGGGTGGGAGGAGGAGGGAAAAGACAGTACAGGACTCATGCTGGAAGAGTAGATTTCCCAAGGGACTCACATTAGCAATCATACAAACAAGTGTCAGAAGCCTAAACACACATACCCCTCCATGTTCTGTCCTGGGTAAAACAATCACATACTGCCTAAAAGAAATTCAATTTAGAAGTCACACATGGAGAAAGGAAAACAATCTCGATTTTCCTGAGCATTTTTAATTCTACCGAAACTTTTAATTCCTCTCCCTGCTGCTATGCCATAGATAGGCTTCCTTTTGTTCCAATAAGCTCTTCACTAATAACAGATCACCACCATCACATAACGCACAGTGACCCAGTGCTCATAAACGTGATTCTCCTGCGACACCCTTCTCCTCTTTATATTGTGCCCACACAAGGACTCCATAGCAGGGAACTCTTTCCAGAATCCATCTGAGCCCTCAGATCATCACATGTGCAAAGTCTCCAGCCAAATCAAGGAAGGGTTTTAGATCATTGTCCAGGTTTCAGAAGGCAGCCCTGGTGAGCTGGATGTCACTGGGTATCATCTACTCCTTCCAAAAACTACCTGAGGCTCACAATGCTGGTGTCACACAACCATTCACACACAATGCCATTTCCACACCTAGGACACTTGAATTTAGGAATCCCAATCTCCTAACCTGGGAGAAGAGCAGTTCTCATAAAAGATGTCTCTGTGTTCTAGCCAGGCTCAGTTGTGTGAACCTGTAGATCCAGCTACTTGTGAGGCTGTGGTGGGAGGATCCCTTGAGCCCAGGAGTTTGAATCTAGCTTGGGCAAAATAGCAAGACCTGCCTCTAGGGGAAAAAAAAAAAAAAAGATATTTCTGTGTTGGTGAATAGACATGGTTTAAAAATAAGACTGGTGCATTCAACCAAAGAGGAGAAGAGAAAAATAGATGCCTAGACTAGTTTTTTACACATCTATATGCAAGATTGACTTATTTGTAGGAATTTCCGACGTACACTATTATTTTTCAAAAAATAAAAAATAAACTACTCTATGGTGATTTTCTCTGTGCTCTCATTCCCATGGGCATTTGGTCATCTCTAAGGCCATGATGCAATGACTGTGAATTCCCCTTCTTGCCCAGTGGCTTGCTAATTCCCACTGGGCATTCATTTGCTAACACATGCTTCTCATGACCACCAAGGTGAGACTTAAAGAATCAACACATATGGCTTCTGACTGGTTTATTCTGAACATTTAAGCACAGAGATTTTTGTGAGCATGGGGTTACCAAGGCATAGATTTGACTTAATGGGCTGAACAATTCAGGTAACTGACAACAAATTTTTCATAAATTGACTGGTTGGTTGACTAATTATAGGAATCTTATTTGTTGCTAAAATTTTTTTTTTTTTTTTTGAGACAGAGTCTCGCTCTGTCACCCAGGCTGGAGTACAGTGGCACTATCTCGGCTCACTGCAAACTCCACCTCCCAGGTTCATGCCGTTCTCCTGCCTCAGCCTCCCAAATAGCTGGGACTACAGGCGCCCGCCACCATGCCCGGCTAATTTTTTGTAATTTTAGTAGAGACAAAGTTTCACCATGTTAGCCAGGATGGTCTCGATCTCCTGACCTTTTGATCCGCCCACCTCGGCCTCCCAAGGTGCTGAGATTACAGGCATGAGCCACCATGCCCGGCCATTGCTAAGTATTTTTATAGGCACAGACATATAAAATTTATATAAAACCTCACCACTCTCTCTCAGACACACACACACACATTCCTCAATACGAATCCATTTTTAAAACTTTCACTAGAAAGTTAAACAAAATTAAACAAGCTTTTACATGAATTGCCCCGAACTTTTAAGCCATAAACAGTTTTCACCCAAAATGCTATAAACTTTTCCCAAGGCTAGCCACTCTATCTCCTTCTCAGATACTATTCCATGAGAAACTCACTGAATTCAACTTAATTTAGTAAGTATTTTTGGAGGGTCTATTTCATACCTGACCACTACACTGGGGACCCAGGGTTGGACTTTGTAAGCACAGGACCTTGCCTTCATAAAGGTAATAGTCTAGACTCTAGGGCAGAAGTCAGCAAACTACAGCCTACAGGCCAAATTCGGCCCACCACTTGTTTTGATAAAATTTTATTGGAATACAGCCACACCCATCAATGGCTGCTTTGAACCACAATGGCAGAGCTGAATAATTGTGACAGGGAAATATGGCCTGCAAAACTAAAATATTTACTATCGGGCCCATTACAGATGATGTTTGCTGGCCCTTGGTCTTGAGCAATGGTTCTGAGTCCTAGCTGAAACTTAAAATCATCTGGGGAGATTTTCTAAAATACAATCAGAGCCCAGACTAAATCAATTAAGTCAGATCTTTGAGGTATAGAACCCTGGGATTTCTCTTTCAGGGGAAAAAAAGTGGTTTACCCAGGTGATTCTGATACTGAGCCAGGATGGAGAAGCAAACTAAATTAAACAGACTTCATAGACATAATGGCAAAAGCAATCATGAGTGTTAAACAGGCAATGAGCCACTTTCCGAGAAAGCCACTGAATAACCCAGATGTTCTTAGCTTCTTTAGGAGGAGAGACAAATGTTCTCCACTGCTCCTAGATATTCTGCCTCAGTAGCATGAGTTGGCTCTAAGACACATGACTCCAGGTAGAACAGCCAAAATCAGAATGTTCTCATAGAGAAGATAATCCAACATTTGTCTACCCATTTCTCTTCACCCTGGTAGCTAAGTACGTCACACCCTGAGGGAGGTTTAATATTATTTCAGTAGCTAAAACAGGTAAGCAGCCCTCCTCTACCTGTAGAGAGGACCTGTTCAAATCAACACACAAAATTATGCATCAGCAGCACCTGATCTGAGAGGTCTTGAAGGACACCAGTGCCTATCAAAATATCTGAAGTTGGGCATCTCTGCTCATCTCTCAGATGGGAACCAGGACCACTCTGGAAGCCTTCATTTGGGCTTGATTTCCCTTGGACGCTGAATATATTTTCCAGGTGGTGGTGGAAAGGGTCAAACAGCAACTTAAATATGCTAGGGCTCCTGCAAACCAGCCTCATCTGGAAGAACTTCAGAGTTTCCACTGAACCTGGGAGGCTTTCAGAGATCTGGAGAGAACCTCACATTCAGGCAATCTATATGGCCTAACTTAGTTTCATTAAACAACTATGTGTTGATTAATCACTAACTGTGGATCCAGAACTGCCTAGGCACCGAGTAATGCATAAATGCACATTCCAAAGTATTTACAGTCTCTATACACAGAACACACACTCATAACACACAAACACACACATTTCACACATGCACCCAAGAAATGCTTGCATAACAGCAAAAGCAACTACATGATTATGTACCATAGGGTGCAATTCAGAGGCGCAATCCTTTTCCACCTAGGGGCTGGGGTTGTAGGCCTTCTGTGGAGGAGAGTGAACCTTGAAAACAGGACCACAGCCTGTTTGAAATGAAAAAACTCCACAACCACAGAACAGCAAGGGGCTTCAGAATGACCTGATAGTACCTGTAAGGGAAGCAATACAGGAATTTGTAAGCAACAACAACCAGTATAGAACCTGGGGAAAGGAGAGACTTATGAACCAAGAAAAAATCCCCTGGGAGACAAGAGCACAGAGTTTCACACCAGACCAAAGAATTGAGAGGATCTTTCTTCTTTGACCTTCATCACCTTCTCAAATAAGGTCTTTGGGAGCTCAGAAGAGTCTTGGGTGATCTGGAGACCACTCTAGAAAGGCCCTCTCATTTCATACGTCGCAAAGCATTTTCATATCCGTTATCTCACTGTGCCTTCTCAACAACCCTATGAATAAAAAATTATTAATTACCCCCATTTTAAAAAAATAGATAAGTATAACTGACTTTCTAAGAGGTTAAGGGATTTTCCCAAGTCATAAGTTAGCAAATACTCAAACTGGAATCTTATTCCTGTTTTTAAAGTTCAAGATCAGTGTGGGTTTTTTTTTTTTTTTTTTTTTTTTTTTTGAACTACATGATAGTGTTGGGAGATGAAGTGAAGACCTGCTCTCATGTCATAAAAAATGCCAGCCTGAGCCAGGGTCCTGCACAGGGCTTCCCCAGCCCTCAGGCCCCAGCTCTGAATAACAATACCATCTAATCATCAGAATTTCAAAGACAAAAGCCACAGCAACTCTTTATGATCACTGTGATAAATTAGGGCTCCGATCCTTTATATACACACTCAAGGACTGGAAGATGTTAACAGAAATAAATGAAAAATCCATATATCACCCCGAGGCAAATTTTAGTTTGTTTTGCACAATCAATTCATATTTCAGTACTTTGGCCTTTTGCTAAATATTGGAAGAAAAAAAGAAAGGAGGGAGGGAAGAAAAGAAATGGAAAAACTGATGTTGGAAAGGCAAAGCCCACTTTTTGACACCCTAGCTGGGTCATGTTGAATGAAAGGGACACTGGCACATTTAAAAGGACCATTTAACTGGATTCCTTAAGCTGGGTCTTGACAAGAAGCTTGAAGCAGGAATTTTACTCTTTCTACTCGTGGAACCCTGGCTGTGAAAACTGTCTGCCTTAGCCAAGTTTTTTTGAGTTCAAAAGTCAGCTAGATTTCTGAGCTTATAACTCCAACAGCACAGCCAGCCCACACAAGCCCCTCACCCTGTTCTACAGACTAGAGCAAGGGCTCCAAATCACAGGTGAGGAAGGTCATCTGAGCAGGAAGAAGCTGGGTTGCAGTGGAATCTATGCCTGCTGAGAAAATCCAGTGTCTTTTAAAATCAGGAGGCAAGTGCTGTGACTGAGGTTTCAAGTTAGGAAAAGAAATGAGAATTGGGAGTCACTCAGCAGGGATGTCATATTAATGCAAGCATCTGAAACCCACCCAGTCCTTCAAGGAGCAGTAAAAATGTCACCTCCCCCAGGGGCAATTTCCCCTTATTCATTACTACTCCTGCCACTTCTTCTGTGTGCAGCTCATGCTGTCCTGTGTCAGTCACGCACTTAGGGGCAGAGATGCAGGAAGGTGGGGCTGTCATTTAAACTCTGTGTTTTCTACACCAGGGGTCAGTAATTGACGGTGCCTGGGCCCACTGCCTGTTTTTATGGCCCACAAGCTAAGAATGGTTTTTACAATTTTAAATGGTTGAGAATAATCACAAAAAGAATAGTGTTTTATAACGAAGAAAATGATATGAAATTCAGTGTCCACAAATTTTAGTGGAACACAGATACACCCATTTATTTACCTATGGTGGTTTTCACACCACAGCTCAGAATTGAGTAGCTGCAACAGAGAATGGATGGCCCACAAAACTTAAAATATTTACCACCTGGCTTTTTGCAGAAGGAACCTGCTGATCCTTGGTCCAGACTATAGCAAAAACTTAAGGAATGTTTGGGGCATAAGGGAAAGAAGGGAGTATGAGGAAAGAAGGATGGGAGGAGGCATGGGACGGGAAAGGAGAAAAACTGATGTAAGAATTAAAAGTAATAAAGCAAGGAAATAAAAACAGTTAAGGAATTCATTTAAGGAGTTAAAAGGGAGCAGAGGTCAGTCATTTAGGTTTTCATAAGCCATTGGATGTAAGAATGGCTATTTATGTTCCCAGATTCAAAGGATCCCTTGTGAGTATTAACACCAAATTGGTGGCTGTCCAAGAAGACATACCAGGAAATCAGTCAGGTGCCCAGCAGAAGTAGCTCTGAGCCAAGATCCCAGGACAGAGACATTGTGAAGGGTTAAATTTCCCAAGCTGTAAACAGTGGTCTGTATTTCAGCGTTGTAACCATTCTTTTCACCCTTTACTCCTTCTATGCTCAGCCCATTATACCCCATTCCCGTGGAGCAGAAGAGTCTCTGCTAGTTCTCCCGTTTACTGGACTTTCCAGGCTCATCACTTTACCTTTTGCACATTCCTATTGGGACACCTTCTCAGCAACCTCTCAATCAACTTGTGTCATGGAAAGTTTCAAGTCCTACTGCAGGTCTTCTGGATTCTTGGATAACCCATCCACACTTGGCTACTCTTTCCCCTCTGGGTTCTCTCAGGACTTCCCCTGCAGCACTTGCGATACTGGCTCAGCACTTGCCCTGCACTTAGGATGTTGCATTGAACACGATGACAGTTAAACACTGAGCCGGCTTTGAAGGAAGTTGTACAGCCAGTGCCTGCCTTTATAGGTTCAAAATCTCACCAGAGCTATCCCAACTAGAGTCATCTTTTTATCTCCTCAGCCTTTGTAATTATGTCCCCTCTTCTGTTCCTCATTTATCTTATTTTCTCTTTTGTTAATTAATTCTTCCAGAGATTTATTGTTAGTGCTTCCAAATGATCAACTTTTGGCTTTGTTGTTTTTCTCTATTGCATATTTATTTTCCAGTGTACTCATTTGTACTTTTATTCTTTCTTCGTTATTTTTTCCTTCAATTTTGTTTGACTTTATACTGTTCTGCTCTTCTAACTCCTAAAATTGAACACTGAGTTAATTAATTTTGAGCTTTTCTTATTTTCTGATATGAGTACATAAGTCTACAGCTTTCTGTCTAGGTATTATATTAACTATATCCCCATATGTTTATGGGGGTATAGTTTATGTTTTGCTACATAAACTACTATCCTGCAATTCTAAATATCTTGTGATTTCTCCTTTGATACAACTATATGAATGTATTTGTCTTAATTTTCAAACATATAGGTTTTTTCTAGTTAGTCTATGTTATTGTTGTATAATGTAATTGCATTGTGGTCAAAGGGTGTGGTCTGGGTAGGTATGACCCTTTGAGATTGGCTGAGACCTGCTATAGGGCTCAGTACAAAGTAGATGACCATACATGTTTCACGGGTTCTTGAAAGAATGTGTGTTCTGCTGTTGTTGGCTGTAATGTTCGACGTATGTCCATTAAATCACATTTGTCAATTCTGTTGTTTAAATCTTTGTAGCCTTATTAATATTTTCTCTCCCTGTTCTATGTGTTACTAAAAGAAGTGTGGTAAAACCCAAACACTATGGTAGGTTTATCTACTAGTCCTGCCTATTTTGTTGTATAAATTGAAAAGATTTGTTACCTCTTAGAGTTGTAATGTTTTCCCAGCGATCTGGATTTTTATCACTGTGTGATGACTCTTTTTAATAATGCTTTCATCCAAAATTAACATAGAAATCTCAAATTTGTTTTGATTAGAATTTGCATGGGGTATCCTTTTCTATCCTTTGTCTTTCAATATTTATGTGTGCTTATGTTTTAATTTATAAAGAGAATTTAGCTTAGTTTTTTAATTCAGTCTGGAACCATTGTTTTTTAATGGAAGAGTTCAGGTTACTTGCATTTATAATGTTTACTCTTATATTTAGGTTAATTTCAACAATATTATATTCTATTTTCTTTTCTTTTCTTTTCTTTTTTTTTTTTTTTAAAGACAGTCTTGCTCTGTCACCCAGGCTGGAGTGCAGTGGCGCTATCTCACCTTACTGCTGCAACCTCCACCTTCTGGGTTCAAGCAATTCTCCTGCCTCAGCCTCCCTAGTAGCTGGGACTACAGGTGCCCACCACCATGCCTTGCTAATTTTTGTATTTTTAGTAGAGACAGGGTTTCACTATGTTGGCCAGGCTGGTCTTGAACTCCTGACCTCAGGTGATCCGCCCGCCTCAGCCTCTGAAAGTGCTGGGATTACAGGCATGCGCCACCACGCTCGGCCTATATTCTATTTTCTATTCCCCTGTTACTGTCTGTTTCTCTTTTTAAATTTTCTTTAGTTCCTTTTTTTTAGATTAAGTCTTTTATTTCTCATTCTGTTTTCCTTACTGTTGGAAGGTTTATGCTATATGTTCTACATTTTCTCTGTCTGTTCTTATCCCAGCCACTTTTTTTTTTTTTTTTTTTTTTTACATATGGAGGTCTCACTATGTTGCCCAGGCTGGTCTCAAACTCCTGCCCTCAAGCAATCCTCCCACCTTGGCCTCCCTAGTAGCTGGGACTATAGGCTCAAACCATTGTGCACAGCACCCTAGTCACTTTAACATGGAGATGTAAATTATCGAAGTCCAAAGTTGGTTAATATTGTTACCTTCGTCCCAAGAATTACAAAAACCTAGAATATTTTAACTTGGATCCTTTATCTAATTCTTAATTGTTTTAGTTATATTCTATTTCACAAAAAGAAAAACCAATCAGACTTTTTTTTTTTTAATACAGGCAGTGTTTGCTTAGTTTTGTCCACCTATTTACAGGGTTCTTTGCTTATGATTTATTCCTGCACCCCAAACTTCCATCTAGGATCATTTTCCTTTTACCTGAGGTTTATTCTTTAGAATAACCTTTAATGAGGATGTTTGTTGTTTATTTATTTGTTTTAAAATGTTCTTATTTAGACTTTATTCCTAAATAAAGATTATCACTAAATAAAGGTTTTCTTTACATAATATCCAAATAGAGTTGTTTTCTTTCAGTACATACGCTGTATTATTCCACTATATTCTATTGCTCCCAAAATGTCTAAACACCATCTCTTGCAGGCAATGTGTCATTTTTCGTTGGCTGCTTTTAAGACTCTTTGTCTTTGATGTTTTGCATTTTTTAAAACCTAGGTGTGGATTTATTTTTATCTTACTTGATATGTATTGGGCTGCTTGGTTCTAAGGATAAGTAATTCAGAAAACTCTCAATAATTGTGTACTTTATATATTGACTATTTTCCATTCTTCATGTAATTACTGTCTGAATCTCTGATCTGATCTATGTTAAATCTTCTAACTCCATCCTCCATATCACTTAACCTCTCTTATATACTCAGGTCTTTGTCTCTCTGGTCTGCATTCTCAGTTTGTTGTTATTGCTATTGTTGTAGATATCTCTTCTAGTTCACTAAACCTCTGTTTAGTTCTGTCTACCTTGCCATTTAACCTATGCACTGAGTTATTTCAATTATTCTATCTTTCTCTTCTAAAAATTCAATTTGACCTTTTCATTTGAAGCGCTTTGATCAATCTTTATGGTTTCTTGTTTCATTCTCGTATTTTGAAGCTTTTCTTTTATGTCTAAAAATATATTGATCATAGTAATTTGAAATTATGTGTCTGATAATTTCAATAACTGAAGATTTTACAAGTCTGATTCTGCCTTCACTGTTTCCACCAGCCGTTATTCATGTTGCGTTGCTTCCTTGTGTATTTTATTATTTTTGACTGAGCCTAGTATTTTTAAACTTCATCTTTGGGAATTTTTAGGCATGGGTTACAGTTGTTTGTCTTCAGAGAAAGGAGGAAAGAAACCCAGCTTCTAAATAACCCAGAACCATTTTCAATTCAATTCCCTATTTGAACATTTTTTGCATTATATAGGTAGCATGAATTCTGACCTCAAACTCACTTGAGGGCTAGGTGTTAGTTATTTCTCATTTTCCCCCTTCACACAGCAATGAAGGCAAATTTTTGTCCTTGCTATACTCTTCTGCATTCTTTCTTATTCACCTTTATACTTCTAATGCGACCCCTTCGGGTTCTACATTTCTATGGGGGACCCCATCAGACTCCCTACTTTGTGGAGGACGTGTCTTATTCCACCTTCTCATGCCCCCTTTCATCACTGCAGTAGAATCAATGTCATTAGGACTCACCAGAGACCCCAGTGCACAAACAAACATTGATGTTAATTTACCTGTCATATTTCCTACTCTCCTTTTTATCTGGCCTCTAAATATTTCTTCGTTTCATGCCATCTTTGTGAAACACAACATTTTTTGTTGTTCCAATCAGAAGTATTGGTCAAGGTATTTAGTCTGCCGCTCCACCAAAAACTTAAAACTACTGTCCAATTGACACATAAGCTCTGGAGTGGAGCATTAATACATTCAACACAGTGAAGACTCTGAAATGGTGAAGAAGTGAAGACTAGCATCTATATACTGACACATCTGAGCTACAAATGGTTCCATTCCAGTTTAACTCTGGAAATAGGGTCGGATCTCTCTTTGTGGATTTGCGCAATTTATCCTAAGTCCAGTTTCTATTTCTCACCACACAGTTCCCTGAATCTGGCTACTTTCTCTTTTCTTTAACGTGGACTGTGAAACTGGAATTATAGCTTCATTCTGAAGGTGAGTTTCAGTATTTATCAGTTAATGGAAAACTCCTTCTCTTCCATTTATAAGTTAATGGAAAACTTCTTCTCTTGTTCTTTTGTTTCATATCTTCACTCCTTGCTGAGGATTTGTTCTCCACACAGGTATTAGTCACCTGCTGTGTGTCAGGCATGATTCTTTTCCCTTAACAGAATCACAGATCCCCACAGGAATTCCTGAGAGCCTCCAAGAAATGAGAGCCCATCTCTACGACAGCATGACAATTTCATCTGAAATTTATGCATATCTGCAACTGGTATATCCAATCCCAGTATGATTCAAAGTGTGGTACACAAATGGGCAGTTGGGACCTGAATGACAACCTCTGAAGATAGAAACCAATGATCAACAATCTGCGTTTTCGCTGGGCATAATGGCTCACACCTGTAATCCCAGAATTTTGGAAGGCCGAGGTGGGTGGATCACTTGCATCCAAGAGTTTGAGACCAGCCTGGCCAACATGGTGAAACCCCGTCCCTCCAAAAAATTAGCCGGGTGTGGTGGCACATGCCTGTAGTCCCAGCTATTTGGGAGGCTGAGATGAGAGGATTGCTTGAGCTCTGGAGGTCAAGGCTGCAGTGAGCCACGATCATACCATGGAACTCCAGCCTGGGTGACAGAGTGAGACCCTGTCTCAAAAAATAATAATAATCTGTGTTTTAACAAGCTCTCTAGGTGACAATTAAACTCATAAAATTTGAGAGCTAGTGCTCTGTCACACTATTATATGATCTTTGCTTTATCTAACAATAAAGTCTGAGTTTCATTGATCCAGATTCCTGATTTTATAAGAGACCACTAGGTTTTCAAAAGCCACCCAAAGAAGTACTAGCGTCAGCTCGCATACTTTCATGATACAGAAGAACTAACTGTGAAGAGATCGTAGATGCCACTAGGTACGGAGCATAGCATTTTAAATGTAATATATTATGTTTTCTGTTTTTTAGAAACTATTTGTAACAGCATTGCTGGCAAGTTCTCCGTGTTTCCCCATCTTGCCATTTGGGCAAATATAGCTAAGTTCCATCAGTGAATGCAAGTTCCAACCAATCTGCTCACCTTGTGGCTGCAGAGGGAAAACAGAGTAAAGAACTATATAATCAACCAGCACAGGAGTCATCCCATAGCATCTTGGAGGGAGGAGATAGGGTAAGAAATAAAGTTTATGCCTGGAATGAGCTTAAGGCCACACCCATAGAAAGAGGAGAAGTGAATTGAACTCAGAGGTTCAATTGGGCAGATAACTTCCCAGATATGGTTGGAAACAGCCCCCCACAACAATCTGTTTAATTAAGTCCAAGACCAAAATCTCACTGGAAGGGAAGTAAAATGATGTGGTAAGAAGGAAAGGTTAGCCAAGGAAGAAAAAATCTCGTTAATCCAATATTTACTTGCAAATCTTCTCCCCAAGAACTGTTAGGAGGAAAATCTACACACACTTGAGAGAAAGAATACACTCAATATGCACATGTCCTAATAATTTAATCTGCTTTTTTTTCTATTTGTCAATGTGCCACATTTTTGTAACACATAGATGTGTGCTTGACATGCTGAAAGCACAGAGTACCTTCCCCAAATCATCTCAGGAAGAATTTGTGCCAAAAGACAAAGTGGCAAAGACATTCCTGGATGGCTGCTTGTGCTGGAATTTGTTTTCACAACTAAAATAAGAACAGAGTTAATCTGGCTTTTGATCTGATATGTAACTAAAATGATTAAAACAAAATTAGGAGTCAACATTATATTACAGAATCTTAGGAAATAAAGTCACTGGGCATGTTTATGGGCAAGAAACAAAAACCTTTTCTGGACACATTTGGGGAGAAGGAGGCTCTCAGCTTGCAATGCAATTTGGAAGCTAGATGGATTCTCCTTGACATTTCCAAAAGGAAATTGAGTATGGTGTTCTGCTTCGTTGCCACACTCAAACAGCATCAACACATTTGTGGCAGAATAGGAAGCATCACCATTTTCCATCTCTGACACAGAACAGGACACAGAACACATTTCTTTTGCCTACTTTAGTCCCCAAACTTGTATCTCCTAGAAAAACTGAAAAATAAAACGTTACCCAGGTTCAGTAATGAAAAAAATCAAGTGACATAAGTAATTTCTGACTCCTATCATTTTAAAGAAAAAATAAGATAAAGAAAGAAAAGGAAAAGAAGAGTCCCCTCATGCTTCTTATGATAGACAGAATAATGGGCCCCCCAAGATGTCCACATCTTAATCCCCAGCATATGTGAACATGTTATATTGACACATGACACATGACATATGACAAAGGGGAATTCAGTTTGAGGATGAAATTACATTTGTTAATCAGCTGACTTTAAAATAGGGCCATTAATCTGGGTTAACTGGGTGGGTCCAATGTAACCACAAGGATCTTTGAAAGTGGAAAAGTAAGATGTGAATAGAGAAGCAAGAACCAGATAGATGGTAGCATGAGAAGGATGGGAGCCCAGTGTTGCCAGCTTTGAAAATGGAGGAAGGGGTCATGAGCCAGGGAAATTGGACAATCTCTAGAAGGTGGAAAAGGCAAGGAAACAAGTTCTCCATAAGAGCTTCCAAAAAGGAATGCACCCAGCTGACAACTTCATCTTAGCCCATGGGATTTTTCATGGACTTCTGGTCTACAGCATCATAAGATTAAAAAATTGTGCTGTATGAAGCTACTTCATTTGTAATAATTTGTGATAATGGCAATAAAAAACTAATATATCCCCTCTCAAACACAGACTTTCCCTACTCCCCAAAAGTGATGACACTAACTTCTAACACAATAGATTAATTTCACTTGTTTTGAACATTTGTTAAATGAAATAACACTGTCTGTATTATTTTGTGTCTGAAATTATTCTGTTTTTTTGTAACTGTATAGTATATATTTTTTTTTACTTATTCTACTATTGATGGACAAATCTGTGACTTTTTATAAATAATAATGCTGTGAGCATACTTGTACATATCTTTTGGTCTAATGTGTTCACATTTCTATCGATACACACCTGGGAGTGCAATGGATAGATAGTAGGGTAAGCACCACTGGAGTGTGTCATGCCTAAGATTTTTTTCCAAAATACTCTTATAAGCAGGGTATGAATGAGCAAATCAACTCTATAGTTGGCATGGTTAGCATTTTGTTTTGTTTGTGGTGGTTATTACAGATTTTCCATTCTGGTAGGCGTGTAGTAGTCGCTGATTGTGTTTTAAACTTGCACTTCTCCGATTACTAACGGCGGTCACTTTGTCTTATGTTCATGGGCATTTGCATTTTCCTTTTTTGTGAAGGGCCTAACTCATTTGCCCATTTTTCTATTGGGATGTCTGTGCTTTTTACATTGATATATAGGAGCTCTTAATATAGTCTGATTATCAACCTTTTGTTGGTTACACGTGTCGAAAATATCTTCTACTCCGGCTTACATTTTTACTCTCTTTACACTATGTTTGGATAAGCACAAGCTCTTAATTTAATGTAACCCAATCTATCTGTCTTTTCCTAAATAGTGTTTTTTGTATCTTGTTCCAGAAATATTTCCCCACCCAAAGTCATGAAGATATTCTATATGAACTCCTAGATGTTACTGTTTTGACTTTCATATTTAGACCCACAATCCACATAAACTTGATTTTCAAGTACGTGTGAGGTAGAAGCCCAATTTCATTATAAGGATACACAATTGACACTGGACAGTCATTGAGAAAAGGCCTCACTTCCCACACTGTACCAAAGTGCTACTTTTAACAGAAATCAAATATCCATATAGGCATAGTTCTATTTCTTGACTCTTTTAGTCTACTATACTACTTTAGTAACTATACCATACTACTTTAGTAACTGTAGCTTTACAATATGGCTTGTCTTTCTACCTGCTTCTACTTCAAGATTATCTTAGATATTCTTGGCCCCTTGTGTTTTGATATAAATATTGGAATCAACTTTCCCATACCCATAAGATAATGTGCTCAAATCTTTGTTAAGATTGTATTGACTCTATAGATAAATTTGTAAAGAACTAACATAAACTTTTATTTATTGAGATCATCTTTAATTTTTGTTAATATTTTGCAATGTTATGTGTAGTGGACAAGTAAACATTTTCTTAGCTTTATTAAAAAGAGCTTAATATTTTGATGATATTTTAATGTTATATTTTTAATTTTCTAACTTTTTTCAGGCACTTAAAAATATCTGTTAGTGCATTAGTGTTGTATTGAAGAGTCTTGCTAAATTCATTTTTTAATTCTAATAAATTATATATAAATATTTTAGGATTTTCTATGAACATAATTATGTTGCCTATAAATAATAAATAATGAGAACATTATTTCTCCTTATGAACTTTGCACCTTCTGTTTCTGTATATTGCTTTTTGTGCTGGAAGGACTTCAGCACAATGTAGAATAGGAGTGATGAAAGCCAGCTTCCTTGTCTCATTCCCAATTTCGGAGGGAAAACATTGATCATTACACTTTTAAAATGATAAATACTTTGTATTTTTCATAGATATTCTATATCATATTAAGAAAGTACATTCTGTTGATTTTATGCTAACAGTTTAATATGAATTGGTGTTGAATTTTCTGTACCTATGAAGAAAATCATATGATTTATCTGGTATTCTGTTAATGTGGTAAATTACACTGAGAAGTCAAGAATTAATATTTTCATTTCAAGGGTAAATATTACATAAAACGCTACACACAGAGTGATATAATATCATTAAAGCAACTGCTAAAATAATATAGCAAAATGAATAGTTATAGTAATAAGTCAACAAAGGAGATAAAATTGAATCAGAAAAAGACTCATGTAATACAATAAAAGACAGAAAAAGGAAACAAACAATAGATAAGAAAAATAGAAAACAGATTTTCTTGGTCAGGCCAACTATATCATAATCATATTAAATGTAAATAGTTTAATACACCCAATTAAAAGGCAGAGATTGTCAGATACAATAAGAAAGAAGACTCAACTATGAGCTAACAATAAGAAACTCACTTCAAATATAAAGATATAAATAGGTTAAAAGAGAAAAGATAGAAAGAATATATTCTGTGTTAACACTAATCAAAAGAAAGAAAGAATATCAACATTAATATCAGACAATATAGATTTCAGAGCAAATAATGTTACCACAGATTCAAGAGGGTCATTTCAAAATGATAAGGAGGTAAATTCAATATGAGAACATAATAATCTTAAATATCTGCACATTTAATAACAGAACTTCAAAATACCAAAAGCAAAATCTTATAGAGGAGAGGAGAAATAGACAAAACATTATTTTTAAAAACATAAACCCTTTTTGTCAATAATTGAAAGAAAAACTAGACAGAAAATCCATTAGTATAAAGTAGAACAGAACAATGCAATCAACCAATTTGATCTAATTAACATTTATACAACAGCTTCCTAACAACAGCAGAACACGTTCTTTTCAAAACCACATGGAATATCACTCAACAAACTAGGAAGAGAGTGGAACAATTTTAACATAAAAAGGCCATATATGAAAAACTTACAAGTAATATTATACTTCATGGTAAAAGATTGAAAGCTTTTTCTCTAAAATCAGAATCGAGAAAACAAAATCTTGCTTTCACCACTGCTATATAACATAGTAGTGGAAATCTTCGACAGAGCAATTAGGCAATAATAATAATAATAGGCATCCAAAATGGAAGGGAGAAAGGAAAATTACTTCTGTTTCTCAGACAACTGATCTTATACACAGAAAACTCTAAAGATTCCACACATAAAAGTTGTAAGAAATAAAAAAACAAATTTTACATGTTGCAGGACATAAATCATCACTCAAAATTTAGTTTCCTTTCTATATACTTACAATGTACAATCTAAAAGGAATTTTTTAAATTCCATTTACAACAGCATCAAAAAGAACAAAATACTTAAGAATAAATTTAACCAAAGAAACAAAGAGACTTTTGCACTACGAGCTAGAAAATGTTGCTGAAAAATGAAAGACCCAAATAAATGGAGACATCCTGTGTTCATGAATTGGAAGACTTACTGTTTTTAAGAAGTCAGGCCAGGCACGGTGGCTCACGCCTGTAATCCCGCACTTTGGGAGGCCGAGGCAGGCAGATTACGAGGTCAGGAGATCAAGACCATCCTGGCTAACACGGTGAAACTCCATCGCTACCAAAAATACAAAAAATTAGCCAGTCGTGGTGGTGGGCGCCTGTAGTCCCAGCTACTCGGGAGGCTGAGGCAGGAGAATGGCGTGAATCTGGGAGATGGAGTTTGCAGTGAGCTGAGATCGTGCCACTGCACTCCAGCCTGGGCGACAGAGCGAGACTCCGTCTCAAAAAAAAAAAAAAAAAAAAAAAAAAAGAAGTCAACACTACCCAAAGTAATCTGCAAATTTAATGCAATCCCTAGCAAAATCCCAGTGGCATTTCTTGAAGAAATGTAAAAATCCACCCTAAAATTTACATGATATCTCAATGACCTTAACTATCCTAAATAATCTTGTAAAAGAAGGACAAAGTTGAGGTATCCCGATTTCTAATTACAAAACCTAAGCTGCAATAATCAGAATAGCGTGGTATTGCCATAAAACAAACATATAGACCAACGGAACAGAACAGAGAACCCAGAAATAACCCTTGCAGATACGGCCAAATGATTTTGACAAGGATGCAAAAACCATTCAATAGGAAAAAGACAGTCTTTTCAACAAATGATGCTGGGAAAACTGGATACCCACATGCAAAATAATGAAGTTGGGCTCTTACTGTACACCATCTACAAAATTTAACTCAAAATGGTTCAAATTTAAACATAAGACCTAAAACTATAAAATGCTTAGAAGAAAAATATAAGGAAAAAGCTTCATGACATTGGGTTTAACAGGGATTTCCTGGATATGACACCAAAACCCACAGGCAACACAAGTGAAAATAGAACAACTGGACTATATCAAAATTATAAACTTCTGTGCATTAAAGGACACAATCAACAAAGTAAAAAGGCAACCTGCGAAATGGGAGAAAATATGTGCAAACCATATATCTAATAAGGAGATCCTGTGTCAAATACATAAAGAATTCCTTCAATGCAACAATAAATATAACCCAATTTAAAAATGGACAAAGGACTTGAATAGACATTTTTTCAAATGTGATAAACAAATAGCCAGAAAGCATATGAAAAGATGCTCAACATGTCTAATCATTAGGAAAAAATCAAATCAAATCAAAACCATGACGAGATATCACCTCATATTCATTAGGATGGCTACTATTTTTTAAAAAGGCAGAAAATAACAAGTGTTGGCAAGGACATGAAGAAATTAAAATCTTTGCTGGTAAAAATGTGAAACACACAGCTCCTATGGAAAGCAATATGGTAGTTCATCAAAAATTAAAAATAGAATTACCATATAGTTCAGAAATTCCACTTCTATCTACATATAAAAAAAAATTGAAAGAAGGGTTTCAAAGAAATATTTGTACATCCATGTTCATTTCACCACTATGCAAAATAGCCAGGAGGTAGAACCAACCTATGTACCCATTAAAAGAGGAATTCATAAACAAAATGTGTTATCTATCTATCTACACACATGTGCACATGATGTGATATATATGGAATATTACTTAATACATTCAATTATAATATATATGGAATATTATTCAGCTTTTAAAAAGGAAGGAAATTCTCACTCATGCTAAAACATAGTTGAACCTTGAGGACACTATGCAAAGGGAAATAAGCCAGAACAAAAAGACAAATATTGCATGATTCTATTTATATGAGGTATCTATAGTCACATTTGTGAAAAACAGAAAGTAGAACAGTTGTTACCAGAAGCTGGGGTAGATGGAGATGGAGAGCTGTTTGATGGGCATAAAGTTTGTTTTACAAGATGAAAAATTCTGGAGATATGTTTCACAACCATGCGAATTTTCTTAACATACTGAACTATACACTTAGAAATGATTTAGATGGTAAATGTTATGTTTTTTACCACAATAATAAAAAAAGAAGCACAGGGAACATTTACCAAAATAGACCATTTTCTGGGCTATAAAACAAGTCTTAGTAATATAAAATGACTCAAATAATTTGTGGGATCATGAGAACCCGAAAATTTCTTTGGGGAAAGTTTTAAATGACGGATTAAATGTCCTTAATTGATATTTTTCTTATAATTTTAATAAATTATTTCCTTAGAATTTGTTCATTGAAATTTCAAAATTTGGGGCATAACATTTTCTCTAATATCCTCTTGATAATTCTTCATATCTTTATTATACCTTCTTGTTCATTCCTGATATGTACCTGCCTGTCTTTTTCTTAATCATCATGACTTGTAGTTTGTCAATTGTCAGACTTTCAGAGAACTAACTTTTGGCTTTATTGAATTTTGTTTATTGTATATTTGCATTCTATTTAGTTAATTTTTCCTCTTGTTTTTATTATTTCTTTTATCCTCCATTTTGAGGTTAATTCGCTGATATTTTTTAATGTCCTGATATGAATAATTACATGGTCATTTTCAGCCTTTTTTCTTTTCCTACATGTTTTTATTATGATGTATTTCTTTCTAATTATATCTTTACCTGCATTTCTAAAGTTTTGGGATGTTATATTTTTCTTATTTTGTTCAAAATATTTTTAATTTTTATTGTGATTATTTTTAACATAATAATTATAAGAAGTCTATTACTTAATTCCAAGCACTTGGAGATTTTCAAGTTCTCTGTTTGCCTTGACTTCTAGCTTAATTTCACTCTGGTTAGAAAATAAATTCTGTATAATTTCAAGTTTTTGAGAATTTGTCTTTACTTGCTTTATGGGCCATTGTAACTATACATGTAAAAGTGGTTAAAATAGTTAACTTAACTTTATATTATGTATATCATACCACAGTAAAAAAAAAAAAAAAAAAATACACTGTTGGATACTGTGTTCTCTTTGTCTTTTAAGATAATTTAGTTAATAATATTGTTTAGAGGTTCTATATATACTAACTTTTTTCTGTGTGTTCTATCGGTTCCTGAGAGATATATGTTAAATTCTCTTACTCTGATTATGAACTTCTCTATTTCTCCTTTGGATGGTTTTATATCTACTTGAAGCTCTTAGTAGATAGCTATAAATTTAGACTTGTTACATCTTCCCAGTGAATTGACCTTTTTGTCATTATATGTCCATTTTCTTCTCTAGTAACGACACTTTTTGTCTTAAAGCTTCTTTCATATTAGTATAGCTATATCAGCTTGCTTTCAGTCAGTATTTTTCTATCCTTTTCTTTTCAGCCTTTCTATATCCATACATTGATTTTGTATTTCTACAGGCAGCATATAGTTGGGTTTGGTTTTCTATTCAGTCTAATGGCTTAAATTTTTAATTTGTGCATTTAATCTATATACATTTAGTGCAATTACTGATATATTTGAATAGCTCTATTATCTTCCTACTTACTCCTCTTACTCCTTCCTACAACTGTTCTGGTTTTCTATACTTTTTTTTTTTCTTTGAGACGGAGTCTCGCTCTGTCGCCCAGGCTGGAGTGCAGTGGCGCGATCTCGGTTCACTGCAAGCTCCGCCTCCCGGGTTCACGCCATTCTCCTGCCTCAGCATCCCGAGCAGCTGGGACTACAGGCGCCCGCCACAACGCCCGGCTAATTTTTGTATTTTTAGTAGAGATGGGGTTTCACTGTGTTAGCCAGGATGGTCTCGATCTCCTGACCTCGTGATCTGCCCGCCTTGGCCTCCCAAAGTGCTGGGATTACAGGCGTGAGCCACCGTGCCCGGCCAGTTTTCTATACTTCTTATATCATTTTCTAGCCTTCTTTTGGATTGATTAAATGTAGTTATTTATTGTATTCTCTTTCTATTATGTTATTATGCATCCTTTTAATGTAAGTATGTGTATTTTATTTAGGGCTACCTAGAGTTAAAGGTATACTTATAAAGTCTGTCTAATGAAAATTAATACTTTCATTCTTACTGTACAATTCAAGAACCTCAAGACACTTTAATTCCATTAACTCTCTCAATTTATATGCTATTGTTATAGTGCCTTTTAATTCTATATATGTATTCTTCCCATATGACATTATTATTTTATATAGTTAAAACTTATTTATATTTTTCTACATATTTATTTTTCTCATTTCTCCTATGTTCTCAACCTTCAATCTAAAATGGTTATAGAATGCCCTTCATAGTTTCCTTTAGCATAGGTCTGCCAGTGACAAATCCTCTCAGTTTTTTCTTATCTGGAAATGTTATTGTTTTGCCTTGATTTGGGGGATCTTTTCAACGAGTATAAAATTCTAAGTTGCCATTTTTTTCAGTGGTTTGAATATACCATTCATTAACTCCCAGCCTCCACTGTTGTTGTTAAAAAGTTAGCTGTTAGTCTTGTTGCTGTTTCCACTCTGGCTACTCTTAAGATTTTCTGATTGTCTTTGGCTTTCAGCAGTTTAATATTATATCCAACTGTTTTTTGTTTATTCTACTCTAGGTTCAGAGTGTTTCTTTAATATATGGCTTGATATATTTCTTCAGTTTAGGGAAACTCTTGGCCATTATCTATTAGAACACTGCTTTTACCTAATTCTCACTTCCCTATCCCGCTAGGCTTCAAATTATACATATCTTGGAATTTTTTCTCTATTCTTTTTTTCTATTGATTTTTTTCTTCTTTTAAACTCAAGGTTCATTTTAAATATTTTATTATGAACTATGTTGCTGTTCACTTAGTCTCTCTTCAGCTGTCTGTTCATTGTTAATCCACCCACTGAGTCCTTAATTTCCCTTTTATTTTTCAGTTCTAAAATATTTATTAGAATGTTTGGTTTATCCTCCAAAATTCTCAATCTTTGATTCCCCTAAACATATTAAAATCTCATGATTATTTAAAAATTTGTGTCTAAAAACTCCATTTTCTGGATTCCCTCTGATCTAGTTATATTTTATGTTGTTTCTCTTAATTTTTTAACATTATCTTATATTTTTATATGACTTTTTTGTTTGATACAGAACATTGCAAACAGAAAACTGATATAACCATTTCAGAATTAGGAGTATAAAATTATCCTCCAGAAAGAAGTTACATTTGCTTTTGAAAAATGGCCAGCACCACTAGCATCCCAGGTCACTCTCTTCCAATAGGAGGTTAAGATAATTTGAAACTGGGGCTTCCATTTCTGCAAGTCAGTATAAAATCAGTTTACTTTTACTCCAACTGAAAGCTTGTTATGTTACTGGAGTTCTTACTCCTTCGTAGTAGCTCAACTCTAAATTCCCCCTTAGCCATATGAGACTCAAGAGTCACGCCCAGACTCTCCTCTAAGCAACCTCTTCCAGGGTGCCTGTAGATGCCCCTGGGGAGTGCTGCTCCAAATGCTAGGCTGACCTGTCTAGATATCATTCTTCTCCAGATCTTGGTTCTGTTAGTGTGAATGGTCTTGTTAGCTCTACTATGTCTTTCAATAAATGTTTGTCACACTTTTTATTCTAACTTTTCTAGTTGTTCTGAGTGGGATGGTTGTCCTAATTATTTAGTCCTTCACTGAAGAAAACAAAACTTGCACAAAAAATTTTTAATTTATCAATAACAATCAATTTATTAATTAAATTTTCCTCATCTCACTCAAGCAATTTGACAGTGTCATCCTGAAGTATTTCTATCCCTCAGTCATCCATTCTTCTACTACAACACCAAAGGCAGAATCCAGGTCTAGGAGAAAAGATTTAAAGATTTTAAAATTGATAGCATTTACATTTGTCAGTAACCTCATATACTTGTTTAATTTCATGTCATGTAACAATTTTATGGCATGCCATGCTTTAGGCATGAAGACACTTAAGCTCTAAGGATGGAATCAATTTTCAAGGCTACAAAACTATGGCAGAACCAAAGTCTCTCTAACTTCATGCTTGGACCCTATTTCATTAGACAACAGCTCGAAGTTTCTGAAGGGATGCTGACTACCTAGGTTGAAGCATGGTGAGGAGGTAGAAATAAAAAGCATCATCCTCTCAAAGTCAGGAGCATAAAGCCTGTGAAAGCAGCTATCTAGAAGAACAAAAGAGAACTTTTTCAATGAAATAATTTTTTTTAAAAAAAGCAGAAAACATCATCCAGCCTCTCTCTTTCTGCCCCTGGTTAAACAGTTTCGAGGGCTACCTGATGGGTCTTTTACCAATACAACCAATTGCATATCTAAGAATCTTTCTTTTCTTAGGGAGCCAGATCCTATCACAGTACAAGATGACTCATGCTTAGAAGTAAATCATAGAGAACCTTGATCTTATGAGATTAAGATCCTTTGAATGATCCAGGCTCTTTGCTTAAATAAGACTCTATTTCCAAATCTCTTTATAATTCAGTTCTTTGGCTACTTACAACATGCCAGACACTGTGATGGGAATATAACACAAACCAAAATGACAAAATCCCTTGTTCTATGGAGTTTACAGTTTAGAGAAGGGGACAGGCTTTAGTCTCAAACTACCACATAATTGGTGTGTAGGTGAATATTTAAAAATCAGCTCCCCATGGGGAGGAAGGAGGCTCTGATTTGTAGTGTTTGCCCATTTCTTTATGTAACTACTCCCAGCATGACTGATTTTAGGCTCTCAAGGTGATATCACTAAATATGGAGTTGGGAAGAGACCCACACAATTGGCTCTCAAAAGACAATATGAGCCAATCCCAGCTCATATATGCACCACTGAATATAATAAATGGAAAATGTAATATGTGCTCTAAAACAAAGGAGCCCCATTCTACAAGATACATAACAGAGAAACCAGATTCATTCTACATGGTTACAACAGGCATCTTTGAAGAAGTGATGCTTGTTCTGATATCTGAAATATAAGTAGATGTTAACCAGGCAAGGAACAGACATGAAGGTGAAGAGCCAGGCAATGGAGCATGGCCCGTGGACTTTTGCCATGAATGGGCTGGAAAGGGAAAGCATCAGGTGGGCAGCTGAGAGGCTCATCTCCATTCTAATCTATTTTCTGCATTGTTAGTTCCTCATTTTCCTACAACTGGCAAAAGCTGGAGGATGCTTAAACCCACTGGGGGAAATGCACTTGAAAGGACTTGCAAAAAAGGTTCCACAAGTTATAGGAACACAATCCTGAGGCTAGCAGGCTCCGTTGCCAACATATGCATCAAGTAGGCTGATGGCACCAAACAAGAATGTGGATTTCAAGGAGCCTGGCAGCTTTGCTCAGCTATTCTCAGCCACTGATAGAGCTTTCTCCCAAAAGTTTGAAATATATTTCCATATTAAACTTTTAAAAGATGAGGGAAAAATGGTACAAATTGAGAGAGGGAGGGAGAAGAGAAGAGAAAATGATTGCACATTGAAATAAATGTGCTACTTAAGAAAATTATAAGTGCCTAAAAACAGGAGTTTATAATGAAAGTGCCTTCTCAAGCATAACTAGAGCATCACTATTCTGATGCTAAAATACAATAAACTGTCCTATTAAATCTAAGGAGTTAGATTTAATAAGATGGGTAGTATATTAAATAAATGCCAACTGATTATTAAAGATCTTTTTATTGAGGATTTACAACTATGTCATCAAATAACTGAGCAGTATTCAGGTATAATAAGACTCATATGGGAAACTTAATTTAAAGTAGTGCAAAGAACCAAAAACACTATTACAAACAGACCATGAAAACCTGAAAAATAGATAAGTTAAGAGGCAAAAAACATCCCATCAAATTATTGTCAATAGTGGGGACAGAGGCAGTGAGGGAGGACGAAATATCATTTACATATGAGTCAACTAAATAGCTATTCAAAAGCATGATAGCATGACAGAATGGTACATGAGGTGTGTAGATATGCTTTCCCCTAGGAGCGGAACATACTTTTCTTTTTTTCCTTTGGAAAGAAAATTAACTTTTTAATATGAATTTTCAGTGGTAAAGAAACCTTTGAATTTC
This sequence comes from Pongo abelii, assembly GCF_028885655.2. NCBI lineage: Eukaryota > Metazoa > Chordata > Mammalia > Primates > Hominidae > Pongo > Pongo abelii. The sequence goes on along the minus strand of NC_071997.2, from coordinate 72,374,193 downwards.
TTAGAAAATAGGTTTTGCAAACCAAAGTGAGTGCCAAGAACAAGGGGGTTTGTGTCTTTCCCTACCCAGACCTGGAAAGCTGCTGAAGGGCTGGAGGGAGGAAAGGGAGAAGGCAAGGGGGAGGGAGAGGGAGAGGAGAGAAAGAAAGAGCAAAGGAGGAGGGGAATAGGGAGGGAGAGAGAAGCAGTGAGAAGAGGTTTAGGGAAGAAAAGATACTTGCCTAAGAGTCAGAAAACTGAGTTCTTTTACTGGGCTTATTTCTTGCACACTGTGCAACATATAACATGCTATTCCAAACGTCTAGGCTTCATCAGTTTCCTCACGTGTAAAGTTAAAGGGTTAAGCTACAAGACCTCTAAATTCCCTTTGAGTTCTATAATTCTTTGTTTTATTCTCAAACCGAGTCCTTGTGTCTTCTGGTGATATTCCTTGCAGTATAAGAAAAACCTTCTACAGCAATAAAACCCCCTTAGAGTATGAGAGATAGAGACCAACATAGAGACGGAGGGAGAGAGAGGGAGAGACAGGAAGAAGAGGAGGACGAGGAGGAGGAAGAGAACTTCCGGGGTAATAGTTATACAATCTTGTTTTATGAGGTCCTTTATGGTTTTTTTGAATCCCTCTCATAGCTGTCATTTCACAGCTTCCTTGTTTGGTAGGCAAGGAAAGGATTATTATTTTCATTGAACAGATGAGGCAGCTGAGCTCAGGACTCTCAAGGTGCCTTACCCACGAGGGGGCTGGTTGAAGGTAAGGGACAGATTACTCCACAACTCAGTGCTAGCTTGGTGGGTGGCTGGGGTGGGTGCCTTATGCACACATGCAGGACAAGCCAGGTACACAAATGTTCCAAGACAAGGAGGCCTAGAAATGTGACTTGGGCAAGACAGATGAGTACACAGCTTCCCAACCTAAGTGTCACTTGCCTTTGGCCCACAACAGGCAAAGAGGATACTGTAGACAGTAAGCAAAAAAAGGACCAAAAAAAATTGCACTACTGACAAATGACTCCACTTATAGTACAGATTTCAGACACCTTGTCCTTAGTCACAAGTGACATCTAATTTGTCCCTAAAAAACTAGCCTTTACATCTTTGTTACTTGAGGCTTTAGGTTAAGACATGTGTATGTCCCTCATAAATCTGATCTCCTTTAGGGCCTGTCCACAGACCTCTAGTTGCCACCCAGGAGCAAAACAGCACTTTCTTTTCTTCCCAGAAGGCTTCAGTGGGAGTAAAGAAATTATCTTAAAAATATACAAGGCAACCCCTAAGCATCTGTAGGAAAGTAGTCATCTGAGTTAGGGACAAAATGGGGAGTAGAAAAGCACCAAAAGAAAATCAAGGAAAAAGGGAAAACATATTTCTATCTCCCCTTCTCCAGTGCATTTGGCTGGCCCGGGATCACAGTGGTTCTATACTGTAGAGGGACATCCGTCAACACTAATCAATACATGTGGTGTTAGTCATGGATGATAAATTTGAAAGGGATTATAACTGTAAACAGTGATCAATAGAGACTTGCTGGAGGAGACAGAGAGGAAAAAACAACCTGAAAATGTTACACGGTTAATAAAATAAGGGGGGAGGGTCAGTCTTAAACAAAACTCCAAGGGACCTACAGTGTTCTCAGTTCCTTCTGAGAGGTGGGATGGAAGGGGAAGTGGATGAATAATCCTCACCCAGAATTTTCCACAAGGCAATTGCTACTAAAAGGGTGCATTATTAATTTACAGCCTACTTGCTGATACTTCGGGTTGGAAGGCACATTCTCCATTAGCATTTGGTTGAAGATGTGTTTCTGGATCTGAGCTGGCACACTGAAAGCCCCCAGAGTATAGCTTGCCCTTTCCCCACACCACCTCCTTCCCTCCTGCCTCTCCTCCCCTCCTCTGATTTCACCACAGGCACATGACTGAGCAGTGCATTCACAAGCATGACATCCTTCTCTGCAAACAAATATATCCTGAATCCAAGCAAAAAGGAAAAAAAATGCAGGAAGCCTCAGCTGCTCACCCATAGATGAATGGAACTATCCGTCTTGTCACCAGGGGTCGGAGCAAGAGGTTACTCCGAGTCTATACCTTAGCTTCTCTGCTGACGTTTGCAAGCAACTTCCTTAAAAATAAAACAAAATAAAGAGTAAAAAAAAGAATGCTGCCACATCAAGCAGTTAGCCGGTCCCTCCAGAACCCTTCGAAGATCGCGTCTTCTCACCACCTTTGGAGCCACAGCTCCAGGCCTGACATATACATTTTTTTCCTGCTGACCTTTTAGTGTCCTTTCTGCCAGAGTGTGTAAACCATAAGCTGATATATGAAGGCAATTTTTAGTGGTGCCACTTGTATCTGAGTGATTGCACACACTTTACGTTTCTGGCCTGCCACCCCCTCCACCTTTCGAAGATCTCTCTATTTTCTTTTAAGGGAACTGCAGCAAAGGTGAAAGCAAGTTTAACTGCTTCAAGACTCTGATGGCCAGAAGCACCTGTTTGGGGGATTTGAAACTGACCAAGGCCCACCTTCAAAGCTAGAATGTTTCTTTGCTGCTCTAGGGATCAGCAGGACAGCAGTGATGGGGGTGGAGGTGAGGAGGTTACTTGTATTTCTCCACCAGCCGCCAACCCCCAACCACAACCAAAGCTGACATATATCAAAAGCCCGAGCATTGTTAAAGACTTAGAGGACACAGAGTCATTTTCTCCATAAATTCTGAGAGCCAGGGACCCTGGGGACTTCCACAGTCAGAGTTCCAGAGCAGAGAGATGGGAGTAGAGGAGTGAGGGCCGTCAAGTCAGACAAGATACTCAGCTAGCAGAATCACAAAGTTCCCAAACTCTGTCACCCTGCCACTGTCCTGTCATCCCTTCAAAGACCAAGGCTGCTGTTTTTCTTCAGGGTAGCTGCAGTTTCCATCCTGCTAGAGGCCAGGATGCCTGTGCCCTGGAAGGGACATTGTAAGAACCCACAGGGGCAGGCATCATTTTCTCTTATTATTCCAAGCTGGGATTGGATGCTGAAGAAAAATTGTAGCACCCACCACCCCCACCACCAGGACAGGGTGTGCTCCTGTTCTTGCAGTAGCTCACAAGGCACCAGGCATCAAAGCCTGAAGGGGAGCAAGAGGTGGGCAAGACAGTCAGAGGAACCTCCTGCTGAAGGAGGAAGTATTTGAAAAGAGTTGGTCTGGGTTCAACGAAACTCCATCTTGACTGGTCTACTAATGTCCTCCATGCAGGGCAGCATGTGTGAAATCTGCCAGGGGAATGTGGTTCTTAGAGGACAAGCCTCAGGACCACACCCACCCACATGCCATAAGGCCCTTCAGTTGCCAGCCTTGAAGGATCAGGGTTTCATTTCATTAAGAGATCCAGTGAGGCCCTTTCCCTGGATCATAACTCAAGAACACTCAACAAGAATGTCCCACCCCCCTCCACTGGATCCTGGGTGACTCCCAACTACCAGGCAATGCTGTCTGGAGACTGAGTGTCTATGAAGCTAGTGAAAATGACTCTTGAGGGACCTTCACTGGGATCCTCACCTGCCATCTGTGGGGAGTTCACAAGTAGTTTACTACTGGTAATCTAAGATTTTTTAAATGTTTTTAACATATTTAATCAAATTCTGGTTTAGTTTTCTCACTCAATGTACAGTCATGTGTTGCTAAATGAAAGGAACGCACTCTGAGAAATGCATCATTACACAACTGCATCACTGTGTGGACATCATAGAGTGGACTTACATGAACCTAGGTGGTACAGCCTACTACACACCGGGCTATATGGCTACGAACCTATACCACATGCTACTGTTCTGAATACTGCAAGCCATTGTAACACAATAGTAAGTAGATGCATATCTAAACATAGCAAAAGTACAGTAACAATATGCTATACAAGATTTTTTAAATGGTATACCTGTATAAGGCACTTACCACTGAATGGAGCTTGGAGGACTGGAAGTTTCTCTGGGTGAGTTAGTGAGTGAGTACTGAGTGAATGTGAAAGCCTAGGACATTATGCACAACTGTACACTTTATCCGCACTGCACACTTAGGCTACACTCAATTTATTTAAAATGTTTTTCATTAATTATAGAATAACCCTAGCTTTCTGTAACTTTTTGACTTCATAAACTTTAAAATTTTTCTTAACTTTTTGACTCTTTTGTAATAACACTTAGCTTGAAACAAAAGTACATTTTACAGTTGTACAAAACTATTTTCTTTTTCATATACTTATTCTACAAGCTTTTTTCTATGTGAAATAATTTTTAACTTTTTAATTTTTACACTTTTTTATTAAAAAACTAAGACACAAACACACACATTATCCTAGGCCTACACAAGGTCAAGATCATACATATCACTGTGTTCCACCTCTGTATCTTGTCCCACCGGAAAGTCTTCAGGGACAATAACACCTATGGAGTTGTCCTCTCCTATGATAACAATGCTTTCTTCTGGAATACTTCCTGAAGGACCTGCCTGAGGCTGTTTTAAAATTAACTTTGTTTTTTTATGAGTAGAAGTACACTCTAAAGTAATGACAAAAAAAAGTATAGTACATACTATAATACATACATAATTGTATGTATTATACAATTATGGTTTATTGACAACAGCATCACCACAAACAGGTGAATAATGCATGGTGCTGTGGCATTACTGGAGCTACGATGTCACCAGTTGATAGGAATTTTCTAGCTCCATTATGGGATCACCTTCGTATATGTGTTCCATAATCGGCTGAAATGTCATTATGTAGCACATGACTGTATTTAAATTTCAGTGATAAAGAAAGCAAGGAAATACAATTCATGTCTGGGTATCCCCAGATCTGAAGACCATCCTGTCTATCTCACTGACTGCAGGAGAAGAGGGCTACTGATATACCAAGAGCACTCTGGCAATTATATGTTATTATAAGGTTGTGCCACCCTGCAAAATTTCTGGGGAGGTGCTCAAAATTTTGATATGTGCTTCAGTGTATAAAAATCATCCATCATAGGTGTGGCAGCTGAGAAAAGGGTGAGAACTTAGGGATTAGCCATTGACCAGAGCAACACAGGATAAAATAGGGGTCCACCGAGTGGTCAGTAGGCAAATGTCCCATGCTAGGCCTTGGGAAAGGGAGAGCTATTCCATACACAGACCCATTCAGTCTGTTCTGTCAGGAACCTAGCTCACACTTATAATCCCAGCACTTTGGGAGGCCGAGGCAGGTGGATCACCTGAGGTCAGGAGTTTGAGACCAGCCTGACCAACATGGAGAAACCCTTTCTCTACTAAAAATACAAAATTAGCCGGGCATGGTGGCACATGCCTGTAATCCCAGCTACTCGGGAGGCTGAGGCAGCAGAATCACTAGAACCCGGGAGGTGAAGGTTGCAGTGAGCTGAGATTGCACCATTGAACCCCAGCCTGGGCAACAAGAGTGAAATTCTGTCTCAAAAAAAAAAAAAAAAAAAAAAAGATGGAACCAAGTAGACTGACCAAAGTTACTCAGGAGGTGAATCAACAGGTCTAGGTGATGGGGCACTAACAAGGATAACTTGCAGTTTTCTGGCCAATGTGAGCAAATCACTGCTTCTAGAAAGCAGAAGTAAGAAGCTCCTCTCTCCAAAATACATGAATTCAGTTAGGGCGAAAGTAATATTATTGCTGCATGAGCAAGGGAAAGGAGTAGAAGAATTCCCTGGAGACTTGTAAGGCTTTCTCAGCGACAGCCAGAGGATCCATGAACAGCCTCTTCTCTCTCGGTATCACTGGTGCACACTAGGATGCCTGGCACAAAGTAGATGCCCCATCTTTTGGGGAAAGGGAACTTAAAAGACCAGCTTGGCCAGATATTATATATTTGCTCTTCAGCAAGCCTCTCTGGTCTTCAGCCTGAGGGCACTGAACTAGATCCATGGTTTTCAGTGCTTCTCAGAAATCTAAAGTTTTCTGGAGCATCTCCATGGCCACTTGGAGTTCATCCCCCAACACATACCTCCACCCCACTGTTTTCCATCCCTAAACCATCAAATCCTGATTTCTCTTTTTGGTGTGTTTATCTGTTAGGCCCTTGCAGAGGGAATAGTTTTCATTTAAGGGGAAAAGTGTTTCCCAGTAAAAGAAAGGTTTGAAAGACATTGGAATACATGATCTCCAAGACAGGCTTCAGATCTCAGTTCTGTGTTCTGTGTCCTAAATGAAAACAGCAGCGAGCTTCTGGAAGGAGAATCTGGCCTTCCACTGGAAGGAATGAAAAAAGCCACATTTCAGTTTAAAGGAGATTCCATAGCATCATTGCCCTTGAGAAAAGACTCCCTTCCAGCCCTGCTTTCCAGGACCCTCCAGCTGCCACCAAACCTCATGCCTCTGGCTTCCTTCATGCCTTACCAAGGCCCATAATGAGACAAAAGTGAAATAGTTGAGGTGATCTAGAGATGTCTTCTGCACCCCCAACCCCCCACCATGGCCCATCATCCCATCTCACCAGCCTGTCCAGTTTTTAGAAGAAAGGTTTCATTACTGAGAGCAGCCAGGAGCTCAGAGAACCTCCTGATTGACGCTGTCAGTTAGATGAAGAGCTCTTATGGCAGAAACTGTCTTTTTTTCATGAAGTTTGAAAACATGCCCAGGGCCTAGTCTGTGATCTGCTCATCAATAAATGGAAATATACTGATAGACTCAAATTCATGCCAGGCTTTGGTTGAAAAAGTACGGATACCTTGTCAGTTTCCTGCCCCAAATAAGAATTTCTAAAAATCCCCTGTTGTCACTCAACTGCAGCCTGAGATCTGAGAGGAAGGGAGGCAGGGAGACATCAGCTTTGTTGTGAGGCTCTCCTCTGGGTGGGTCATCACTGTGATCACAGCCTCCAATCTGTGGGATGGAAACTTGTTCCCTTAAACACAGAGGTCTACCATCTCTGATTCTTTCTGGGACCATCAGGGGAACTGGCCCCTGAGGAGGAATGCTGACAGAGTTCTGAGCACATAACCAGTGACTCAGACATGAGGGATCTCCTTAACAGCCTCCAGGGGCTTCAGGAGGGTTGAGGAATGGTAGGAATTGGATTTACCAGAATTCTCAAATGCCTGTGCACACAGGCTTCAGGACAAGAGGCAGTCATAGCTGCAGGACTAGGGTACAATGAAAAGAGAAAACAGAAAAGTGAGAAAGAGTAGAGGGGAGGAAAGAAAATAACTACTCAGAAAGCTAGGCAGGAAGTCACTTAACCTGCCTTAAGACATAAAGAAAAAAAAAAAAAGAGTTCTACCTTCTGCCATCAAAAACAAGAGAGACCACAAATAAAAACTTTTTTTAAAAAAGAGCAACCACCAGAATTGCCATCAAGCAAGCTTAAGAGCTCTAACCTGCAGGTTTTCAACAATTAACTTTTAAAGTGATTGTTCAACAATCCACCCTTATGTCATTACGTGGGGGTAATGTCAATATTGGCAGGCATTTCCTAAAATTCTAGCTGTGCAGAGACAATACAATTAGCCGAATGCCTGGGCCATAGGGGTGAGGGTAGAGGGTAGGGGGTCCATTCTCACATGGTTTGGCAGGAGATGTTTATTTTCTTGCCTTTTTTTTTTTTTTTTTTTTTGGCTTATCACCAGGCTTTGTCCTTTTCCTTGCCATGTATCATTGCCTGTCACTGAACTGAGAAATTACCTCTGCAGCCTCTTGGGGTAGCTTTACAGAGAGGCTCACTGGGCAGTGGTAACCGGCCAGATGGTATCCCTGAGCACCCGACTCCTATTCTTCTCAGTGTCCTTTTGCCTAGGAATTGTATACCTCTACTGGTGTCCAGTTAAACAACATTTTATGTTACTTCTGTAACCTTTTCATCATTTCACCCCCTTTTCATCATTCTATTCAAGTTATAAAGAGCCAATCTTCATTCATTCGCTTTTCAGCTAAAATTTGTGAATCATTTACCATGAGCCACAGTCCCTGCACCCAGTGTGGATATGGAAGAGGAAAAACAAGGACAAAACAGAATGAACAGGCACCATGGAGAGCATCCTCCTAAGATCAGAAGGTCAGGGGAAGCTGGACCCAGGAGCAAAAGCTTGAGATGTACCTGAAAAGAGAAGGAGTAAGCAGGTGAAAAATGCGTGCAGCAAGAGAAGGAGAACTGCGATCAAAGGCCCAGAGAGCAGAGAAGCAGAACATGATGCATCTGAGGAGCAATCATAGCAACAAATTATATTAACAGAGCACTCACTGTATGTCAGACACTGTGGTAAGCATATTATAGATATTATTTTATTTGATGTTCACAACAAACCTAAGAAGTATGTAGTATTGTTGTCTTATTTTCAGATAAAACATTACAATGGTTAATTTCTCAATATCAGGCAGCCATTAAGTAGGATTTGAACAGTAGCTCTGCCTCCAAAACCCATAGGCTGCTACCTTCGCAGACATTAGAGGCTTTGTTAGAGTGCAGGCTATGATAGTGAAGGTGACTGGTGTTAGATATAAGAGTTAACAGGTCACAGGAGGCTTGCATGCATACTAAGGGGTTTGGACATTGTTTAGTAATCATTCAAGAGCCATGATGGATTTAGGCAGAAACAAGAGATGATTAGATTTGGGAAAATTACTGCGGTAGCAAGGCAAAAAATCAGGATAGTGAAAGAGGATGGGAAAATTATCTGTTTAGCATTCATTCCAAAGAAACCCTTTTTGGCTAATCTTCATAAGCTCCCCTAGCCCCCACAACACACACACAAATGAAAATAGAGAAAAGGCACACACAAAAATTAATTATAAAGAATACTACAGACTTTGCTTCTAGCCAGATTGAGTAAGAGGAATTGAATTTATCCACCTGCCTGAAACAATTTAAAAAGCAGACAACGTATGTGAAAAACTGAATTTCAAAACATTTGACATCAGGCCTGAAGGCCAGTGATGCCTGGGAGATGTGAAACAAGTGAGTTGAGTCCTATGATTGTCCCAACTTACTGCCTGGAGAGAGTTTCCAGGTCATGATGCAAGGAGGGGGAGCCACATAGAGCCCAGTGGTCTCTCTGAGATGAGAAGGTGAAGCTGGTGGTCCTGGACATAGCTAGAGTTTACAGGGCAGAGTGCCAGAAAAGGGGGAGCTACCCAGAGAAAGAGAAAATTCTGGATACCTAAAGAAGGTTTGCCTCAAGAGTTAAGTTGACTACTGATCAGCTCAAGTGTGAGAGGAAACTAATCAAGGCCAGAGGAAAAAAAATAATTTAAAAGAATTAGAAGTAAAAAGAAATAGCATCTCTTCCACCAGCCAGAGTACAAAAGCCTTACATTTGTACCAAGAAGAGTTTTGCCTCAGTAGTGGGAAAAAATAAACTGCTCGGATCCTGCCTAACAAAGCAAAGAAGCAAGACCTGAAAGGCTCAAGCTGTTTCCAAGTAATTTAACAATGTCCCAGAACAAAACACAAAAATATGTATAGAAACACATGACTATATAACACCTAACAAGGTGAAATTCACAATACCTGGTATCCAATTAAAATGACCAGGTATGCAAAGAAGCAGAAAAATATGACCATAATTAGAAGAAACATCAATAAATTGAAATTGACCCAGAATTTACACAGGTGAAACAATTAGTAGACAAAAACATTAAGAGAATTATTTAAATTGTATTACATATGTTCAAGAAGGTAAAGGAATACTTAAGTCTATTAATGGAGACATGAAAGATAGAAATAAGGCCCAAATCAAACTTCTAAAGACAACCTGCACTGTCCAAGATGAAACACATAGTAAATAAGATTAAGAATAAATTGGACACTGCAAAAGAAAACAGAAGTAAACCTAAAGAAATAGCAATAGAAACTTTCCAAAATGGGAGAAAGTATAATAGAGAGTATGGGAGCTGTGAGACAACTACAAGAGGCTTAATATTCATGTTATTGGAGTCTTTGAAGAGGGGAAGACAAAAATAATATTTGAACAAATTCTGGCTGAGAAACTTCCAAATTTGTTGAAATTATAAACCTGCAGCTCTAAGAAGCTCAACAAACTCCAAGCACAAAAAACCTTGAAGAAAATTACATGAAAGCACATCATAATCAAATTTATTAAAACCCAGTAATAAAGAGAAAATCTTAAAGGCAGCCAAAGTAAAACACACACACATATTACGTACAGAGAAAAAAGATCAGAATAGAGGCAGATTTTTCTTTGGAAATAATGCAAGCTAGAACACCTCTACAGTATTAAATACAGGAAAAATTGTTAACATAAAATTCTTTACCCTGTGAAAATAGCTTTCACAATAAAGGCAAAATAACATTTTTTTCAGACAAATGAAAGCTAAAAGAATTCATTGTCAGCAAATCTGCAATGTAAAAAATATTAAGGGAAGTACTTTAAGCAGAAGGAAAATGATAGCAGATGTAAATCTGAATTGACACAAAGAAATGAAGAGAAATAAATAGAAATGTTACCTAAATGGGTAAATATAGATTTTGAATTACTTACAGTTACTTATTTAAATTACTTACAAGATAATTGACTATTTAAAGGAAATATAATAAAAAATCGATTGTAGGTTTTATAATATACATTCAAGTAGGTTTATGATAAGAATAGTGCAAAGGCCAGGAGGAGAAAAATGGAAATACATGGTTGTAAATTCCATATACTATACCTAAAATGGTATAATATCATTTGATGGCAGACAATTATAAATTACTATATGTACTATAATTTGGGTATGGATTCATGTTCACAGAAGAGACGGTTTTATGGAGAAAGCCCATTGGAGTGTAGAAGCACTAGATGTAGCCAAGGTTCATGGAGAGGTGTGTACAATGTACAATATGGCTGGAACTATTTTTCTCCTCCATCCTTCACTTGTATGTCTGACTCCCAAGAATGGTTCACCGGGATTTGGAAATGGTAGGGGTCCCCACAAAACAGCTCCTTGAAATGTCAGCATTACACCACCAAACATTCTTCCAGTTCATCTTTTTTCCTCCTTGATTAAAATGTGGTAATTTGTTATATGATTATATAAATTGCTTTTCTATTTTATGGCTTAAATCTGATTACATGTGTACTTCACCTTTTTATCATATTTCTTTGATTTTAAGTTTTCTCCCTTTGGAAAGGTAGGGAGCCAAAAAATCTGTCTTGTCATATGTTATCTCAAGGGAATAAAATCTCTCAAGAAGGTTTTCTGGGGACATCTGTACTGTTTGGCTGATTTCAACAGTCCAGTTATCAAAAAAATGATAGAAGATCTTGGGATGGACCTAACTCTGGTGCCGTGATCTTGTTTGTTTGTTTGTTTGTTTGTTTTCCAATGCCAAGCCCCTGGGGGCAACAGTACAACAATTTTAATAAAGCTGGACACAGCTAGTGGCTGCTGCTCTCCCCAGCAAGATGACAATGTGTAGGTTAGATCTTTGATTCAGAGCCAATCCCTGAGCTCATCCTGGGCAGGTGAACTATTTCCTTGAAACAATAACCTTTTCATGGAGCAGCTACCAGAATATCCAGCAGCAATGCCTCCAGGAGGGGCCTATGCAGCTAAGACAGGGATTCTGTGCCATTGCTCATGGCCTGGAGAGGTCCAGAACAATGGTGTTTACATTGACACAAGTGTTTTCCTCTTGATAGACAGAATTGGCTAGACTGCTGGGTCAGGTGCTAGGTTGTAGAGTGCTGTATATTCCTCTATTGTTGGATGCAGGGGTCTACAAAGGTCAATTATGTCAAGTTAGTTGGTAGTGTTATTTAAGTCTTCTATATTTTTATTGATTTTCTATTTGTTCTATCTATTATTCAGAAGATTATAAGGAATCCCTCATAACACTTGTGTATTTGTTTATTTATCCTTACAGTTATATCAGTTTTTGCTGCATGTGTTTGAAAATTCGATTTGGTGCATAAATGTTTAACATTGTTACATCCTATTGGTTAATAGACTCCTTTATCATTATAAAATGATCCTCTTTAATCCTGTAATATTTTTTGCTCTGAAAACTGCTTTATCTGATATTATAATATAGCCACTCCAGCTTTCTTTAGATTAGTGTTAGCATGGTATATAGTTTTTCTATCAATTTACTTACATAATAACTTATTTGTGTCTTGGTATTTAATGTTATCATTGATATGGTTGGACTTATATCTACCGTCTTTCTACTTAACTTCTTTTTTTATTTCAAATTTTATTTTAGATAGGGAGTACATGTGCAGATATGTTATATGGAAATATTGTGTGATGCTGAGGTTTGGAATACAGACACTGTCACCCTGGTACTCAGCATAGCACCTGCTACGTATTTTTTTAGCTCACACCCCTCCACCCTCTAGTAGTCCATAGTGTCTACTGTTCCCTTATTTATGTCCATGTGTGATCAGTGCTTAGCTCCCACTTATAAGTGAGAACAGGAAGCATGTGGTTTTCTGTTTCTGCATCGATTTTCTTATCTACTTGTTTTCTGTTTGAATTGCCTATTTTAGTTTTCTTTTTTCACTTTTTCTGCTTTCTTTGGATTAATATTTCGATGATTTCATTCTAACTCTATTTTTTATTATTAGCTAAATTTCTTTGTTTGGTTATTTTAATGGTTGCCCAGCTAGCCGATGTGACCATTTTGATTAATTTAATGGTTCAAGCATTTTAAAAGTCAGTTGCACACTATAAATATATATAATTTCTATTTGTCAGACCTTAATAAAGTTGGGGAAAAGTAAATGATAAAAAAGAAGATACTCAATCATGTTGGTGAAAAGAAAGTGAACTGGAAATGTCTCTATATTAACAGTTCTGGAATCCTGAACTAGAATCCACACTATGTTGAAAATATCTTGTCTAGATGTCTGTGCATATAAAAACTTAAACATGGCAGGCATGCAAGATGGCCAAATAGGAACAGCTCCAGTCTATAGCTCCCAGTGTGAGCAATGCAGAAGACGAGTGATTTCTGCATTTCCAACTGAGGTACCGATTTCATCTCACTGGGGAGTGTCCGACAGTGGGTGCAGGACAGTGGGTGCAGCACACAGAGCATGAGCCGAAGCAGGGTGGGGCATCGCCTCAACTGGGATGCACAAGGGGTCAGGGAATTCCCTTTCCTAGTCAAAGAAAGGGGTGACAGACGGCACCTGGAAAATCGGGTCACTCCCACCCTAATACTGCACTTTTCCAATGGTCTCAGCAAACGGCAAACCATGAGATTATATCCCACGCCTGGCTTGGAGGGTCCTATGCCCACAGAGCCTCGCTCATTGCTAGCACAGCCATCTGAGATCAAACTGCAAGGTGGCAGCAAGGCTGGGGGAGGGGCACCCACCATTGCCGAGGCTTGAGTAGGTAAACAAAGTGGCCAGGAAGCTGCAACTGGGTGGAGCCCACCGCAGCTCAAGGAGGCCTGCCTGCCTCTATAGACTCCACCTCTGGGGGCAGGGCATAGCCAAACAGAAGGCAGCAGAAACCTCTGCAGACTTAAATGTCCCTGTCTGACAGCTTTGAAGACAGTAGTGGTTCTCCCAGCTTGCAGCTTGAGATCTGAGAATGGACAGACTGCCTCCTCAATTGGGTCCCTGATCCCCGAGTAGCCTAACTGGGAGGCACTCCCCAGTAGGGGCAGACTGACACCTCACACGGCCAGGTACTCCTCTGAGACAAAACTTCTAGAGGAACGATCAGGCAGCAACATTTGCTGTTCACCAATATCCGCTGTTCTGCAGCCTCCGCTGCTGATACCCAGGCAAACAGGGTCTGGAGTAGACCTCCAGCAAACTCCAACAGACCTGCAGCTGAGGGTCCTGGCTGTTAGAAGGAAAACTAACAAGCAGAAAGGACATCCACACCAAAACCCCATCTGTATGTCACCATCATCAAAGACCAAAAGTAGATAAAACCACAAAGATGGGGAAGAAACAGAGCAGAAAAACTGGAAACTCTAAAAATCAGAGTCCCTCTCCTCCTCCAAAGGAACGCAGCTCCTCATGAGCAATAGAACAAAGCTGGATGGAGAATGACTTTGACGAGTTGAGAGAAGAAGGCTTCAGATAATCAAACTACTCCCAGCTAAAGGAGGAAGTTCGAACCCATGGCAAAGAAGTTAAAAACCTTAAAAAAAAATTAGATGAATGGCTAACTAGAATAACCAATGCAGAGAAGTCCTTAAAGGACCTGATGGAGCTGAAAACCATGGCACGAGAACTACGTGACAAATACACAAGCCTCAGTAGCTGATTTGATCAAGTGGAAGAAAGGGTATCAGTGATGGAGGATCAAATGAATGAAATGAAGCGAGAAGTTTAGAGAAAAAAGAATAAAAAGAAATGAACAAAGCCTCCAAGAAATATGGGACTATGTGAAAAGACCAAATCTACGTCTGATTGGTGTACCTGAAAGTGACAGGGAGAATGGAACCAAGTTGGAAAACACTTTGCAGGATATTATCTAGGAGAACTTCCCCAATCTAGCAAGGCAGGCCAACATTCAAATTCAGGAAATACAGAGAACACCACAAAGACACTCCTCGAGAAGAGCAACTCCAAGACACATAATTGTTAGATTCACAAAGTTAAAATGAAGGAAAAAATGTTAAGGGCAGCCAGAGAGAAAGGTCGGGTTACCCACAAAGGGAAGCCCATCAGACTAACAGCTGATCTGTCGGCAGAAACTCTACAAGGCAGAAGAGAGTGGGGACCAATATTCAACGTTCCTAAAGAAAATAATTTTCAATCCAGAATTTCATATCCAGCCAAACTAAGCTTCATAAGTGAAAGAGAAATAAAATACTTTACAGACAAGCAAATGCTGAGAGATTTTGTCACCACCGGGCCTGCCCTAAAAGAGCTCCTGAAGGAGGCACTAAACATGGAAAGGAACAACCAGTACCAGCCACTTCAAAAACGTGCCAAATTGTAAAGACCATCGAGGCTAGGAAGAAACTGCATCAACTAACGAGCAAAATAACCAGCTAACATCATAATGACAGGATCAAATTCACACATAACAATATTAACATTATATGTAAATGGGCTAAATGTCCCAATTAAAAGACACAGACTGGCAAATTGGATAAAGAGTCAAGATCCATCAGTGTGCTGTGTTCAGGAAACCCATCTCACGTGCAGAGACACACATAGGCTCAAAATAAAGGGATGGAGGAAGATCTACCAAGCAAATGGAAAACAAAAAAAGGCAGGGGTTGCAATCCTAGTCTCGGATAAAACAGACTTTAAACCAACAAAGATCAAAAGAGACAAAGAAGGCCATTACATAATGGAAAAGGGATCAATTCAACCAGGAGAGCTAACTATCCTAAATATATATGCACCCAATACAGGAGCACCCAGATTCATAAAGCAAGTCCTTAGTGACCTACAAAGAGACTTAGACTCCCACACAATAATAATGGGAGACTTTAACACCCCACTGTCAACATTAGACAGATCAATGAGACAGAAAGTTAACAAGGATATCCAGGAATTGAACTCAGCTCTGCACCAAGCGGACCTAATAGACACCTACAGAACTCTCCACCCCAAATCAACAGAATATACATTCTTTTCAGCACCACACCACACCTGTTCCAAATTTGACCACATAGTTGGAAGTAAAGCACTCCTCAGCAAATGTAAAAGAAAAGAAATTATAACAAACTGTCTCTCAGACCACAGTGCAATCAAACTAGAACTCAGGATTAAGAAACTCACTCAAAACCGCTCAACTACATGGAAACTGAACAACCTGCTCCTGAATGACTACTGGGTACATAAGGAAATGAAGGCAGAAATAAAGATATTCTTTGACACTAACGAGAAGAAAGACACAACATATCAGAATCCTGGGACACATTCAAAGCAGTGTGTAGAGGGAAATTTATAGCACTAAATGCCCACAAGAGAAAGAAGGAAAGATCTAAAGTTAACACCCTAACATCACAATTAAAAGAACTAGAGAAGCAAGAGCAAACACATTCAAAAGCTAGCAGAAGGCAAGAAATAACTAAGATCCGAGCAGAACTGAAGGAAATAGAGACACAAAAAACCCTTCAAAAAATCAATGAATCCAGGAGCTGGTTTTTTGAAAAGATCAACAAAATTGATAGACCACTAGCAAGACTAATAAAGAAGAACAGAGAGAAGAATCAAATAGACGCAATAAAAAATGATAAAGGAGATATCACTACCAATCCCACAGAAATACAAACTACCATCAGAGAATACTGTAAACACCTCTATGCAAATAAACTAGAAAATCTAGAAGAAACAGATAAATTCCTCGACACGTACACCCTCCCAAGACTAAACCAGGAAGAAGTTGAATCTCTGAATCGACCAATAACAGGATCTGAAACTGAGGCAATGATTAATAGCTTACCAAACAAAAAAAGTCCAGGACCAGATGGATTCACAGCTGAATTCTACCAGAGGTACAAGGAGGAGCTGGTACCATTCCTTCTGAAACTATTCCAACAATGGAAAAAGAGGGAATCCTCCCTAACTCATTTTATGAGGGCAGCATCATCCTGATACCAAAGCCTGGCAGAGACACAACAAAAAAAGAGAATTTTAGACCAATATCCCTGATGAACATTGATGCAAAAATCCTCAATAAAATACTGACAAACCGAATACAGCAGCACATCAAAAAGCTTATCCACCATGATCAAGTGGGCTTCATCCCTGGGATGCAAGGCTGGTTCAACATATGAAAATCAATAAACATAATCCAGCATATAAACAGAACCAAAGACAAAAACCACATGACTATCTCAATAGATGCAGAAAAGGCCTTTGACAAAATTCAACAGCCCTTCATGCTAAAAACTCTCAATAAATTAGGTATTGATGGGACGTATCTCAAAATAATAAGAGCTAACTATGACAAACCCACAGCCAATATCATACTGAATGGGCAAAAACTGGAAGCATTCCCTTTGAAAACTGGCACAAGACAGGGATGCCCTTTCTCACCATTCCTATTCAACATAGTGTGGAAGTTCTGGCCAGGGCAATCAGGCAGGAGAAGGAAATCAAGGGTATTCAATTAGGAAAAGAGGAAGTCAAATTGTCCCTGTTTGCAGATGACATGATTATATATTTAGAAAACCTCATGGTCTCAGCCCAAAATCTCCTTAAGCTGATAGGCAACTTCAGCAAAGTCTCAGGATACAAAATCAATGTGCAAAATTCACAAGCATTCTTGTACACCAATAACAGACAAACAGAGAGCCAAATCATGAGTGAACTCCCATTCACAATTGCTTCAGAGAATAAAATACCTAGGAATCCAACTTACAAGGGATGTAAAGGACCTCTTCAAGGAGAACTACAAACCACTGCTCAAGGAAATAAAAGAGGATACAAACAAATGCAAGAACATTCCATGCTCATGGGTAGGAAGAATCAATATCGTGAAAATGGCCATACTACCCAAGGTAATTTACAGATTCAATGCCATCCCCATCAAACTACCAATGACTTTCTCCACAGAATTGGAAAAAAATACTTTAAAGTTCATATGGAAGGAACCAAAAAAGAGCTCGCATTGCCAAGTCAATACTAAGCCAAAAGAACAAAGCTGGAGGCATTACGCTACCTGACTTCAAACTATACTACAAGGCTACAGTAACCAAAACAGCATGGTACTGGTACCAAAACAGAGATGTAGACCAATGGAACAGAACAGAGCCCTCAGAAATAATGCCACATATCTACAACTATCTGATCTTTGACAAACCTGAGAAAAACAAGAAATGGGGCAAGGATTCCCTATTTAATAAATGGTGCTGGGAAAACTGGCTAGCCATATGCAGAAAGCTGAAACTGGATCCCTTCCTTACACCTTATACAAAAATTAATTCAAGAAGGATTGAAGACTTAAATGTTAGAACTAAAACCGTAAAAACCCTAGAAGAAAACGTAGGCATTACCATTCAGGACATAGGCATGGGCAAGGAGTTCATGTCTACAACACCAAAAGCAACGGCAACAAAAGCCAAAGTTGACAAATGGGATCTAATGAAACTAAAGAGCTTCTGCACAGCAAAAGAAACTACCATCAGAGTGAACAGGCAACCTATCGAATGGGAGAAAATTTTTGCAAACTACTCATCTGACAAAGGGCTAATATCCAGAATCTACAGTGAACTCACACAAATTTACAAGAAAAAAACAAACAACCCCATGAACAAGTGGGTGAAGGATATGAACAGACACTTCTCAAAAGAAGACATTTATGCAGCCAAAAGACACATGAAAAAATGCTCATCATCACTGGCCATCAGAGAAATGCAAATCAAAACCACAATGAGATACCATCTCACACCAGTTAGAATGGCAATCATTAAAAAGTCAGGAAACAACAGGTGCTGGAGAGGATGTGGAGAAATAGGAACACTTTTACACTGTTGGTGGGACTGTAAACTATTTCAATCATTGTGGAAGTCAGTGTGGCAATTCCTCAGGGATCTAGAACTAGAAATACCATTTGACCCAGCCATCCCATTACTGGGTATATACCCAAAGGATTATAAATCATGCTGCTATAAAGACACGTGCACACGTGTGTTTATTGTGGCACTATTCACAATAGCAAAGACTTGGAACCAACCCAAATGTCCAACAATGATAGACTGGATTAAGAAAATGTGGCACATATACACCATGGAATACTATGCAGCCATAAAAAATGATGAGTTCGTGTCCTTTGTAGGGACATAGATGAAGCTGGAAACCATGATTCTCAGCAAACTATCGCAAGGACAAAAAAACCAAACACTGCATATTCTCATTCATAGGTGGGAATTGAACAATGAGAACACATGGACACAGGAAGGGGAACATCACACACTGGGGCCTGTTGTGGGGTGGGGGAAGGGGGGAGGGATAGCATTAGGAGATATACCTAATGTTAAATGATGAGTTAATGGGTGCAGCACACCAATATGGCACATGTATACATATGTAACAAACCTGTACGTTGTGCACATGTACCCTAATACTTAAAGTATAATAAAAAAAAAAAAGACTTAAACATAATTAAATTCCACTTAGAAGCCAACTTGCCCTAGGCAAAGAAGAGCTGTTAATGAGTTTGAGTTGATGATCAGGAGATGAATGTGAAGGATACAACCACCAATTAATGAGTAAGAGACCTGCTATGTGTCCAGCACTGAGTATTATACACATCATGTATGGAATCCATACCACAACCCTATGTGGTAGTTGGTATTATCCAGTTTTAAAGATACATAAAGTAAGACCCAGATGACAAGTTACAGAGTAAGTTTTACTGGGTAACAGAAAAAGCAAACAGGGGAGAAGGCACCACAACCCAGGTCTGTCTGACCTAAAGTCCATGTACAGACTACAGCACAGACAGCCTTGAGATCCAGGACAATTGTTGGAAATGCTGTGTGTGGTCCCCAGCATATAGCACAGTATCTGTCTGGTACCAGAGAAGTGCTCAATAAGTATTTGCTGAATGAGTGAATAATCAAATAAATAAATGAATGACAAGTAGGAATAAAGAACAAGATAGAGATGTGAAAACAAGGTGGACTTAAATACTGCCATCTCATGAGGGTGTCACGTGCTGATCCTATGAATGCCCAGTCACAGAGGTATCTCCTTTTATAAAATGCTTTCCCACCTCCTCAAACTCAACCTTGGCACAACACACAACTTTTTGCGGGGGACTGTCATTCCTTTCCCTCCCCTAGAAGAAAATTTCTGCATTTCTAATCTACTAAGGAGCTAATGAGGCCCACTTTCTCTTCCTTAACTCAACATTGGGATGAATTCCACTAATGATGGCTTAGTTAAAACAAATAGCAACTTTTCAAATATTAGAAACTAGCTCTCGATATAAAGAAGTTAAGGGCATCTATAGCCATATATACTGGGTCTGGTCTATACCAGCTGAAAGAAGATAATTGTATATGGGGCCCTGTTTTAGTTCAGGTCTAAACTCAGTAGGACTTCTTGATGAGGAGGCAGAACTACTTAAACAGAATGAAAGTCCTGTTCTCAAACCACTTTAGGATTGACTTTTTTTTTTTTTTTTTTTTTTTTTGAGATTGAGTTTTGCTCTTTTTGCCCAGGCTGGAGTGCAATGGTGCGATCTTGGCTCACTGCAACCTCCACCTCCTGGGTTCAAGCGATTCTCCTGCCTCAGCCTCCTGAGTAGCTGGGATTACAGACGTGCATCACCACGCTCAACTAATTTTTTGTATTTTTAGTAGAAATGGGGTTTCACCATGTTAGCCGGGCTGGTCTCGAACTCCTGACATCAGGTGATCCTCCTGCCTCTGCCTACCAAAATGCTGGGATTACAGGCATCAGCCACTGCACCTGGCAGGATTGATTCTTAAAAGGTGATGTGAATTTGTAGAGTAAGAAAGTCAACAACAGTATTGCCCCAATGTTATCACAGAGTCTAAAACAGGATCCCCGGCAGAGCACAGGATTCCCTTTATCCAGTAACCAGGAGGAGGGTGGGACCTAAGACTCATTCCAGCCTGGCAGGGTATTTCAGGCCTTCAAGATAAGGGTGTGGGCACAAGCTGGAAATCAGACATTAAACAAGATCAGTCAGGTTGTTGGGCTTCCCGGTGTGGGTCCTCTGTCTCCTTTCTAGGCTCTTGTCTGTATTCTCCAGATTAGACACAGGCCATAATCCATGTTCACGGAGAGTCTAGGACTGTAACACTGGTTGCTAGAGCTATTATGAACTAGGCTGTCAGTGCATAAAGATGACCCACCTGTCCAATTAGGTGCTCCTCTTTGCCCTTGATTACAGCAAGAAGACTCAGAGCTACAAACAAAGTTATTATTTTTAATAAAATAGCAATCATCTCTTACATTTGAAGAGTGCTTTACATCTTACAAAGCACTTTCATTTCCATTATCTCATGGACAAGGCCAAACAGGCCTGACAGCAGGGCAAATAAACCAAAACAAGAACTTTTTTAAAAAATAGCCACCTTGAGTGCAAATGCTGAAAATCCAAGAATAAAAGAAAATAGAAAATTAGAAACATAAACCTATAACCATACCAAAGAGGAGAAAAACAGGCGGATCAAGAACCTATAGAGCAAAGCAGAATAAAAATTGAAGCAATCAATATGAATCACAAGAAAACCAAAGCTACAGATCAAAATCTAAACCACGCTGGCTAGTTCTAAAAAACCCACTTAAGTCTCTGAATACAGGAACAATGCAACTTCTCTGAGATAAATCATTGACGCTAATTACCTGCAAAGATTTGGTGAACACAGTTTCTTCGTTTTACTTAGGTAGCAAGAGAGTGTAAAAGAAATCTTAACTCAAGCAGAGTGTTCATTCCTGGCATTGTTTTTCTAAATCTGATCTGAGTTTAAAATAAAGTGTCTCTATACTGATACACAGTTAGTATACCAACTCCATCCCAGTCAACAATCCTCACTGAGGACCTACCTACATTGCACACTGCTGGGCCCATCCTGGAGCCTCATCTCAATAAAGTACTATAAAATTGCACAAGATGATTGCTGTTTTATTAAATATACAACCTCATTTGTAGCTCTGGGTTCTCTTGCTGGGATCAAGAGCAGAGCGGAGGACTTGGTTAGACAGGGTCATCTTCGTGGACTGGCAACACTCATCCTGGTGGCATCTCCGAAGGCCACCAACTCACAAAAATGTTCATGCTAGGACACTTGTGCTCTCCACAGTGAAAAATTAAAAGTTAAGTTTAATTAATTCGGATAAAATGAGAAACAGGGAAGGATGGAGATTAACCAAAAGTCAAATAATTTAACTATTATGTAGAAAATATTGTATTAGTCAGAGTATATTCAACAAATTTAAACAGGCTATCACTCCACAGTTTTTTGATGTCCTTCAGTGCTCTCTCTAACACAGAAATAAGAATGAACTGTAATGGTCTTATCAATATTCGTCCATGTGGCCTTCTAATATTCTCAAGAATAGTTGGCCCTCTAAAGCTGACAGAGCATTTTTTGTTGTTGTTGAGTTTGTTTGAACAGTGTGCAGTTTTGCTGTCAGGGTGATCTACATGTGCATCTATATTTATCTGTTCTGAGACTTAGTTTCCTCATTTGTAAAAAGTTCACCTTATAGAACCATTTAAAGATTAAATGAGATAATGTGTGTAAAACAACCATCTCAGCTCCTGGCACATGTTCTATACCAAGGAAATACTATCCTTTTTGTTTTCTTTGAGAACTCTGTTTTTGGCCTGAAACTAAATATCAGTTTGCCATGTTGCAGGTCTAGATCATCACAAATTATAAATTAGTGGAAAGCCAAAGAAGGAAGTGTGTATAGTTATTCACACGTCAGTTCATTTCTTTTGCCTGTGTTTGTGGCTACATATTTAGTTCTGTCCTGCATTTTCATAAAACTTCAGGTTCCTCTGGGTCAATAATTTTAATGCCTACTTCTTTCATAATTCCCTTTGAAAATCTAGTGTACTTTGTTCTTGGAAAGTACTCAATTACTTTATCAGGTATATTTAACAATATGTGCCTATATACAACTACATTCCATGTGATCTGTAGTCATTGGGGAGTGAGCTATCCATACTTGTAAATATCTCTGATAACTGAATCCTACTTTATTTTTAATATTCTTTGGAATATTGTGATAACTTTAGATGGAGACATTTCTATCATTCTATACATTTCCTTACCTTTTTATAACTACAGGTTTACCTTTTGTATGCCTTTTTATATACTATGTGTATCTTGATCTATTTGATTGCTCAAGAACAAGAATTTAGTGTTCTAGGATTAGCCTATAGCATAGCTATGCCATCATGAATGCTGACAATGGTCTTCTGCACAAATATTTCAGCCTGCAAGCAATAACTATGAGCTTTAGCCCATGGACTTGAAAAGACGTACTTGAACAGCTCTTTTTGCATATTTTATGGCTTTTAGTCATTGTGATGGTTATTATATGTCAACTTGACTGAGCCATGGAGTGCTCAGACATTTGGTCAAATATAATTCTGGGTGTGTCTGTGAGGATGTTTCTGGATGAAATTAACATTTGAGTCAGTAGACTGAGTAAAGCAAAATGCCATTCCTAATGTGAGTGGACCTCATCCAATCAATTGAAGATCTAAATAGAACAAAAGGCTAAGTAAGAAAGAACTTCTTCTGCCTGACTGCTTGAGCTAGACGTGGGTCTTTTCCTCCCTTTAGACTCAAACTGAAAAATCAACTCTTCTTAGGTCTTGAGCCTGCTGGCTTTTGGCCTGGAACTTACACCATCCATTCCACTGGGCCTCCAGCTTGCCACCTGCAAATCTTGGGGTTTCTCAGCCTCCATAATTGCATGAGTCAATTCTATAGTTAGTTAGATGGGTGGATGGATGGACGGATGGAAGAATAGACAGATAGATGATAGATAGATAGATAGATAGATAGATAGATAGATAGATTGATAGATAGATAGATAGATAATAGATAGATAGATAGATCCTCTTGGTTCTATTTCTTTGAGAACCCTGACTATTATAGTTATGTATACCCACTCTAGCCCTGGGTAAGAGGGATCCCCGCCCTAGGCCTCATACTTTAGAGAAGCCTACTTACCAAAAACAAAACAAAGTAAATACGCATGTATTAAAGAACACCTGGGCATTGCTGTCCCTCAGGACTCAGCAGTTATTACTGCCACCACACAACCAGTAACCCTAAACATCCACTCTCATGGTCAACACTGTTCAGGCCCCAGGGAAAGTCTTTCCACATCTTTTGCCCTGTATTGTCAAAACAAAAAGCAACTGTGTTTGAATGCCATGGCCATTGTGGGTTGTGCTGCTGACATTGATATTGACAACACTTTAGAATATGGAAAACCTGAGCATTAGAACTGCTTGGCCAAAAGAATAGAGTTATCTTGTCAAATCTTTTCTCTTAGATAGCTTGAATTCAATAGATTCTTGCATAACTTTGGTTTCCCAGAAGTGCTGAGCATTCTTATCATGCTTTTGTGTCCCAATTCATGATTTCAGAGGAACTCATGAATAAGCATGGTATTTACAACAGTTGCAAAAATATTTACCAATTCATATTACTCTTAAATTTATGTATGTGTATAAATCTAGGTGTAACATTCATGAAGCATGAGGGTAAATCTTTAGCTTAGCAAGTAGATGGATAGTACTTCTTTGAAAAATAAGATTTAGTTCTTTTTCAAAAATGAAATGTAAAATGTCAGCTTCATTTACACAACTTCAACTTAAAAATTTGATATTATTAATTGAAGGTTATACTTTGTCTTCTAATACTTCTAAATATTTTAGAAGAAAAAAACTTTTGAAAGCATACATAAATATAATTTTAACCTGTGTTTTATGTTTACTATGCATTGCATTTTTATAAAAACATATTTGTATAATTTTATTACAATTATAGCTTTTATTTCTTAGATCACTACTGTCAATAGAAAGCCAAATGTGTGAAAATTTTGATCTCCATAATATTTTTTGTTAAAATTAAAGAAAACAAAGTACACATATGCCTTTATTTTATTACTCAAGCAAACATCATCAACCATAAAAATGACTCAGATATGCTCCATAACAATTAAATTCTGTCATCTTTGATTTTCTGCCAACTTTCAGTCATATGAAAAGAATAGCTTTAAACATATTCGTCAATTTTGCCATTAGGAAGGTACAACTGTCAAGCTAGGAGGATAGACATATTTTAGGTAATAGTTCATTAGTTTGATTTACAACTTTGAAGTATTTGGACCTACGTTATATGGGCCTCCTTATGCACTCTTGCCTTAGACTCCACAAATACAGGCCTACAGCCATGTTCCCAATAATAAAGTAACATTCAAGGGTGAGTTGTGACTATGTACACGAGGCCACACAAATAACATCTTTTTTGTTCTTTAAGTTCAAGAAGAAACATATTGAACCAAGAGATCATGAAAATATGGGGAAATTCAGTGGATCAGCCGGTGTTGAAACATCAAACATATGAATGGGTGAGAGGGAGGCTGCTAGGTATTCATCATGGAGGCTGGCTTCTTTTTGACTCATCAGGCTGCCTCTGTGTGGTATGACACAAGGTTTACCATTGTAAGCCTTCCCACCAGTCTGTCACAGTGACCGTGATTCCCAGGAGTTTTTTTTTTTTGTTTTTTTTTTATTGAGTCACAGTAAGCTTGAGGGCTTTCCTCCAAATTCAAATGTCCCATGGCACAATAAAGCATGATCAACCACTACATTCTGTCTTACATCTGTCCACTGGAGTAGAGCCTATTGGGTCCTCGGCAATGGGTCTGTATAAAGAAGAAGTATTAGGTGGGGAACATGGCCCACTAAGCACTCTGCTTGAGGCAGGTTCAGGAAAGTGAGGACTGCAAGTGGTGGGTATCTTGGTGCTTGGGAAAGAAGCACATTGAAAGAGGGAGGGGTAATATGATGGGCAAGAGGGCCTGAAGACAAATGCTACCTGCTTGATAATGACTCTTTGGGCTGGCCAACTCCCTTATTCCTAATTACCTTATCTGACTCTCTGGCCCCAGACCTCCTGGTGACGGCACCCTCTCCAGAAGGCTGATAGATTCTCAAGAGAGAAAGGAGAGGAGCCAGAAGCCCAATGAGGGGCTCAAGTGTAAAGACTTGGGTCCTGATGACCACGAGTCATCTCCTCGGAGAAGTCACCAGATTCTGGTGCTTCTGTGGCCCCTGTCTCTGAGAGGAAGCAGTCAAAGTCTCCTCCCTCTCAGGGATGGACAGCAGTAAATTATAGGTGTAGTACTTTCTATTCCAGATATAGACTCAGGAGAGCCCATTAGGCCCAATTTTCAGAGGCAGGGAGGGAGATGCAGAGTGTGGCTGGAAGAATGCTGACATGGAAGTGAGATCTGAGTGTCATCAACTGGGTGCATGACCTTGACTGAGTCATCATATTTCTTTGTGCCTCTATTCCCTCATAAAAAGGTTGAAAACAAATGTTGCCAAAATCCCACCTGCCTTTTTTTTTTTTTTTTTTTTTTTTTGAGATGAAGTCTCACTCTGTCACCCAGGTTGGAGTGCAATGGCATGGTCTCAGCTCACTGCAACCTCCGCCTCCTGGGCTCAAGTGATTCTCCTGCCTCAGCCTCCCGAGTAGCTGGGATTACAGGTATGTGCCACCACGCCCAGCTAATTTTTGTATTTTTAGTAGAGACAGGGTTTTGCCATACTGACCAGGCTGGTCTCGAACTCCTGGTCTCAGGTCATCCACCTGCCTCGGCCTCCTAGAGTGCTGGGATTACAGGTGTGAGCCACTGCATCCAGCCACCCATCTGCCTTTAACATGCTGCAGAGGGGAACCAGAAAAAGTGAAATTCCTGTGTCCAGTTTTAGCAGTGAACAGGGCAAGCTCACAAAGAAACAACACCGGGTGCCCCATTCAGCCTGCCTGCTGAGAACTTGCTGGCCAAGAGGATAACAGAGCAAAGCATAACCTTGTCATAGCCATTTCTAGATAACTGAAAGGCAGTCACATTCTTGAC
Organism: Pongo abelii; assembly: GCF_028885655.2. Lineage (NCBI taxonomy): Eukaryota > Metazoa > Chordata > Mammalia > Primates > Hominidae > Pongo > Pongo abelii. The sequence continues at coordinate 72,347,687 of NC_071997.2, read as the reverse complement.
AAAATTGTTTCCTTCTCTGTTGATCCGAGTGATTCAGATGTTCCTGCAACAGCTGGGGATACACAAGATGCAACACCTGATAGAACTCTGTACTCCTAAGAGGGGGCAGGAAAAGGGCTGGGACTTCTCTTGGGTTTTTGCTCTGGCAGGAGTCAGCCTTCTCTGGCTAAAATCAACCCCCACTGGAGCTGGGCCCCTGAGTCCTGGAGTCTCACCAAGATGGTGGCCTCAGGGACTTGACGTTCTAAACAGATGACCATTTGTTCTTGTCATTACATTTGTGATTCTGAAAAAGACCTTTGGCCTCTTTATACCTCCATTTTTCCGTCTATATAATGAAGATAGCACTGTCTGTTCCCTTTACTGATTCACAGAAAAAGCATGAAAATCAATGAGGTAGCATGTGTGAAAGAAACTCTCCCTAGCCAATAGAATCTTGTTGCTTGGTCTGGTAAGAGACTGCTCCTAATGGTAGACCAAGACACACCGATGAGCTTGCGAAGAAAGAAAAGAATAGCGGGAAGCTTAAAGGAGATAAAAGACAAGTTTTCAACAGGAATACTGAAATGACTCAATAAACTGCCTCCCCTGGTCAGGAATGGCCCTAGCAATAAATCAGAAAGTAAAATTTGTCATTTCCTACCCACTTAAATGCTCTCAATTTGCCTATGTGTGGTCCAGAGCTCTGCATTCCCAACCACTCTTTCCCATACTCATTCTCTGCCCACAGTCTGAAGAACTTTTCTAGAAAATGGTCATATTTATACATCAATTTATGGGTGACTACTGCGAGGTAAATGTATTTGCTCTTTTAAAATTGATGGCACACTGCCTTAACTCAAAGTAGTGACCAACACTAGGGATTTCAGATATATGGAGGAGGAATGGAGAAGACTTTGCCACCCCAACTCACATAATGTATAGGGTCACCTAGTCCATTCAGTGAAGGATCATCCCTCTCTAAAGACATGCGGTCTGGAGAGAAAGATAGCTACAAAGGTCTGGCAGAACTTTATGCTTTCAAAGCTGTGCAGCTCCCTTCAGTTAATTCTCAGAATAATTGAGGTGAGTAAGCATTATTGTTAACATTCCTCTTCCACAGAGGAAAAACACAGAAACTCATGGATGAAGTAGCATCCCCAAGACATACAGGTTAGTACACAGAGAAACCTGGATGTGAACACAGCCTGCCACCCCAAAGATACTAACCATTGTGCCTAATACCTCTTCAGAGAGAAAGCACTCTAAGAAGCTAGATCCATACCTATGAGGGCCCTTTGATGACTTTTTCTTAGCAAAACAATTCAAGACTTCAGAGCTGTTCTTGAGGCCTAAGCTCTATGATATTACCCTTCGGCTTTGCTTTTACCATCTGGATTTATGAACCAAAGGCAGGGGAAGAAAGTTAATTCCAACTGTAGCTTGTTTTACTGGATTCATCTAATCGTTCACCTTTGCTCAATGGGCCTGTCTTCACTGAGGGATCATAACGGGAGATGGAGGGGACGTGGAAGGTGGGAAAAGAGAAATTGCAGGTACAACTTTGGAACCGCAGACACTAAGTAAACACCAAGTGCAATTCTTCACCTCCAAAGTCTCAAACAGTTGCATCTCTCAGCAAAGCAAGGCCTAAAGCACAGAACTTTCCCTTCTAGGGGCTTATGCTTGATCATGCCTTTATAGTCCTCTGTGGAGCCTTTAAATTTGGCAGTGACCTCCCGGGTTATGTCCCTTTGTCCCCCTTCTCATGTATGTGCAACAGAGATCATGTTTTTAAATCTCATTTGACAGATGAGGAAACTGGAGACCCAGAGTTGTTAAGTGTCTTGCCTAAGGTCACACAGTTAGTAACTAGGAAAATTGAGATTAAACACAGATTTCCTAACTGCCAGACCTAGATTATTTCCAACCATCCCCTCAGCTTCTTAAAATCCTTATAGCTCCACATTCCGCTCCTAATTTTGTATGTAATAGAAAAGACTATATATATATTATCAATACAAAAGATAATATATATTAGCCATACAAAGACTTGTACACAAATGTTATAGTGGCTTTATCACCTAGCCCAAACTTCAAATGCCCCAAATACCCATCAAGAGGTGAATGGATAAACAAATTATGGTATATGCATACAATTATTATTCCCCAGCAAGACATATGGCCATATCCAACAACATAGATGAATCTCAGAATAATCATGCTGAGTGAAAGAAGTCAGACAAAAGGAACACATGCTGCACAGTTCCATTTCAGTGAAGCTCTAGATAATGCAAACTAGTATATCTGGCAGAAAGCACATCAGTGATTTCTTGGGATGGGGAAGGGGACTGGAAGGACAGGAGTGAAGGATTAAAGAGACCCAGAAGACTTTCGGGGTTGGATGTATTCACTACCTTCATTGTGGTGATAGTTTTACAGGTATATGCTTTTGTCAAATTTTATCAAATTGTACACTTTAAATATATACAATTAATCATATATCAATTATACCTCAATGTAGCTTTTTTTTTTTTTTTTTGAGACGGAGTTTCACTCTGTCACCCAGGTTGGAATGCAGTGGCGCGATCTCAGCTCACCAAAACCTCCACCTCCCAGGTTCAAGCAATTCTTCTGCCTCAGCCTCCCGAGTAGCTGGGACTACAGGTGCATGCCACCATGCCCGGCTAATTTTTGTATTTTTAGTAGAGACAGGGTTTTGCCATGTCATCCATGCTGGTCTCGAACTCCTGACCTCTGGTAATCCACCCACCTCGGCCTCCCAAAGTGCTGGGATTACAGGCGTGAGCCACTGTGCCCAGTCAATGTAGTTGTTTTTAAAAACCATATAGCTCCTTTTGGGCCATGCTCTACCTAACCCAATCCCCAAAGATGCTCTTCTTCCTCAGGTTTTGGTCTGTAACAAGGTCATTGCTGATAGCATAGTAGAAAGGGACCTGACCAATACTGATTAATCATTATTCTAATCACAATATAGTCTTTTTCCTCCTCTTTGTGAAAACAAATTTAGGGTGATTGCAGCATCACTCTAGGCAAAGGCTTTCCTTTTTTCCTGCCTGGGGATTACTTAGTAAAACAAACAGAAGCAGTTATTATTATTTTTCCCATTAAATAAGCCTAGTAAACAGTTGGACTAGCCTTTGAGGTTTAAGAGACATTTCAATTGTAGAAGGCTGAAAAGATACAGAGATGGAACAGATAGAGTAAAAGAGGGGACAAAAAAGGTGGGGAAGAAAGAGGAAAAAGAGGAGACCTGAGAACTAGAAGCAGACTAGCTGGAAGGGCTAAAACAAAGCTGCAAATACTCTTCTTGCAAATCAGGCAAGTTGCTAGTGGGGCTGCTGTTGAGCCACCCCATGGCTCCCAGACCCAGAGTGAATGTCAAGAGCCTGGGGACCTTTCCCATCTCTATCCATGAAAGTAAACTGAACTTCAGCTGAGCCGCTACACATTCTCGGCCAGCTCAGGGACACATATGCTATCCAAGATCAAGAGACAGGACACACCCGGGCGCAGTGCCTCATGCCTGTAATCCCAACACTTTGGGAGGCCGAGGCAGGCAGATCACAAGGTCAGAAGTTTGAGACCAACCTGACCAACATGGTGAAACCCCATCTCTACTAAAAATACAAAAATTAGCCAGGCATGGTAGCGCATGCCTGTAATACCAGCTATTCAGGAGGCTGAGGGAGGAGAATCACTTGAACCCAGGAGGCAGAGGTTGCAGTGAGCTGAGATCATGCCATTGCACTCCAACCTGGGTGACAGAGTGAAAATCCATCTCAAAAAGAGAGAGACAGAGAGAGAGAGAGAGAGACAGGACACTAGAATTGGGTTGTCAATAAGTAGGCATGATGGCAAAGTTGGGGGACAGTTTTCTGCCCCATTGCCTGAGTGAATACAGAATTAGTTTAAAAGTGATGGATTTCCTCTAAGGAGAGGCCAAGACTCTGCCCTGGGTTGTCTCCACTGGCAGAGGGGATGCAGCTCTTGTGAGGGGAATCCCTGGCTAGGGGAGTCCCTAGCTCATGTGAGGGGAGTTCCTGGCTATTTTATTACTGCTGAGTGCTTGTCTGGAAATGCTGCCTGATGCAGAAGGAAACTTCCTGCCTGGCCATGTATATTAGTCAGGGTTCTCCAGAGAAACAGGGACACATATGCAATCCAAGATCAAGAGACAGGACACAGCCAGGTGCGGTGGCTGATGCCTGTAATCCCAGCACTTTGGAACCCATAGGAAACACATAGATACACATGAGGGGATTATTATGGGAATGGGTCGCACAGTTTTGGAGATGAAGAAGACCACAACATGCCTTCTACAAGGTGGAGAACCAGAAAAGTCCATGGTGTAATTCAGTCGGAGTCCGAAGACCTGAGAATCAGGGGAGCCAGTGTCCAGGGCATGAGAAGATGGATGTCCCTGTCCAAGAAAAGGGAGTGCATGTGCCCTTCCTGCACCTTATTGTTCTATCTGGGCCCTCAACGTCCTGGGTGATGCCCACTCATGGGGTGAGGGTGGATCTTCTTTACTGGGTCTACTGACTCAGGTGCTGTCTCTTCCAGAAACACCCTCCTGACACACCCAGATATAATGTTTTCTTAGTTATCTGGGTATGCCCTAACTCAGTCAAGTTCAAATGAAGTTAATGTTCACACCATGACACCTCAAACACCAGGGAGGAGGTTCTGAGGACCTGAGGCAGTGGGGATGTTGGCATTGCCTGCGTTGTGGACACTCAGAGTGATCTCTTAAGAAAACTAAATAAAATCAGTTGGTGGAGTTTATTAAAATGTACATACCTGCAAAATCTGAATCTCTAAGAGCACTGCCAGATAATCTGCATTTGAACAAGCTCCTCCAGGTAACTCTTACCCATATCAACATTTAGGAATCACTGCTCTCCTGGCTTAGAAAGCTGGGAGCCTGGTATCCCTTTCACAGACAATTGAATACTGGACTTTCCTCAGTTTACAGAAAGGAAAGGGAACACCTCCCTGTAAAATAACCAAGATCTTTCCTGCCCTGGTTATTTCTCACAAAAGACTTCTCATGCATACTCAGTTACACATTCCACACAACAGACTTAAAGGGGGAAATCTCTTCTTTCAATTATTTGCCATTCCGTGGAAAAGCACGCAGGCAGACAGGAAGGCAGAAGGCCATGGTGAGCTGTTGCTGAGCTGAGCACAGTGCAAGGCCTAGGCCTCTCGTCTGATATAATCCCAATTTGTCTGCATAACAGCCCTAGGAGCTACAGGTCATTACTCCTATTTTATGGTAGAATCTAACACTCTTGCTGGGCATTCCTGACCATGCAGCCTTTGCTCTCTGTGTAGAGTATGCTGCAATCACTAGGACCCCAGAAAATGGAATGTCATTAAGGAAGGTTCGAGGCCAGAGAATTAATCAGGATCCAGAGAGCATAAGCCTGTTCCCTCCACCAGCACTTTCTCCTCAAAAATCATCCCATTTTTCTCAGTTTCGTACCTGGCTTGGGTTTCATCGCCCCCACTGGTGATCAGAGGCAAACCTCTGCCCCTCCCTCCAACACTGTGGGCTAAAAGAGTTCCCCAAAGGGACATGCTTCTACCCACACACAGCCCAAATGTCTTGGGGTGGGGTAGAGACCCTGGGAAAAAAGAAGGTTGCACCTGTACCTGAGTCACTGCAACATGGAACACAGCAGGACAAACATAGCCTGTCAGGTCACGTCTGCCCAGGCTTTGAGGCAGGTGTTTCCAGAATGTGTGTCATGCTGTTTCCAACCAGGTGGGCCCAGACATCTTGGCTGCATGCCTCATTGCGAGCCCCACCTCCAGCCCCATGGGGGTGCCCTGCCCCTTGCCAAGGAGCAAACTTTCATATCTTACAATATAGTCAAAGGCTTTCATTTTGTAGCAACAACTGGGGCATGGGCCCAAGAACCAGAAGAGATGGTCTGTGGTGACGGAAGATGGGTACGGTTCATCTGGGGAGACGGGAGACAGGTTAGGAAGCTCCAGCCTGCTTATAGAAAGAGACATGAATGAGAGGCATGGCGTTTCCTTTCTCCTTCTCTCTGCAATGTCTTCATTTGCAAATTTGGAATCAATTATTGCCTTACTTTGGTTCCCCCAAAAGCAGACTATGAAAAAAGGATTTGGACACAGGTACTATTTTATTTCAGAGGCAATCAGAGGAAACACAAGTGAAGGAGAGAGGAAAATGAGATAAGGAGCAGAGAACAGCCAGAAAATAAGCTGGGTACCATGAAGCTCTATCCCTCTATCCCTTTAAGACCCATGTATAATGGACCAGAGAATTGTCCCACCAAAGGAAGGAGAAATGGGTATGCATCTACTAACTCCCATCCCGGATTAGTTGAGGATAGTCCCTGAGGACAAATTAAAATCCCTATAATTCTGTGCTGCCTTATACATGGGCAGAGCAAGCTACCACACAGAAGGAGAAAAAGGCTTCAGGCATGGAAGCTAAGAGACAAGGGGACTTGAAATGGGAAGCTGCTAGTGGGCAGGGGGATTATGTCTACTATACCTACAAGTTTCCTTGGAGTAGGGCCAGGGAGGTGGTTGATACACCAATATCATAGGCTATACTTATCTTCCCCATGGAGTGTTAAGATTAAATGAGGCAACTTAGAAAACCCTTGGCACTCTGGCACACAGCACACATGCAAGAAAATGCCTCAATTATTATTAACTTTGAGATTTACATCACACTCCATAAACTCTTCTCACCAGACTGGCCACACAAATGCCTCTCTCCACCTAAGTTCAAACCAAAAGCTCCTGGAGACCAGTACCTGCTGAGGCCAACGTGTGAATAAATAGAGAGGTCACTGGGCACAAGGCCCTGTGGAACTACCCAGAGAATGGTCAGCCCAACTCAGCACATGCTCTCCACAGAGCCACTGGCTGGTTGAGAATTCACTCTGTCTGCTCTGTGAAGTCATCTTACCCTGGACAGGAGCCTTAACTAAATTCCCTTGTGATCTCTTGGCACTCACATCCTCAAATGTCCACAGCATTCTCAATTTATCTTCTACTGTTCAAGTTCCATGACGAGAACACTCGAGCCAAACAATGCAGAAACCCAGCCAAGTGGATGCCTTCAGGATTCACATGGAACCCGTGGAACTCATGGGCATTAAACACACACTAAGCCTGTGCCTGGATCATAGACAATGACTGTGGTTACACAAATGCCTCTCATTTAGGAAAAATAGAACCTGGAATAAGCATTAGCTGTTGGGGAGCCAATAATCTTACCCTGACATCAATAAAAGTGATTTACCTAAGGTCATTCGGATGGTCCTAATTTTGTTCCTTCTCACATTTATTCAATAGGCATTAGTTTAGCATCTACTATACACCAGGTGATTTTTAACTATATGCCAGATGCAAATAACACAGCAAGAAACAAGACAAGTCCTCCACTGTGATGGTGCCCACGTTCTCCTGTGGAAAACAGACAGTAAACAGGTAAATAAATAAAGATGGTATTTCAGATAGTGATGTGTGCTATTAAAAAAAATAAAGCAGGCTAAGAAGATAGTAAGTGATAGGATGGAGAATGGAGTTCTCTTTTTAGATAGAGTTCTGAGGAAAAGTTTGCTTAGAATGTGGCGTGTGAACAGGATGAGAAAGAGAGAGCCATGCAAAGATCTGGAGGAAGAGCACAGGAGACAAGTCAACAGCAGGTATAAATGCCGTGAGTCAAGAAGGACCTTGCATGCTTGAAAAATGAGACAGGCAGTCTGGCTAGAACCTAGTGGGTGCCGAGCTGTGTGAAGTCAGATGTAGGCAGACTCCACTCAGAAGACAGAACCTGTGGGTTCAGATGCAGGTAGGTTCACACATTTCATGCTAGACATATAAAGTGATTCCCGTCTATAGCTTCTGTTTGTCTTGGGGAAGTAAGAAGTAAGATCCTCAGCATAAAGGGAGGAACAAAAAAAATGCTGATGCTTTGAAGGGAGAGGAGGTTTGAAATATCTTGAAGAGAGGGCAAGTAAATTCACAAAGGGAGTGTGATAACATTGTGGTACTGATAATGTGTCATCATAAATTTAAAGTCAGCACAGTTCTTAATTTTTATAGCCACATCAAGCTACTTGAGTATGGGCCCAGGGTAAACAGAGAGTTGGGATTTTTGACAAGGAAGTTCAATGGAGAAGTGGATAATAGGGCTCAAACATCCCTAGATGTGTGCTTGTATCATTAACCATGAATCCGAGCCTGAGGCAGGCAATAGAGTCAGTGAATCCAAGGTCCCACTGGGGGTTGAACTGGAGGTGCTGAAAAAGTAGGGTGTGATGTTCAGACAGGAGAAGATTGAAATCAAAAGTGTAGAAAAGGAACAGTTATAGGTTATGAAGAGGAGTAGGTACAATTATGGAAATGTGTGGCACCTACTATAAGCCACAACATGGTAAACGAGGACCAGATCAGAGTGAACGGTACAAGGGGATATTAAAGACCTGTAAGACGCAGTGTCTGCCCACCATGAATATAAAATGCAGTTGACAAGACAGACCCATGAGCAAGTAACAATAGCCAATAATTCCACATTGAACAATGGTGAAATGTTAACTTTATTTAAGGTTGAGTTTAGCCAGCTTTCATGAATGTTCTCTGTGACACATAAAACATTATCTCCACTAGTTTATTATCCTTACATTATAAATGAGGACATTGAGACTCAAAAAGAAGCAAAGCCACTTGTCCAAAGCCCAACAGTTAAAGTAAGGCAAAAACCAACACAACTGCTGTGTCTTCTGACTCCTGGCTCGGTTCTCTGTAGACTAAAAAACAGAACTTGACACACGACATCATTAGATCATAGTCTCTGAGATCAGATTGCTTGGATTCAAATCCTAGCTTCCCACCATTGGCCAAATAAACATGAACAAGTGATGTCTTCTCATTGTGCCTCAAATTTCTATAAAAGTAGGATATTGTAGTATCTACCTCGAATGGTGATGTGAGAATTAAATGAAATAAAGCTGGAATAAACCTTGCCTGGTATATAACAAGCACTCAGGAGTTACGATACTAAAGCGAAGATTTATGATGCCTGCTATAAGCACTACTATCCTGCCCTTCTCAGATGCTATCAAGAAAATCCAGAAGAAAAGCCACCTGCTCTCCACCCCTGTTGTGCCTTTGATAGAGGCTTCATGGAAGATTAGGGTCTTGAGCAAGGTGATGATGGTGGACAGAGATTCTCAGACTTAGATCCATGGAAAGGTACAGGGAGGGCTTGTCATATGAAATAATAGCATGAGCGAGGACCTGAAAGGGGGCCTTCGTGGGGGAATGTTCATGATGCAGTGAGGAAATCAGGCATCCCAGAAAAGGTAGGTCCTGGGAGCCCTGGGCCAGGGGAAATCTGAGCAAGTCTGGGCATGGGTTCCCTCTCAAGCTTCTCTGCTCTTTCAGGTGCACCCATGGAAAAACAGAAAGTAATGCTGCTTGCCCTCCCTTCTCCTTCTCTTCTGATGGCCTCTGTGAGCAGGGAGCCATTCCACATAAACACTGAGCCCAAAAGAATCCATCTGAAACTGTCTCCTAATGAACCGAGTCCATCAGAAGTTATGGGAGCATCAGGGCGAAAGGGTTCCTCATCTCATGTTGAATCCAATATCCATTTTAATGCCCTGTGCATTTCCCCTGCCCCCAGCTGGGAGATGAAGAAAAACAGTGTATGAAATAATGTTGGCTTAAACTTCAATGAGAATAAGAAGATTTTGAATGATAGTGGACACTCTGTTCTTAACTGACCTTATTATGAGCAGCTATTGAAGAATTTTCAGGATAATGAGCTATCTCATCTTCCATATAACAAGCCGTGAGCAGATTGCTCAGATATTATGGTTTCAAAAAAAAAAAAATTACACTGTGGTTGAGGCTACTTCTCCAGTCAGGCTCTCTGCCATCAGGGATCCCAGGTCTCATGAAGGCACATCTAAGCTAGTGTTTGCCCCACCAGCCGCACACCCCCAGTCCTGCTTACCCTGGAGTTGTTGAGCTCCCAACACATTGCCACATAGGCAAAATCTGTCTTCAACGCAACTCTCCATCCTCTTTGGTATTTGCTAAACCACCAGCAAAGGAACCCCACCCCCCCAAACAACATCTTCCCCAAAACCCAGCCTGAAATGGCCGTCCCTGACTTAATATTTATTTATTTTCTCATGGAAAACCGTTGATGAGTATCTTATATGTGTTCATCATTGAACATAACAAATATAGTTTCTGCCCCCACAAAGCTAGCATAGAAGACGGATGTTAAATTTACAACCCCATAAAATATGGTAAGTGTTGTGGTCAAGGAACTAAAAGAATTAGCAGTACTGAGCAGAGAGGGACCTAAGCTCCCCTGTCGGGGGTCAGGAACAAGTCAGGGAACATCTTTGCTTAAATATCTAGTGCTTGTTGTTGACATTCAGGGCATGCTCATGCCCATGTAGGCCAACCTACATAGACACGCACAGAATTACATACCTTGGTCCTGAAGATCACCAACCCTTTATTTCGGTGCCTCAGGCAGGTCCTTCAGAAGACAACTTGCTGAGCAGCTAAGTGAAGAAGAGGAGGCACCAAGATGGAGTCCTCATTTCAGATCTGCCAGTGACTTGCTATGCAAATGTGGGTAAAATACTCAACAACCCCTCTGAGTCTCAAATTCTTCCCCCTAAGAGTGAGGGAATTCAACAAAACGGCCTTTATACAACAACATTCTATAAATCCACAATCTTTGAGGGCTTGGGAGAGATAGCTAATATCCCTCGCCCCTTCCCCTATTTAGCCCTCTCAAACCTCAAATATTATAAGCTCCTTATAACTAGCCCTCTGTAGACAAAGTTCCCAACTTTACGTCAGAGTTTCTATGGAAATAAGACTTGGACCCTGCCTTCAAGTTGTCTACACTCAACTGGGAGAACAGAAGTTAGCTGAGTTACCACTAGATGACACAGTAAATGACAAAAAGCTGTCGAAAGCAGACTACAAATCCGTGCCAGTGTGGCACAGAGGCAAGCATGACTCTTCTCTGCCTTCCCTGATACCTCGACACTCTACTGAATAGGTCGACATTCAAGAGAGAGCATGTACATTTCTCAGGTGGCCAAAGAACCTCTGTCCCCACATGTAAAAGGAAACATACTCCTAGCCGGGGTTTCTCAACCTCAGTACTACTGATACTTTGATACTGTTGTGGGGGTGGACCTGCACATTGCAGGATGTTTATTTTGCAGCACCCCTGACCTCTACCCACTCCCCAGGAGCAGCCCGACCGATCAAAAATGTCTCCAGACACTGCCAGATGTCCTCTGAGGGACAAAAGCATCTCCAGTTGTTCTAGCCCAATACACAAAGGAAAAAACAGAGGATTATCCAAAAAGATATTAACCATTTTAGATACAATAGAAAATCACTTCAAGACAGATGAGTTTTGCTCTTTGAAAAGCCCCTCCTGGTACACTCAAGCTTCCTTGCTCTCCCTTGTGGCAAAAATATTTGAATTATTCAATTATACCCTGAATTTGGAATGGGAATTGAGGGTGGTAGGAAAGTAACATGTAGAATAAAAGTTTTTTTTGTTGACAAGAAAATAAATTTCTTGCTGTGACTTCCAAAAGTCACCCATTTAGCCTGCATGGTGACTGAAAACAGTGTCAGTCTGGCCAGAAAGGCATCAGTGACCAACCGAATCATTCTAGCCCATTACCCCCTGTCCACCAGGCGATGCTTGTCAGAGGAGAAATCATTAGGGGACATGGGGATGGTAGGCACGCTAGGAAGCCGCCTTGGACATTTGTCCATTAATAAGCACTTTCACCAATGACCTCAGAAGAGAGTTTTACTAAGTGGTGACAAAGTTTTTACTTTACAAGACTTAAGAAACTGTTCCCTTGCTACTAGCATTCACTTTGGCTTTCATTCTTTCTTTTCTTGATCTTTTAAATACATTATCTGTGGCAACTGAATTTGCAAATAACACATCTGTAAGTTATAAAGCACAATATAATGAATAGGTGTGAGCCCCCACCCAATTCAAAAATTAGAACATTATGATTAACTTGCACACTCTTGCATCTATCTTTCTTTTCTTTGTCACCTTCTTCTTCTCCAGACATAATCACAGTCTTATTTCTACTGCTTTTTAAAAGTTTTTACTGCTTTTCAAAAGTTTGTTTTACCACAAATGTATGTAAGCTTAAGCTTGTTGTTCTTGCTCTTGAGAACTACAAAAATGATATGTGTTGTGTTCTGGGGCTGTTTTTATTCAACATTAGTTTTGCAAAATTTATCCATATTATAATTTATATTCCATTCCATGATATACCAGAGTATATTTACCAATTTTCTTGTTGGACATTCAAGTAGTTTTCTTATTTTTGCAATCATGAGAAGGACAGTAAAAAAAAATTCATGAACACATGCCAGAGTTTTTCTAGAAGTGTGTTTGCTAGGCCATAGGGTAGGCAGATGTTTACCATATGAGATAGTGCCAAATTATTTCCCAAAGTGTGTGCACTGCTAGCAACACATAAGACATTGTATTGACACACATCCTCTCAAACTTGATTTTCTTTGATTTCTTAAAATTTTCCAACTTCTATTAGAAATTCACTCACTTTTAATCCTTCTAAATTTTTCCCCAATTTCTGAACTGTCATTCCTATGAAAGGGATATGGCTCTTCAATGTTTTTTTAAATTTTAAATTAATTCAATTGAACAAGGATTCATAGCTTACCTACTGCACCTTAGTACTATGATTTCTGTTTCAAAAAATGGGAAACATAGTCCCTGCTCCCAGGAGTTAAAGAAAAAACATTATCATGCAAATCAGAGCAACTGGAGAATGACACCAAATACAGATTCTAAGGAAACACTAAGAGAAATCAAGAAGATACAAACAAAAACAACAAGCCAATTTTCACCTACCAAATTAGTACTAATTTTTTTAAAATGACAATGTGGAAAGTGTCAAGACAAATGCATTATCATACATACAACTGGTAGTAGTATAAATTGGTATAATCATTCTATTGGATGACGTGAGAAAATTATTCAAAAGTTTTAAAATGTATGAATACTTCTTAATTATTTTATTCTACTTCTAAGGATTTATACTATAAAAATAATCAAGGAAGTAGACAAAAACTTAATGACAGTGAAATTTTATGTGACAAATGACAGTGAAATTTTGTGTAATATAGCAACTATGGATCAAAGACAAAAATCAAAATTTACCAAATAGCCAACATTGAAGAGATTGAGTAAATAATGTTTATTGTAGCCAAACACTAGAATACTGTGTAGCCAATTAGAGTGACACTGTAGAGGTATATTTATTGAAATGGAAAGATATTCTAGTTATATTATTCAATGAAAAACATCAATTTACAAAGGATTGCAGCTTCAAGTTTGCAAAAAAGGAAAGTGCCAGTGGTACATATGCATCAAAAAAGAGAAATATTTTAAATAATCATATGCTACAAAGCTTGATATTTTCTAAATTCAAGCATAAATTGGAAAGGGTATAGGTAGAATGAATTAGAATTATTAGGAATGGCCATATCAAGGAGTAAGACCTTGAGGGATTAGCTTGTTGAGAGTGAGCAAATAAATAAAATGGGTATACAACTGATGGAATCCCACCTTCCCATCAATTTCAGCACCAAAGGGAGAGCAGGGATCTAAACTAGAAAATGGTCATCCATCTGTTCAGCAGCCTGCAGGAGAGCTGGCCAGGCACATGTTCCCTGGCTGGAAGGCTGTGCAGACTCCAAGGACCTTTTCTACTGCACCACTGGAATGCTAGCAATAAGTTAGTTGGTCAACAACCAGCCTGGGTCATTTAACACATGGGCAGCCTGTTCAACTGAATTACCCAAATCACCCCTTCACATATGATAGCCAAAAATATCGTTAGTTACCATTTACCTTGAATGTATTCATGTTTCGTAAAGGAAGCTTGTTGTGGATTAATATTATCCAGACATGGCTATAAATAAATTGTCTTTTGTCCCTACTGACATAAATATCATAATGCAAATGCATCATAATTTCATAACCAAAACTTCTCTTCAGTATACTGTCTCATAGAAAACAAAACTCAGCTTGATAATCTGCTGGAGAAGGGGGGTAGGGGGTAGGGGAATCCAAGAGGAGGGAAGATGACTATTCACTTGATAGTCTCAAACTTCCTTCAGAAACCAAACAATCAACAAGATTTTAAGGCAACAAAAACATAGAGAAGGGATATTACACATTTACTCAAACATTATATCCCAATGAAATGGGTATTTTCAAAAAAATTATTCAGCCTTTCCACTTAGGAAACTCTAATCAATATAGGTATTTTAATGTCTTGATTTCCAGAAAAAAAATAAAAATAAAAATAAACCTCCTCGAAGAATATAGACTCTTGAGACTCTGCCCTTTACAAGAAATAAGGCCCGGGCATGGTGGTTCACTTCTGTAATCCCAATATTTTGCGGAGGCCAAGGCAAGAGGATCACTTGAGGCCAGGAGTTCAAGACCATCCTGGACAACGTAGTGAGATTCTGTCTCTACAAATTTTTTTTTTTAATCATCCTGATGTGGTAGTGTGTGCCTGTAGTCCCAGGTACTTAGGAGGCTGAGGTGAGAGGATTGATTGAACCCATGAGTTTGAGGTTGCAGTAAGCTATGATCACACCACTGCACCTCAGCCTGAGCAACACAGCAAGATCTGCTTCAATAAAAAGAAAGTAGACGATAAATAGATAAGTAAATAGGTGATAGACAGATAAATATATGCCTCTGCTAGAATTTTCTTCGGCAAAGTTATACCGGCTTCTAATGCAGACCCAATGGAGTTGCCACCCCTTCACACTGACCAGTCAGTGAGGCCAGATTCCCATTTTCAGTGATCATAGCATCCAAATGACCAAGGAAAGATCATATACACTTGATAGATTTTAAAAGTATTATGTGGACATTGATTCCAACATTTCTCCAGTGGAGAACAAATGTGATCACAATCATTAATCAGAAAAATGTTATCTTCATATTGCTCTACATGAGAGGTAACTGTTCGACACCACTTGGGAGTGGGGTTCCCTGGCATGGCAGGAAAATCTCTGCAGCCACTGCAGATACAGAGAGGCCGTTGTTTTCCCAGGTTTTGGTTTCTAATAGGTTCTATTCTGTGAAGAAAAGTGACTGGTTTCACATTTCTATGAGCAACATTAAAACTCACTATTGTAGTCTCACTTAATAAAAACATGGACACTGCAAGAGTCTCTACAAACGCACCAGACTTGAAATTAAAGGGTGAGTTTATTGTTGTTATGGAAAACATGGATCTCTTTGCATTAGGACTTGGTGAACAATAAATAAATTTCCAGGAGAGGTCTCCTAAGCTGATATGCATTCAAGGTATTATCTTTGCTCTGACTGTGTGTGCTTCTGGGTGAAAAAATTCTAATTGCACTCCCATTCAAAAATCAACCGTGGGAATAAGGAATCATGCTCATTTTATGCACAGCTGCCCGAAGGCCTTATCCTTAAAACAAATTACAGCACCTCCTATGCGATACGCACTCTGAAGCTAATTCTAACCCTACAGCAAAACTCCAAAATTAAACTTTAATCTGTGATCTAAACAATTTGGTGTTTGTGATCAATCTTGGTATTTTTATAAAATGCCAAGGTAATTGTTAGAGCGGAGGAAGACTGGGTTGTCCAATAGCACATTCGGGTAAAACCAAATGAGGCTCCTGGGGCAGGAGCTGGGTAGGAATAGACTTTTGGGCTGCACCTGTAGGGAAGTTAGGCCTCTGTCAGAGCCAAGGATGAGGAGAGAAGGGGAAGGGAGGGAGAAAAAGGGTAAGGAGGCAGAAAAATAAGAAGATGGTGGGATGCAGTGGGGAGGGGTGGAGGAGGAGAGGAGGGAGGAGAGGGGGAAGGAGGGAGAAAGAAAGAAAAAAGGAAAGAAAAAGAAAGAGAAAGACAAGAGGGAGGGAAGGAAGGAAGGGAGGGAGGGAGGGAGGAAGGCAGGGAGGGAGGCTGGAAGGGAAAGAAAACCCCCTATCACACATTCTATTTGCTTCCCCCTGTCAAAGACCCAGGCAGTCTGCCCCTCCATTAAAGCAATCGCTTTGGCCCTATTAGAAATTAAATTTGGTCTCTCGAAACTGTATACTCAGAAGCCAGTAGGGTGAAAGCAAATTTGACATAATATCTCCAAAAGCAAAGGGGGCCAGGGGATGACAGGTTCCAGAGCAGGGAGAACACCACCTCAGAAACATGCCCCACAGAAGAGAGTTCAAAGAGTTTCCAGAGAAGGTCTGCCTTTTCCTAACTGGCTGCAGAGCCTCTGCGTCCTGCAGCAACCTGCTCAGCCGCTCTGATAAGTCAGGCAGAATTCATGGGAGATTACCACACAGCTCCTGCCAAGCTGTGCTGCAGCGCAGGTAATAGATATGCTCCAGCACTAAATCCTAAAAGGCCCTGCTACATCTGTCAAGCATGCCCTGGAAAAGCACCCTCAGTTCAGATGTTATCACTGCTCTGCCTGCATCAGAAGATTTAGTGTCCACCCTGGAGGTTGCTTTTGCTGCACAGTTTTCAGGGGCAAAACAACAAGGGAGAAAGATGAGAGAAAAAAGGCAAATTATTCTTGCTTAAAGCAAAAGAAATAAAGTGATGTGCTTGCAGACTAGTTCAGCTTTTCGCCCTGCATCCAGAAGGTCCCAAATCCCACATTAAGGAGGTACTGATGTTCTAAGCTGATTAGCTAGGACGGTTAGAGTCCCTGGACTGTGACATCATGTAGATGATCTTCTATAGAGTGACTCTTTCCCAAGGAAAGCTAAACAACAAACCCAGCAGGGATCCATAGGCAAGAGATAGAAGATGCAAGCTTTTGATAATTAACTTTAAAACAGGTTTGAGAAAAGGCTGTTCTGATATAAAATGAACTTTTCAGAGCATTTGCTTAGGAAAAGAAAAAAAAATAAACCCCTCCAAACAGTTGTACTTCCCACTAACCATGTTTCCAGATGCAGCTTCTGTTTGTTCAAAATGTATTTTAAGCACTACTTTGGACATTTTGTTCATTATGAGCAAAGAAGAGTGTTACAGTTATATGTATTTTTAAAGTGTAGAGAAAAAAATATATATATATATTCTCTCAGTGTTTTAAGCACAGGAACTCTGCATATTAACTGCCTGTTTTCTCACCAGAGCCTGTAATGAATCCAAGACAAAGGCAGGGAAGTCATAACCTGACCTACCATCTCAGTTTTCTGGAAACTGCTCACTCTCTTAGCCCAGGATAAGTGCCCAGGGTGTAGCTGGAGGGTCTGTGGGTCTTGGAGAGGTATAGACGGCAGGGGCATCTAGTGACATTGCAATTGCAGACCCTTGTAATGTCTGCCCATTCATGGAGCTGAACAAACAAGCCGAGGGCTGAGCTGACCTATAACAGGAGACTAGGCAGATATTTAGACCCAGAATCAAGAAACAGAAGCCAAAGACCCATGTCTATGAGCATCACAATTACCTAAAAATATTAAAAACTTCTTGAAGAAAATTAGATCATTTTCCTAATAACACCACATGTTGTCTTCATGTGAACCATGTGCCCATTCCTGAAAACAAACTTAGGGAGAGAACCAAGGATTGCCCATGGGATTAGAGCTTCCTAGTCTCAGTGATCTTCTCATTCAAAAACTAAAAGGATCTTCTTTTCAGAGTGCCTTCCCAAAGCTAATGATACTAAATTCATTACATGAATTGTCTTATTTAATCCTATCAACAGCCCTGACAGACAGGTAATATTATTATCTCTGTTCTTCAGAGGAGAAAACAGAGGATCAGAGAGGTTAAGTAATTTGCCCAAGGTCACACAGCTTATCATTCTGTTATTTGTAGTAGGCCACCCAGTTCTAGGCATAGATTAAGCCCTCGATCAGAGCTTCTTAATTGTTTGATTGGATCAATATTTATTTCCATACTAGATGGTTGGAGTGCTTGCTGAAAACCAAGAAGCATATTTTGTCAAGAAGTTGGTTTGGTTGCACAGGAGCTGAAGATATTCAGGCCCCTGGAAGCCCCACCACTCCCCGGAAAAACAGTAGAGGCAGCGATTGAAGAAAGTAGCAGATGATTCCAATCAATGCTAAGGCATTGCCTCCTCCTAGCCTTCTTCACCCACACCTTGCGAAACTGTCACAGGCTGGGAGGAGTGAGTGCCTCATCCCAGAGCTGAGCTCCAGGCATCCTTGTCAGAGAGCACTGGTTTGAGGTGTTTATGATCAGAGTCCAATTAGCCCAAGGGGAAATTAAACAATTGGCTGGCAGCTCACTGATTAGCAATTATTTTCCCAGAAAGTTGGTAGAAGCGGTGGTGACTGCTGAGCCCCAAATCCCCATGGCCTCTTAGTATCTTTGTGTAAAAACGCTCCCATCCCTCTGTTTCCCCAAACAAGCTGCAGCTTCTTTGATAAACATTCTGGCCTTAGATTTTCATTCTCATTCAAATACCCCTTGGTATTTTATTTCTCCCTGATTCATGTATGGTATAGCATATACGATGGTCACTTAATTATCACTCAGCCCTTTCTTCAAACCCACCATCCAAAAGAGGTAAGTTGGTGGTCTTGTCCTAGGGTGGAAGATGCATTTGTATCAGCAGCTCTATACTCTTATCTTGTGTGATTCCAGACCCACACAGCTAAGCCGCCGCAGGAGTTACAGAATCCAGTTTCCCTCCCAGATACAACTATCTAGTCCACATGAGATGGAACCCAGGCAGCATACTGTGGTCATTAGATCACGACTCTGGAATTTACAAATCTGGCGTGAATTCCACCTCTGCCACTTACCATTTAGACAAGTTAATTAATTCATTCTGGATCTCAATGTCTTCATCTGTAAAATGAAATAAAAGTACCTATCTTGTAAGATTGTAATGAGGATTAAGTTGAATAAATACATGGAAATCACTTAGAGCACAAATGTCTAGCACAGAATAAGAGCTTAATGAATGGCACCTGCTATTGTTGCTGGTATTTTATTACAATTTATTATCACAGGCTCTTTAGCACTACTTTCTAACCTGCTAACCTAGCTAAAGATTGTGGGGTTTTGGGGGGATTTTTTGTTTTGTTTTGTTTTTTGTCAACTGGATGACTTTAAAGAGAACTTTCAGAACTACTTTAAGAACATAATCTGATTAACAGGCAACTAAAACTGACAGTCTTCCTGATCTCATAATTAGGTCTCTC